>NC_141904.1:31062727-31365757 GCF_057802395.1 Ceratotherium simum simum
GAAGGAGAAAATGAAACTGTCCAGCATAATGGCAGTGGAAATGTTACCTTCTGATGACATATATTTTCTCATGAAATAGGAAGTGTCATTCTCAGCAGAGAATAAGGAGGAGGTATTGGAAGTTTGAGGAGAGAGAAGATGTAAAATAGCTATTGAATAGAGTAATAGAGTTAAAGGAGTAGAGAAAGAGAGTATGATTATTGGGCCTAATTGAGCTTTCTTATGTTAGTGACTATGAATGTAAAATGAGATAAGTCAGCCTGATTTTGAAATCTTCTCCAGCTATATTCAGCTGTGTGGAGGAAGGTACAGAGTTGTCAAAGAGTTGGATTTAACCAGAGTTGGGTTGTGCCAGGTGAGTAGAATGAAGGGTGATGGCACAAGGGAGTTGAGGGCAAATGGAAGAAAAAGATTGTAACAACAGACCATGCCCTATAAGTTAATAATATGCAGGGAAGTCTAGACATGATGGGAATGAGTGAATAGGTTGGAGGATCAATGCGTAAAGAGAACTTGGAAGGCAAATAATTACTGGAATCAGAAGTAGTAAAAGGAGTGAACCAAAAGATAGGAGACAATGGTCAGAGAAAGAGACTGTGGAGGGGGATGAATTTGTTGGCAACGGCAAGGTCTAATGTAGGGTATGACCGAAGGAGTGAGTTGTTGAGTTCAAGTTAAGGAGAAAATCCCTGGAGTGCAGTGGTAAGGAAAGTAAAAAGTCAGGGAATGGAAAGGACCATCCTCGTAGACATTGAAATCATCAAGAAGTATGACAACAGTAGAGCTAGAGTAACAATGATGCAGGAGTTGAAATCCTCAAGGGGCGAGAGAGGTGATCTGGTGTTCTATAACTGACTGCCACGAGGTGGGGTAATGGGTAGTGTAGTTTGATGCATGATCTTCAAAGTTGGAGAGGGTAGTGGCAAGGAGAGAAGGATAACGATCTGGAAGGGGAAATGAGGAGCAGGAAAGACTTCTGTTTAACCTTCAGTCACATTAGTATGAGGGGTATGGGAGAGAAAACAGACACCGCTTGGTAGAGCTTTAGGGAAAGCGGAGTCTCAGGGGAGAGCCAGGGCTTATTGGGAGCATGAAGGTGAAGGGAGAAAAAAAACCTTACAAAGTACTTACTATGTACCATGCCCTTCCTTGACTTTTTATATATTATTTAATTTAATCTTCAAAACAAGATTTCTGAGAAAGATACAATTTTTAGCCCTGTTTTACAGATGGGGAAATTAGAGTATAGACAGGTTGAGTATCTTGCTCATGATCAGGACTAGTAAGGGGAAGAGCTGGGGCTTGAACTCAGGTGGTCCACCTTAGAATCTCAGTGTACGTAAGCACAGTGCTGTACCACTCAGCAGTGTAACTAAGCGCTGTGCTATACATAAGCACTGGGCTATCCTGCCCAGCAGTGTAACTAAGCACTGTGCTATACATAAGCACTGGGCTATACATAAGCACTGGGCTATATCGCCCAGCAGCAAGCATTTGGAGAAGGGGATTTTGCTGATGCTGCATCTTGAGCTCCAGAGAGCACAGTGGAAGGATTTGGGGATGGGGGAGGGGTGGATGTGTCAGATTAACAATTGTGCAGAGCCATATGGCCATGAGGGATAAACCCGGATTTGGGTCATCCTGATTTGGAGGCATACGGGATTAGTACTGATGGTCTCCAAGGCAGATAGCGATGGTGTTGTGGCTGTGAGTGTTGGGGTGATGGTGCTGAGGGCAGGATAGAGGCCTTGCCAAGAACACAAGCTCAGCATCCCTCTCTTCACTCATGCTAATGGAGGGTGGAGGCTGGGAAGAGGTAGTATTACTTGGAGCATAAAGAGATTTGGGTCCTCTTTTTCACTTAGCCCATCACCATTTCCTGTTTATTTTTTAAAAAATAATTATTGCTGACGTCCAGGAAGTTTCTGGAAATGAACAAAATTAAAATCATCCCCATTTTCCATTTTGTGAATTTCTTTGAAATATGAATCTGCTCATCAATTTATTAAAGGGAACTTATCACCTTACAAGATGGCAACCCATACACATCTTCTTAAATCTATTTATGCTTTATAGTTTATAAAACACTTTCACATACATAATTTCACTTATCCACTCTACCAAGTACCAGTGTTCAGCCCAGTTTCTGCCATATTTTGCACTAAAATTTTACTTATCTAGAGAATGGACAAAATGAAGTATTGAGTTTGGTATAAGGGCAGGAAGAGAAAATGTGAGATATGTGGAAATACTCATACTTGATTTTCATTAATCATTTTTTTCTTGAGTTTTTAAAAAAGAAAATATTCTTCAGAAGATAGACCAGAGATAAATTAGCATGAACTTCTGCTGGCAGCTTTTCAATCAGCATTTATTAAACTACTCTACTGTATTTTAAGTGGAATGGCTTAGACACTCAGCTTTGCACTTGGGAAAACATATGGTAATAGTAGAAAGCATTTTAAGTGTCCAATCTGGTCAAACTGCATTTTCACTCTCATTGATGAATCGACAAGAAGATCATTTTATACATCAAAGGTATTTATCACATTTTGAACTGTTTGTGCAATGAATTTTTGTGGTTAATATAAACCATCAGGAAGGTGGAGATGACTTTCAGAGTGATTTTTCTTTTGTTGTTAAAGAGAACAGCAGGACAAGAAGAAACTAGTTAGAAAAGGAGATAATGGCTTTTTCTTGTGTAAATAAAGCTTCTGTTTCTTATCCACTTGTGATAGTTTCTTCTAAGTGGTCTGACGTCACACTTCTGACCTTGCTCTGCTTTTTTTTGCTGATGAGTGCTTTGTTTGATTGGTAACATTGGAAATAATAACTGGGCATGCCTAGCTCAGCTCTGCCCTTCTTGTTTAACCTGGTCTAGTCCCATCTGGTCTGGGTGCATGTTTAATTTAGGTCTCTTTGGCTTTCATGCTAAGTTATGTCCTCTAATTAAGCCTCTATCAGTAAAAATATGATATTTTGGTCTCCTCTGCCACTTCATTGCTTTATACCTTAAACTGTACAAAAACTGGGGCATTATGGTGCTGTTTATTGGGATCAAGGTGCGTGATGCATAGGAAACCTTCTCAGACCTTCTACACTGGGTTAGCTGCCTCTCCTATGTGCTTGCATAGCTCTGTGTACTTTCCCTTTTATAGCTCTTAACACACCCACTATTGGTTGAATGCCTGCTTCTTTGCTAGAATATGAACTTCTTAGTAGCGACTAAGTCTGTCTTGTTTATCTTGGTATCACTAGGACCTAACATGGTGCCTGACATATAGCAGCACCCAATTTGGTGAATGAATCAATGAACTATTGCCTGAGAAAAGATTAAATTTCTAATTTATGTAGTGAATGAGAAAAATGGACAAGGAATTTGAAATGCTCCATTCAAAAAATAAAAATAGATTGTAGAAGCTCTTGTCCTTCCATACTTCAGTTTTGAACAAGTTTAATTAAGGCTGTTAAAAATGTGCATCTTCTTCAATGAGTCATGACTGAGCTGAGCTAAGAAGCTGTGGTTAACCTGGAAAACTTCATGTTTTTTATAAGGATCAGCATTTCGCTGATGTCCAACCCTCATTCCAGTGTATTGTCAGCTCAGTCTTCTAGACAGTGTTCATTTTCATCCTCTATAACTCTGCATACAAAAATTCAGAGAGGCAAGTCCATAATTTAGAAAGAGCTTGATGTGATCCATTGTTCATTAATAATAACATTAAAGCATATTTTAATGATACTGTTAAGGACTAATAGCAGATAGAACTGTTCCAGGAAGATTTAGCTATTTCTGCATGAAGAAAATTGGAGGACAGTGAAAAAGTAGATCATTGTGATTATTATTTTAAAAGAAAGTGATAGAATCAATTTCTAACTAGAAAACATTGGATTGAGAATCTGAAATAAAACTCATAGAATTGGAACCCTCATTCTAGGTCCATTTCTACATAAAACATAAAGCAGCAGTAGAAAGAAGGCCCATCTTGGTTGGCAGTTAACCACTCCTATCAATAAATGAAAGACTATGCTGTTCATGTTATCTATAGTATAGTAATAAATTCTCAAGGACCTGGATGTTGAAGGGTTCTGATGAGTAGTTCTTCCTTAGGGTCCCTCATGTGGTTGCAGTCAGATGGTGGTTGAGGCTGGAGTCATTTGAAGCCTTCTCATTCACATATCTGGTGGCTGGGCTCGGCTAGCTGGAATCATGCAGGCAGGTTGGTTGTATGTATATCTCTCTCTCTCCTTGTTGATTATGCATGTGGTTATCTTCACCTTCCTCACTGCATGGTGGTCTCAGGGGAGTTGGACCTCTTACATGGAGCCTGGCTTCTGTTGGAGGAGGTCATTGAGAGGATGTGACCACCAATTGACCCATGAGCTGGACCTGATCAATAGGAGGCTCCTCACTTCCCCTGTCCTAGGAATGTACATTTTGCTCACTGTTTCCACAGCCAGAGCTGTTTTCAAGGATGCAGCTTCGAGAACAATGTCTTGTTGAGACCATCTGGACAGTATTCATGACTAAACCCAGTTAAGGCCTCTACATAAACTTTAAAGATTCTGGTGTGCGGGTGTGGAGATCTACTCATCTTGTAGCTGCCCCAGACAAGCCTCGTATGTAAGTGCCCTTGTTTGCTAAACGTGCCACCTACTGGTCTGGAATGGTCTGCCTCTTTCTTCTATCCCTCCTTGCCCTCTTTATGGGAGTTGGTTTCAGATTTCACCAGGGAAGCTCCTGAGTTTGCGAACCAACAATTGGCAAGCCAGCCAGGAGACTAAAGAAATGGGCCTTGGGAAAGAGGCATCCTTCGGGGGAGAAATCCCACGTTGCCATTGACCTTTATGTTGGGAGGGGTGGCCCGTATGTTAGATGCTTGTGGACCACTGCATGAGTATGGGATGCCCTACAAACGCAGGCTGCTTTAATGTTTTTGTATGAGGATCTGCGCATAGCGCGCTGTGGCAAAGAAGGGAAACGAATGGGCCTCTACTGTGGGCAGTTCGACTGGTCACCAATGCCCAGCTAGAGGCTGAAGCTCGAGTTAGATAGTTGGAAGAAAAGCTGAGGTTAGAGAAGGACGTACAGTTGTCCACTACTCTGCTAGCTTCGGTGCTGGCAGACAAGGTGGGAAGAGCAGGAAAACAAACTGGAGACCTTAGCATGCTGTTTTGCAAAACTAGGACGGTGCAAGCTGCTGTGGATTAAGGTCAGAGCGCTTGTGACAAAGCCTGATTAGGACACTAAGAGGTGGAAGCCCTGGGAAAGTGAGGAGAGAGAAGTGGAGGATATTGTGATGATTGACAGTGAAATGGACAAAACGCCCCGTGCCATCTGACCACTAATACAGAGCAAAGCGAAAGCACAGAAACAACCACCTCCACGGGAAGCGTTCATGATGAGAGAATATACACCTGCTGAGCTTATGGATGTAGCTGCCAAGTGCCAGCAGAAGGCCAGGGAAAGTATCCAGGCACGGTTAGTGAGGCTATGGGATATGAGGGGGATGGCGTTTCTCTGATCAGGCAAAAGGCAGAGAAAATGAGCAACATCACCACACACCCTTCCCTTGGGCAGCACCTGCATGGTGCTGGGGGATTCAAGGTACTCACTCCCTTGAAACTGAATTATTCTAGCCTGCAGGGAGACTTGGCCAAATGAGGGAGATCCTCCTGGGCCCTTGGGACTCTGAAAATCTATAGAGGAGGTACTACAAATTCTTAGGGAGTTGGGAATGAGACAAGACGTCTACACCCCTGTCCTTGAAGGCCCTGGTAGTGTCACATTCACTGCAGGAATGAAAGCCAAGATACTCCAGTCCGCCCCCAGCACATCGTATGTGACGCTGATATCCATGCTGAGCCCAGTTGTGCGACATTACATTTGTGATTTTGGGCATTCCATTGCTGAGCTGGGAGAAACTGACAAATGTTAGGAACAGGTACGGTCTGTGGGAAAGACTCGAGACAGAGAGGGAGCTCCAAAAGCCAAAAGGTTATCTCAATCGGCTGTAAAGGGTCTGGTAAAAATAACTTGGAAGCGGGCCAGCCCCTTGGCTTAGCGGTTAAGTGCGCGCGCTCCGCTACTGGTGGCCTGGGTTCGGATCCCGGGCACACACCAACACACCACTTCTCCGGCCATGCTGAGGCTGCGTCCCACATACAGCAACTAGAAGGATGTGCAACTATGACATACAACTATCTACTGGGGCTGTGGGGAAAAAAAAGGAGGAGGATTGGCAATAGATGTTAGCTCAGAGCTGGTCTTCCTCAGCAAAAAAAAAAGAGGAGGATTAGCATGGGTGTTAGCTCAGGGTTGATCTTTCTCTCACACACACACACACACACACACACACACACACACACACACAAAAAGTAACTTGGAAGCAAATGTGGTTTGACCTCATTGCTGCTGAGAACCCACCTGAAATGATAGACTGGCAACCCAGTGCTTTGTTGGTCAGCCTGTATTAAGCCTTAAATCCTGAAGAATAGTTCAGACCTTCCCCACCTGCCACTACCATCCCTGATGCCCCGCCTGCTCCAGCAGAGATCTCAGGGATACAGTCCTATTTGGGGTAGGTGCCTTCTATTCCCTGGATATAGGATGTAGGCCAAGATTGCCTCCAGGTGAGGGCCATTGGAGGTGATCAGAGGCCTCATGTTGAGCTCACTGGTCCCCCAGAAATAAACAAAAAAGTGATGGCTCTGGTTGATACTGGAGCTGATGTACTCTGAAACATGGTAACCCTCAGAAATTTTCTGGCCCCCTCAGTGCCATCAGTGGTTACAGAGGGCAAACAGTTACGTTCAGGGAGGTCCTTTCGACACTGCAAATTGGGCATTCTTATCCACAAGAATATGAGGTTTTTATCTCTGCAATACCAGAGAAAATATTGGGCATTGATATCCTACATGGTCAAACTCTGGAAACCTCCACCGGTGAATTCTGCCTCCAGGTTAGTGTAATCAAACCAATGCTGAGGAGAAACGCCAGCTGGGAACCAGTAAGTCTATCGCCCCCATGAAGAATGGTAACTGTCAAACAACATAATATAAATTGCCTGGGAGACATAGGGAAATAGGGGAAACTATCCAAGATCTTCACTGAGTAAGTATTGTACACCCTGCCCATAGTGCTTTCGACAGCCTGGTATGGCCAGTAACAAAGCCAGATGGCTCACGGAAAATGACCACGGACTACTGAGACTTGAAGAAGGTAGTGCCCCTCATCCATGCGGCTGTGTCCAACATTGCCACCATCTTAGAAACCATGGCTATGGTCCTCACAGTGTACCAAGTTGTACTGGACTTAGCAAGTGCTTTTTTCAGTATACCACTGGCCACTGAGTCACAAGATCAATTTGTCTTCAGGTGGTAGAAGCAGCAATGGGCCTTTCAAGTGCTTCCCCAAGACTACCTGCATAGCTCCACAATAGGTCATGTCATGGTAGCTCAAGATCTGTCCCTGTTCTGCTTCCCCACATGAGTGAAATGGGCCAGTTACATTGATGATATAATGTTAACATATGAAGACTTGCCTCTGCTGCAGGACATTCTGCAGACTTTGCTGGAACGTCTGCAAAAGAGAGGATGGGTAGTGAACCCATAGAAAAGTCAAGGCCCAGGCACTGCTGTAAAACTTTTGGGAGTCATTTGGTTGGGTAAGACACACATTGTCTCAGAAGCTGTAATTGATAAGGTGCAAGACTATCCAACCCCTACAAACGTGAAAGAGATGTAAGCCTTTGTAGGGACTTTGGGGTTTCGGAGGACTTTTATGCCCTACCTGGCACAGAGCCTCTGTCCCTTATGCTGCCTGGTAAAGAAAGGGCACACATGGGCCTGGGGATCAGAGCAGCAAGTCACCTTTGAGAAGGCAAAAATACTAGTGAAACAGATGAAAGCTCTGGGCATCTCCCAAGCAGGGCTACCATTTGAGTTGATGCGTCTGTGACTCTGGAAGGTATGAGTTGGCCACAGTGGCCGAGACAACAGAAGCAGAGAGTATCCCTAGGATTTTGGTCCCAGCTCTGGAAGGGGGCAGAAACCTGATATACCCCTAAAGAGCAACAGCTGCTAGCAGTGTACACAGTGCTCCTCCAGGTAGAGCTTCTCACAAAGGAACAGTATATCATGGTAAGAACTTCCCTTCCTATCAAGGAGTGGGTTGAGAATATGTTCCATTGATCCACCTCTGCCATGGCTCAAACTTCCACTTTGACTAAGTGACATGCCTCTTACAACAGAGCAGCATCCTGTCTGCCAGCCCACTGTCTCTAGAAATGCAGGTGCTACTAGGCCCTGTCGAGTATGTAGATCCTCCAAATGCCCCTGCCTCTATTCCTGTGGCGACCCCTGTGCCCTGTAGAGATGGAGTGGGGGAAATTCCTACTGATGCCTGGTGTACAGATGGGTCTAGTTAGGGCAACCCATCCACATGGGCTGCAGTCACTATTCAGCCCAACACTGACACCATCTGAATGGAAACAGGAATGAACCGCAGCAGCCAGTGGGCTGAACTCAGATGGTTTGGCTGGTGATCACTTGTAAGCCCTGGCCACTAGCCCTTTGCACTGACAGTTGGGCCGTTCTAAAGGGATTAACCCTATGACTAAGACAATGGGAAGTCTGAGGGGTGGATGATCATGAATAAGCCCTTGTGGGGTCAGGATATGTGGAAAGATGTTTGGGTTCACCTAGAAGAGCCTGAGGCATTCTTCACTGTCTTCCAGTCCCAGCTCATAAGGCACTGACACCCCCTGGCAATCAGGAAGCTGATGCCCTAGCTCGAGGATGAGCTCTAGTAACTGATCCTTCAGTAGATACAACAGATTGTGTGCATAGGAAGATCAGCCACTGTAGTGTCCAAGCAGGATAGTGTATTACCAAGGATGCCAGATTGCCCTGGAAATACAATGACTATAATGCAGTAGTAATGGCATGTCTTGCGTGTTTTAAACAGTGCCCAAGGAAACTGCCAAAGGAGTGTGGAGCCATCCACTGGAGTTCCCAATCAGTGAGTGACTGACAAGTTGATTATGTTGGCCCCTTTCCTCCAAGTGAGTGTTCTAAATATGCCTTGGTTTGTGTAGACACTGCATCTGGCTTAACCTAAGCTTTCCCCTGTCTTGGAGCAAACTAGGGTGCCACGATTAGGGGATTAGAGGAGCTGAGTACCATGTATGGATACCTTTGTTGAATTGACAATGATCAGGGGTCATATTGTAATAGAATAAATGAAAGTTGTTAGCATAAAATCATTTCTTAAAAATAATGTGTCATGAAATCAAGAAATATTACATTTTAAATACTTGTCTACATTATATGTACACTGTTCGTTGATTCTTATAGTCCGTTTAAAATTGTAACTTCAAAAGTTAAGAAAAAAGCCCAAGGTAGAATAGATGAGATCTAATTTTCTCTCTATCAATTCAGGAAATTAATATATATGTTAAGGCCATCATGGCTGGTGAAGTGATTGCAGGTAATGTCTTTAAAGATTTATTTTCTCCATTTAGGTCTTTATATTAAGCATAAGCAAATGATTTTGGTGCCCTCATGTATTTTGTTTTTTGTCTTTAGAGGAAATAAAATTACCTATACAGTTCATTCCTCTCTCAATTACAGAAGTGTAGACAATTAAAAGAGATTTGCAAAGCCCAAAGCAAAATTAATTTTGGCCCTGGGAAAAAATGTTGAAATGAACTTGTACTTTTTTTATCCTCCCATTTAAAACTCAAGAAACCAATATTTGGTGTGCGTTTTCCCCTACAGGCATAACCTGGATTCTGTTGCTGTACAAAATCCCAATTCTTTTGAGTGATATGATTCATTGTCAGTGCTGTGGTTCCATTGTGCGCATCTTGTAAGAAATAATAATAATTTAATAATAACTAATATTTGTTGAGCACAAACTATGTGCCAGGTATTGTGCTAAGTGCTTGTCTTGCATTCTCTCAATTACTCCTCTCTACAGCTCTGTGAGGTAAGTACTAGTATCATCCTCATTTTCCAGATGAGGAAATGGAGATGCTGAGAGGCTGCCTCACTTGCCCGAGTTCACATAACTAGTATCTGGTGGTCTGGAAATTCATACCCAAGCACGTCTGATTCTGGAGACTGAGTTCTTAATCACCTGGTCACATACCCTCCAAACACATTCAATGACCCCAAGATCAGCGGATCTCATACGTTTTTGACTGTGGCGCATACAGACTGGGGAGAAACTGTAGAGGCCCAATTGTTAAACCCACTTTTCTGGTGAAAAAGGCTTTATAATAAAGAATTGGAGAGAAAAAATTGAAAACTGGTGATTTGCTTGTTATTAGAGTAACACGTTTAATTTATAAGATAATTTAAACCTATACACATACTTTTTTATTATATATCAGTACCCCGCAAACTGAAATAAAACCTAGTAATTTTACCACATTTACCTTGACAATATGTTATTTAAATAACCCAAATTCATAGGCAGCGTATCACTAATAAAATATCTCCCACCTCAAAAGCAAGATTGTGGAGATTTTGTATATATCTGCTTCAGCCGCAAGGTATGGCCGATACATTTGTACCTCAATGCAAAGCCCTTAAAGTGTACTTCTTGGCAGACTGTGGGCCAAAAAATGCTGTTGCTAAATATATTTTTTGAAAGACATGTAAGGTTAATCAAATAAAAACAAGTTAAATCATAATGATGTAGCTAAACTAACTGCCATTAATAAAACAGAAGCAAGCAGAGTAATAATTGAAAATCAAGACCAATTCAAGGCAACACATATATTTAAAGAAAGAGGACTTTCTGAACTTTGGAGGATTAATTAATTAAGTAAAAAATACTTATCAAAGGCCTACTAAATGCCAGTTTTTCTAGAAAAAGATCTTGGAATATATATATAAATAGAAAAGAAGAAGACTCTTGCTCTTTTAGTGCTTACATTCTAGTGGGAGATTCAGAAAATAATGAATAAGTGAAATAAATAAATTATATTACATGCTAGTAGGTGACAGTTGCTATGTAAGAAGAAAAATGGAGAGCCAAGCATAGAGGATTTGGGAGTATTGGGTGTAGGGGTTAGTTACAATTTTCAATATGAGATAAGAGCAAGCCTCATTGAGAAGGAGCCATTTAAGAATAGCCTTCAAGCCGGGGAGTTTGCCAGGTGGGTTTCTAGTAAAAGAGACATCTGTGGAGAGGGAATAGCCAACGTACAGGCTCTAAGGCAGGACAGTGCTTGGTGGAGGAAAAACAAGGCGGCTGGTGTGGCTGGAGTGGGGTGAGCAAGGGGAAAAGATGATGTCAGAAGGTAGGCGTGGGGGGAGATGTTCTTCACATCTGAGTGAGATGGGAAGTTGTTGAAGGGTTTTGGGCAGAGTGATAGTGTATCACTTACAATTTACTAGTCTGCCATGTTGAGAATAGATTGTAGGAAGACAAGAATGTAAGGAAGGATGCCAGTTAGGAGTCTATTGTGGTAATCCTGGTAAGAGATGATGGGGGCTCACGCCAGGGTGTTAGCAGTGGAAGTGTTGAGACTGGTCATATTGTGAGTATATTTTGAAGTAGAGCCTAAAGAATTTCCTCCTGGACTTTATATAGCCTGTGAAAGCAAGAGAAAAGTCAAGGGCGACTCCCAGGTTTTTGGCCTGAACGAGTAGAAGGACGAAGTCACCATCATTTGAAGATGGAGAAGGCTGTGTGAGGAGCAGGTTTTGGGGGAAAGATCTGGAGTTCCGTTTGGGTCATATAAAGTTTCAGGTGTTTATTAGATATTAAGTGAAAACATTAAAGTAGACATTATAAGAGTTTGGAGTTCAAGAGAGAGAAGGCTGGGCTAGAGTTATAAATTGGGGAGTTATTGGCGTATAAATCGATGGTATTTAAGGTTGTGGGAGTAGATTGTCTAACCAAGAAAGCTTGTGTGATTATAGGTAAAAAAAGGAGGATGAAGGACTGCATCTTGTTGCCTTCTAGTATTATGAGGTTTATAAAAAGCGGAACTAGCCAAGGAAACTAAGAAGCAATGGCCAATGATGTTCTTTTTGAAAGAGACTGGTATTCTGGAAACCAAGAAGAGAAAGTGTCCTGAAGAGGAGGAAGCCTGTGTCAGATGCTACTGATAGATCAAGTGCAGTGAGGACTGAGAATTGACCACTGGATTTAGCAATTTAGGAAACTCAGATACTGCTTCTGCTCACGTTTAGTAGGAGATTTGTAATGTAGCCTGGTAGACAGCAAGGCTATTAGAACATTGAATGAGAATCCTTAGTAAACTTTAGTAAAGTGCTAATTTTATCTTATAAAAGCTAAATTTCAATACTGCTCCGTAGCTCATGTAGAAGCAGGGTAGCACAGAGTTCTAGCCAGACTGCCTGGGTTCAGACTTGTTCCACTGGTTACTGACTAGGGGATCTTGGGTAAAGTATTGTAACTCTGTTTCGCCACCTGTAAATGGAGTGGACAAAGTACCTAGCCCCTAGGTTTGGTGTGAAGAATAAATGAATTAATCCATTTAAAGTATTTATGAGTGCCTATAACATAACAAACACTCAATAAATGCTAGCTATTATTATTTCTATTATTAACATATTGCTAGAATGTGATAAAAATAGTAAGGTCTGGGAACACACTATGGTGCAGCACGATCTCCTCTATAAGAATCACAGATGTGGCAGTTCTGATCGTCTGGTGGCCTCGGGGCTCACTGATGGCGTGTAGACCATCCTGTGACTCTCCTTAGTCCAAGTGAATAAAGCGGAGGTGTTGTCAGAGTTCACTCTTATTTGGGATTTGGGGTTTGAAACGGGAAGAAAAATCACTGAAATCATTTTCTTAAATATTGACCATTTTTCCTGCTCTCTTCTTCCACACAAGCTTCCCACTCCTATACTCTGGACTTTTGAGAAAGAACAAGGGAAGCAAAAACTGGAGAAAAGGTGAAAGTTAATGAATAAGAAGGAAAAAATAGGAAGGAAAAGCAGGAAGAACACTTCGGAGACATTCACTTCTATTGATTTGTGAGTGAGAAGAATAAAAGAATTAGATGATTAGTTTGACTCCTTTATTGACAAACAGTTAAAAGAGTGGCAGAGGTATGAATTGAAGAGAAATGTTTTTATCTTTATAAACTTTGTTGCACACATGTCTGGATGTTTGAGGTCAGACAATTTGCCTTTGAGTGGAAACAACTCAAATGAGGACCTCTGTGACCTTTGACCTTTGGGTACATATTTGTTTTTCCTCCCAAATCTCCAGCTGGAGACAGTGCACTCAAATAAGGCCTGAAGTCATAGTCACACACAGCTGCCAATATTCACAAAAACAACCTTTTCTCTTTGAAGGCAGGTAACGGGGAAGCTATTAGAGAGCAGAAAGTTCATCTTTTCCACGGTTTGTGCTCCCAACTGGCATAATGGCTTATATACTCAATAAATGTTCGATGGATGCATTAATGTGGAAAAATAAATTACAGGCACAGTGGATATGAGGTGATTGGGCAGCGACCCATTGATTGCCAGGATTTGATCGGGCAGATCTAGCTTGTTAAGACTTTTTATATGCGTAAGGTGGGTAAGAATATCCCAGACCACAAAAGCTAGGTGTGCAGAAAGTGTAGCTTTCTAAATGTTTCTATAACTCAATCTAATCTCTTTTTTGAATCCCTATTCTGTCGATGGCAGAAAAATAATAGTCTTAATAAGTTCTGAAAAACCTAATGGACAGGATGCGGTTATGCCCCAAATCACATCATCTTTGCCTCACTTCTGATTTAAGCCTTGGCTCTGGTCATAATTCCGGATGTGCTTTGACTTACTTCCAACTGCCAGCCTCTAGGCTGATGTCTATGTGCTGAGTCTTTGCTTTTTTTGCCCAGGGGTTCCTCCACACTCACAAACATTGGCCAGCACTCACTTGGCCTGTAGTGCGCAGGCAGTTTGGACATGCAGAAGAATTGATACCTCTGAGGTATGATGGTTAATCTGATGTTTCAACTTGACTGGGCCACAGGGTGCCTAAATATCAGACATTATTCTGGGTCTTTCTGTGAGGGGGTTTTTGGATGAGATTAATATTTAAATTGGTAGACTGAGCAAAGTAGATTGCCCTGGATAATGTGGGTAGGCCCCATCTAATCAGTTGAAGGCCTGAATAGAACAAAACGGCTGACTCTCCCCCAAGTATGAGAGAACTCTTCCTGCTTGATGGCCTTCAGACTATACTTTGCCTTCAGACTCAAACCGAAACATTAGCTCTTCCTGGGTCTCAAGACTGCCCATCTTTGGACTGGAACTACACCATCAGCTCTCCTGGGTCTCCAGCTTGCTGATTCATCCTGTAGATCTTGGGACTTGTCAGTGTCTACAATCATGTGAGCCAATTCCTTATAATAAATCTCTTTATACACACACACACACACCCTATGGGTTCTGTTTTTCTGGAGAACCCTGACTAATACAGAGGGCATCCCTTGACCATTGGCAGATGAGAACCAATGGATAAACGCCTCAGCCTCCCATCCTTCAGGTGGACAATCTCTATGACTCTCAGGAGGCCCAAATGGAATCGAATTCCTATTGCCCACAATGGCTACCTCAGTAACACTCCCTTTCTTTGGCTTTACCTCCTTCCCAGTTTCACTCTTCCAGTCCTTCACTCCTGCTTTCTGGAATCGCCTCCAAAATAAACCACCCCACACAGATCTCTGTTTCAGGGTCTCCTTTTGGGGAAACCCAAACTAAGGCACATAGTCATTTTAGATCTAACCTTGGTCAGTTTGGACATTTTCCCTCTCCCCTTCCTCCCTGAAGAAGTATCTAAGATCTCATAGAATTTACAGAGGGATTTGGCGTTCGAAGGAGGAATCTGGAACTTTTTTGGCATCTATTTTTTTTGCCTGCATCTGCTGCAACGGTCTCAGCTGGATTCTTCTCAGCCATCCTTACCCTTCCACCCGGACTTCTGGTGAAATGTTCGGATTCCCATTGACTTTGTCTATCACTTCGTGAACTCCATTTCTTTCTCATAGTGACCTCGAGCCTTTTCTTATCCATGTCTCTATCCTTCTCGTATTTTTATGTTTCCTGAGATTTCCCTCGCTGACTTTAGTTTTACTCTACTTGTGACTGTTCCAAGCTGGTGAGGTGTTGGGGAACTCACGGGCCCTGTTTGCTTTCAACGGCCTGCTAGGAACTTGAATACAGGTCCTTTCTGCTCCTAACTTATTTGGGGGGTTCAATCGTTCTTCCCTACACAGGACTTGACCCGTGGAAGGCAATGGGTACAAGGGGCAGAGCCCCTTCTCAAAGAGTCACACAGTATCTCATGCCCTTCCCCTCTGCCTCGTTCCCTACAGCCTTCTCATCACCCCTCAAGCATGTTCTAGCAGACACTGCTGATGCCCTGTATTTCCTGTATTCCCTCATTCCCTTGCTCACCTGAGCTGCAGGTACAGCCACTTCTAGGCACTCCGCCAGTTCCCCACCGAAACTGCCTGCACCTGTCTCTTTTTGTTTCTCTGCTTGAGCGCTTTTTCTGGCATCATGGGAGCTTGCTCAACTGTGCAGGTACAGCCCAGAATTACACGGTATTGACATCCCGGTGGGACGCTGTTGGCCAGCAGGTGATGGGATTCGGTGGATAGATGCGCCAGCCTCCTCGTCTCTCAATGGGAGGATTCTGAGGGGTGCTTCACACCATTTCTGAGAGGCTTTCCGGTGAGGTGTGGGCCAGTTGCTCACAGTGGTAACCAGCTCATCAACACACCAATTATTGGCTTTCCTCCCTTCTCTGTCTCACTTTCCACTGTGCTTCCTGGAATCACCTGCTACATAAACTACCTGCACCTATGTCATTGTCTCAGGGACAATAACAATCTCTTCTGTCAGTGGGGAAAAATTCTCTTTGCATGTATTCTTTGAAGACTTCCTGTGATAGGCGGACTATGGCTTTTGAACTTAAAAGCCAAGGATTTTCCATTTTTCCTCTCTGTTCTTTCTTGACAACTCAAATGGATCCAAATGGTCACAGGCTACAGGTTAACAGGAAGTCAGAAAAACCCAAAACAAACATTCCCTGTCCCACATACATCTGTCAACTAGGATGATCTTCCCTGGCCAAAAAAAGCTGTTCTTGGTTAAAAGTGTTTGTGTAGTCCTCCTCCACTTAAAACTGCCACTCTGGCATAGCAACCAAACCCTCTGGAGGTCTTTAGCCCATCTGTCATCTCTTGCCAGGAGGAGCTATTCTCGGGTTATATCTGCTTATGCAAATAGGCCAACAGCAGGTATCCTTGAGGTATATGGAGACCCTCTCCCTGGACAGCTGTGCTGAATACAGATGTGGGCACTCAAGCAGCCAACATGCTGCTGTAAACAGGTGTCAGACATAACCGTTCAGGGAAGATTGATTTTATTGTCTGCTGGGTTTATGACTGAGAAGTGTGCTTCACTGACCTGCTTTGATTAAGTCAAAAAGAAGTGCTAAGGATGTTTTGTTGTTGAATGAGTGGCTCTTTCCGATAAACAATAAGCACTGTGCTGGAGGAATCAGCACTTTCCGTGAACAATCTGCACCTTAGAAGCATTAGCATGTGCCAAGGTCATTCATGATGACTTCAAATAACTGGCTCAGTGGAAAAAAAAATAGTGTAAATTGCAATGAAAGGGAGGCATTTTAGCCTAGAGATATAGGTCATTCCTTTAAAAAATGTCTATTTTTATCAGGTAGAGAAAATGAGTAAAGAAGCTTTCTGGGGATGTTTTTGGTTGGCTTTTCCCATAAGCAGACCTGAAATAAGGTCTTAAATGCACATAATTTATTTAGGAAGCACAGGTAGGGAGTAGGGAAGTGAGACAGGGAAGGGAAGGAATCCAAAAATGGTGTGGTTTTGAGCAGGTTATCGCTGTGGGCACCCAGGCTCCATTCAATGGGAGAATTCTGGGAGACAGTGCAGAACATGCTTTCGAGTTACCTCCCACCAGCCGGACCCCAAGAGGGAGGGAGCTGGGATATTTATTCTCCAACTTTCATCAGTCATTGGCTGAGGGCTGTTTGCTGGCATCATAAAGTGCCACCCACATTCCCCTTTAATGAATGACTTGTTGCCAAGCTACTGGTGGTGTTATCAGTGGACAACCTTCTACTGTCAACCCATTCAATAATTGCCTCAGCTGCAGAAAGCCACCTTGCCAAGGTCACATCTTTCCATGGTGGCCCATATCCAGTGACTGATTGAAGTGGGGATATAAAGGCCTGGCCTTCTAAGCTCAATTTGGGACAGCTCTAATTTGGCTCCAGAGCTCCCACAGGGTTGGCTGAGGCTGTCACTGGGCCTGCATCACTAACTAACTTCTCCCTCTGCCCATTCCTGTTTCCTTCCCCTCTCTCCATGGGTGTAGATCCCAAGGGAACTCCTTAACAAACATCCACACTTAACTTCATCTCAGAGTCTGCTTCCTGGAGAACGCAACGGGACAGGCATTAATTCTCTGGCATTTCTGGACTGCCACTCAGGCAGAGTCACAGGTGATTTCAATAGGGGGCTATGGGCGTGTGCCAAGATGGCGAGTGCTGAGGACAGGGCACATGATGCTAGAAGGTGGTAGGATGGTAGTTATTTCTTTGTCTCCATTGATCAGGGGAGATGAGATTACATGAGGGAAATGGGAACTAAGGGGTGTAATGAATGGAGAGCTGGGAAGGGGAGCCACTGAGGTGTGATTTGGTGTCCAATATGGTGTTGGTGGATTTAGAGCCCCAGGAGATGAGCTGGAGGGAACGTGGTCTAGCCATAGATAGCTGAGAGTAAAGAGGGGAGGTGGAAAAGAAATGAAGATAATCCAGCATAGTGAGAAGTAAGACAATAGAACCAGTTGGCCCTCCATGTATAAGCTATTACTGTTATTATCACTACTGCTATGGGCTGAATTGCGTGCCCCCAAAATTCATATATCGAAGCCTTAGCCCCCAGAACCTCAGAATGTGACTGCACTTGGAGACAGGGCCTTTAAAGAGGTGATTAAGGTAAAATGAAGATCTTAGGGTGGGTCCTAATCCAATCTGACTGGGATCCTCATAAAAAGAGGAGATTATGGCACACAGAGGCGCTAGGAATGGGCATGCACAGAGGAAGGACCATGTGAGGACACCGTGAGAAGGCGGCCATCTGCAAACCAAGGAGAGAAGTTTCAGAAGAAACCAAACCTGCCGACACCTTGATCTTGGATTTCCAGCCTGGAACTATGAGAAAACAAATTTCTGTTTTTGTGGTATTTTGTTATGGCAGCCCTAGCACACTAACATAACTGATATTATTTATCATTTCTCTCTCTCGCTATTAAGTCACTTAGCAAATTCTGCTAATTCTGTCTTCTAAGTGTCCTGAAACCTGGTTCTCTCTCTAGTCTCTCTCTCTCCCTATGGCTATCACTTAATTTAAGGCTTTTTCATTTTTATTTCAACTGGATCCCCATAGTAGACAGGTCTTTTTCTGGGCTTACCCCTCCCACATCTTCTCTCTCTAAATCAGAAAAAATGACCATCTTGCTTACGTGTATATTTGATTATGATAGTTCTGCTTGCTTGTGAAATCTTCAATGGCTCCTCATTGTTGCTGGAATAAGGTTCAAACTTTTCAACATGCCTCCCAAGGCTCTGCTCAGCCTGGTCCCAGTCTGCCCTTCTGCGTCACTGTCTTCGTCTTTGGCCACACTGCACTGGCTTCAGTTCCATCATTTCTCCAACATCCAACTTTTGCACCCACTGTTCTTCCTTCAAAATACTTTCTGTGCCCATCTTGCATGGTTCATATCCCTGTCTGCAGCCCACAACAGGGCCCTGCTGCCTCATACCTGGGATAACCACTGAGTTTTGGAACTCAAGGAGGCCTGTGAGCTGCCCTTTTGTACCCTGTATCTTACCAATGAAGAAACCAAGACCCAGAAGGGCAAAACGATGCATCTCAGGTCACAGCATTAGTGACAGAGCTGTGAGTGAGATTCTTGTCCTTCACGTTGGAACATGATTCTTTCTACCTCCTCACCTCTAGGCTGCCCTTTCTGATGTCACTGTGTTCTATCTCCAGGCTTTTGTTCATGCTGAGTCCAGTCACTTCTTTCTTAAACATTGTTTCAGTGAGGTTAAAAACTCTTCTCAAAAAGTCACTATGGCTCCCTATTGTTTCTCATATCAAGTCTAGAATATGACTGGCTTCCAGGAGGCTCCCTAGTCTGCTTTTGTCCTCTCCATTTGTTTCCTAACGGGCATCATCTATAGGAGTCAGAAAAGTCATTTCTACATTGGTACTTTATTTTATTGAATCTAAGATGCTATGAATTGTAAAATGGACTGTCATTTTAATTTATTACCTAAGCTAGAAAAAATGATGCCAACTAAGGTAAAATATACCATTGATTAAAAGTGGGTTACAATTTCAGAGATGTTCAAATGGGAAAATATATAAATCTTAGAAACAACACAATATGATATATTTAAAAACTCTTGCTTGGCTCAAATTCCACCTACGACATGAAGCTCCTTGATAATCTTGGACATATTTCCTGAATTCTTGCAGAAATTATCAGCTCTTTACCTATTTCCTAACTTTGCTCCTTTCCTTTCTTCTTATTCCTCCATTTCATAGGCGGTGATTGAGTGCCTTCTGTGTGCCTAGCGCTGGGCATGCAGTGATGAACAGCATCTAGTTCCTGCCCTCATGGTCTTTTTGTAAGGAAGAAAGGAAATACATAAGTAAGTAATTACAAACCACAAAATGCTATGGAGGAAACAATGCTGAAGATAGAGAATAAAGGCAGAATAGTGGAGAGAAATCTATTCAGGTAGAATTTCTTCCATCTGAAACTTACCATCCTTCCACATGTCCACCTCTTTTTCAAAACCCAGTTCAAAAACTTCATCTTCTCCCAAATACTTAACTTATTTTCTCCCACATACTATTCTACTTTACAGCCTCAAGAAATCACTCCCTCCTCTAGAATTGAATCTGTGCTTTTCCTAAGAGAGTGACAGTGTAGCACGGTGTTGAGAGCATGGATTCTTGGAGCCAGTCTCCCTGAGTTCGAATCCCAGCATTGTCATTTATTGGCTGTATGACTTTTGGTAAATTGCTCTGTGCCTCAGTCTCCCCATCCCTGAAATGGAGATAACACTAGTTCCTACATTATGGCATTGCTGTGGGGATTAAATGAATTAAAACATGTAAAGTGTTTAGAACAATGTTGGACATGGAGAAAGCATTATAAGGATCTTTATGTCTGCCCTGATTATACTTGCTTAATCCATGTTCTACCTTCCCTTTTAGACTCTAAGCTAGGCATGGTGATGAGCAAAGGACTTGGGGTCAGAATAGAAGGAAATCAAATCCTGATTGAACAACTTTTCCAGATGCATGTGCTTGGATACATCACTTGATCTTTCGGAACCTCATTTTCTGTATCATTTAAATAATGATAGCAATGCTTACATTTTGGGGCTTTTCAGAAGAATAAATACGATAAATGCACAAAATGCCTGCTGCACAGAGAGCTCTCACTGGAGACTGCTGTCATTCTAACCTTAATTCAGGAAGGGCAGAGTCCATCTTATCAATCTTTTTGTCCTCGTGTCACTCAATAGAACTCACCATTCATGATGTCAATGATAGTAGTTAGGCGTTAGATAACAACTCATTGTAAGAAAGAGCGAGAGAGTAAGCAAATGGCAGTGTCTGCTGCAGGCCTTGTCATGGGGATTGGTATAATATTCACACTCTCACTTCTGATTCTTTATTTTCTGGGGACAAATGATGAAGCGTATGGGGCCTCTTTGGAGAGGGAATCTTACCTTTCTCCCTGCCTCCTTCCAGGTACCCTAGAACCACATCCTCTAATGTGCTGATTATGCTTCCCCATGCACAGATTCAGCAGGTCATGCTGTCACCTCTTACTTACCTGTTCTTGAAATTAATGGGGCTTTGGTTAGGGGCATGGGAAACTGGCGTTCCTTTCTTATAGAATGCAATTTGAAATTTCCACTGGGGAATGCAATGATCAAGACCCAGCAAAATATCTGCTTCCAGCTTTGGTTTTCAAGCTGGAACTTCTGCATTTGAAGGTTGTATGAATCCCATGGAATACCACATTCCATTATTTTAAGTCTCGGAAATTCTCACTCTCAACACAGCAGGTGTCTGCAGCCCTGACATGCACAAAACTTGTATCAGCAAATGCAACATTTAATTCGCAAACCCCTTCAGCTCTTTTGTGTCACTGTTGTCATGCTAGTTTGTGACTCCCCATTAAACCCAGCATCTGGCTTTCTGGCTTTTATTAAGTACTAATTTATTTTGGACAATTTTCAGGGCTAATCAACCAAAAGCCATATCCGTATGGCTCTGGGAAAACATTTCTCTTCTCACCTCGCCCACAGTATATCGTTTAGAATAAAATGCTTCATTACCCTAGATCTCAGTGACAGACACGTGTTACAAGTTATTCCATCTTGCAACACTCCCAAGAGATCAGGGTACAATCAAACTGAAGTTAAAATAAAAATGGGTCAGTTTTGGCAATAAGTAGAATTCAAATATATGTCATACTGTTCCTTATATGATGTTATTTTTCTCCCTCTAGTCATTCTCTTTGATAACAAAAATATCCAGTGGTTTAGAGCTCCACTGAAAAGCAGAAAGAGGAAATATTACCACTAAACACTTGACTGCTCCTTGCTCCCCCTGTCCTGTTCTCCTCTTCCTATGGTTTAATCAACCCCAGGTTATCGTCACTGTCTCCTAGATGTCTCTGAAGTCGGTCTGCTTCTCTCCATTCTCAGGCTCCACTTCAGTTCAGGCTACCATTTTATCACCTGAGTTACTGAAATAGGAGTATTTTTTGCTTCGCTAGTATTTTTTGCTTCAGGCTGGCTCCTTCCCTTCCCTTGCCTCCCTAGTCTGCTAGTGATTTCTTTGTATGTTAGATTGACTGCTTTCATGGCTCCAATTCTCCATCCCTCCCCATACACACATAGTTGCCATATGACTGTAATTCTCCTCACTAAAGAAGAGAATCAATCTATTTCTCCATTTCTTAAATCTGGGCTGGCTTTACGACTTGCATTGGACAATAGATAGAATGTGTCAGAAGTGGGAGAATGTCACTTCCTAGCTTAAGCCTCAAGAGGCCTTGTGGTTTACATTGCTCCTTTGCACTTCTGCCACCACCGTGAGAGCAAGGCGGGGTTTGCCTGCTGGAGGAGGAGAGACACGTGGAGCAGAGCTGAATTACACAATCAGCCCATTGAAACCAGCCCAGCTCAACCAACAGCCAGCCCACCCCAAGGCATGTGAGAGTGAGAGCCAGCCAAGATTAGCAGAGCCTCCCGCCCAGAGCTCAGCTGGCTCTGGACACATGGGCAATAAATATTTATTGTGTATGCTACAGGAATTTTCTGGTTGTTGTTATGAAGCATAGTTGTGGCAATAGAAACACTGATAAACTTTCTAAGGTAGAATCTGATCATCTTGTATGAAAAAAAGCTATGACAGAAAATGTTAAATGCCTACCAAAAAGCTACTCTGCCTTTTTTCTTCCTTTTTATAACAGAATCTAATTTTGTGAGGGGTAAATTTTGTTAGAGTTAAACTTTCTTCTCACTAACGTTGGTCATGTGACATGGTTCTGACCAATGATATATAGGCAGAAATCACTGGAGAGGAACTCCCTTCTTAAATAAAAAGATAAAACTTCTCTGGGAAGATACATGAAAGAAAAAAGGGATAAATTGGACGTCATCAAAATTTAAGAATTTTGTGCTTCAAGAGACATTGTTAAAAAAGTGAAAAGACAAGCCACAGGCTGGGAGGAAATATTTTTGAATCGCATATCTGATAAAGGACTTATATCCAGAATAAATAAAGAACTTTTTTTTTTTTTTATAATTTTTATTTTTTATTTCTTTTTTCCCCCAAAGCCCAGTAGATAGTTGTATGTCACGGCTGCACATCCTTCTAGTTGCTGTACGTGGGACACGGCCCCAGCATGGCCGGAGAAGCGGTACGTCGGTGCGTGCCCGGGATCCGAACCCGGGCCGCCAGCACCGGAGCGCACGCACTTAACCTCTAAGCCATGGGGCCTAAATAAAGAACTTTTAAAACTCAATAATAAGACGAACAACCCAATTAAAAAATGAGAAGAAGATCTGAATAGACACTTCCCCAAAGAAGATATATAAATAGCCATTTTGTCTGATTACATATCTGTGGCAATCATTTTGGTCTTGCACTTGCACTGGCTTTTAAATATTTAAACACAAAGCCTTGGGCGTATTGTTATCTGGCCTAATTTGAGAACTTCTTATTCCTGGGGGATAGGAAGGGGATGATAAGGTCACTTCTAGAGGGAGTAAAGAATATGAGACACGTGAGCTAATTCTTCATAATATTCTTCTGTCACACCTGGAGTCTGGCTCACACTCTTGCTTCTCTGTGTCCTGTTTTAATGAAACTCTTGGAAAGTCCCAACCTGGCAACTGGCATTGACTAGATCTCTACTCTGCACTCCCAAATGGCACATTCCATTCCTACTTTTCCTCAGTGATAAATCTGGTTTGATTTTGCTATGTCTCTGTTCACATTTGGACTTTATCGTATCATCTCTTTCTTGGAGCTGCATTTTTGTTTATTCAGAAACCCCATGAGCCCCTCAGTTTGTCCCTCCTCTTAGCACCAGCATGCCATGCAGCTGGTGCAGGTGGGAAATCTATACCATCCCCCTGCTGAGGGATAATTGCAGCAATTAAAGCCTAGTCTAGTATTTCAAGGGAGCAGTATTTCCAAACCATCGTTAAAACTGGTTCAATTTGCCATGTGCTTTGAGTGGTAAACACTTTTCCCAATATTGTGAATTTCAAAACGTTCTGTTATCAGTGCCACAGAAATCTAAAAAATGTAGAGCTTGTGATAATGTATTTAGCCAGAGTACAAACAACCAGAAAGTCTCTGGTTTACTGTACAAAATGTTATAGGACGGTTCACCTGTCTTAGGAAGGGGATTTGGCAATCTGAGCAGAGCAATAAGAAATGCTTTTTCATCAGAAGGTCAGTTAAAAAAACAAATAAACATAATGGGAAAAATTGGAAAGAAAAATAGTAACATGCAAACCGTAGTAATTTCTTTCAAATAACATAAAGGCTATCAAGCTCAAATAGGAGTCTTTGGTTACAATATAATTCAGTCACCAAAGGTTGAATTTTGTTAGACTACATGTAAAACATTCATGGACTAAATTTCCCTTCAACTGACCCCTTTATCTTCCCTATGTTCACAAATTTAGTGAAAAAAAAAAACTTAGCTAACAGAATGAGAGTTACTCTATACTTTCATGGCCTCCAGCTAATTAGGATCTCAAAGAGCTAATGAGCTCCTCAAGAGCATCTCATTTATGAACCATGGTGATGGGAAAGGAAGAACTAAGTAAAGTTTTTTTCCTATTGATTTTCTACTAACCGGACCAATAGAAACCCTAGTAAAAGTAATTTTATCTAAGAGAGGAAAAGGATTTTCTTTTAAATAGCCTCATATATTTCTATAACTCATTAAGGTAAGTGATAAACTGGAATCCACTTTCTCTCCCATAACTTGTTGAGGGTGTTAACAAGCCACTAATAACAGGATCTAGAAATTTCAGAGTTTACCCTATTTCCCCTTCTCTGTGCTTGAACAGTAACCTCTGTACTGTGCTTATCAATGATGTTGTTAATTGCTTGATTTGTTTCTCATCTCTCCCCATGTCCCTGAATTGTAATCGCCTTGAGGAAAGGCCTGTGTATGGCTCAAGTTCTTAGCTCTCATGTATATAAAGTGTTAGACATATACCAGCTACTAAAGAAAATAATGCTTTTTGAATGCTGGAAGAGATGAATAATACCTGGTTCTTTTTTCACTTGTAACAGAGACAGTTGGTTCTCCTCCTGTGTTCCCCAGTCTCCCTGTCCTTAGGTTGACTTTCTCTGGCCAAAGGGTTGTGAAGGTCAGATATTGAGATGGTGGAACCACATATGTGAGCATCCTGGACTCCTACATGGAGAAAAGCCGCTTGCCATCAAATGTTATATGAATGAAATATAAATGAAATGAACCTTTGCTATAAGTCACTAAAGTTTCAGAGTTTTATCTATCTTGATGAAGGTTAGGGAAGTTTAATGCAAACAGGAGTGTGTAGCATAAAGACTTTTTTAAAAACCATAGAGCAGGGCTGGCCCTGTGGCTTAGTGGTTTAGTGCGCGCGCTCAGCTGCTGGCGGCCCGGGTTCGGATCCTGGGCGTGCACCAACACACCGCTTGTCCGGCCATGCTGAGGCCGTGTCCCACATACAGCAACTAGAAGGATATGCAACTGTGACATACAACTATCTACTGGGGCTTTGGGGGAAAAATAAATTAAATAAAATTATTAAAAAAAAAACAAACCATCGAGCACTCTCTGTGCCAAGAGATTGCTTTGGAGTTGCCTGAATTCTTTCTAATTTTGGCCACTAAGAAGCCGCTAGAGGGGCCAGCCCTGTGACCTAGTGGTTAAGCTTGGCGTACTCTGCTGTGGCGGATTCCTGGGTGTGGACCTACACCGCTCGTTGGTGGCCATGCTGTGGCAGTGACCCAAATACAAAATAGAGGAAGATTGGCACAGATGTGAGCTCAGGGTGAATCTTCCTCAGCAGGAAAAAAAAAAAAAAAAAAAAAAAGATTCTAGATGCACATCTCCTTAGTAAAGATGCCTGGGGAAAACTTATAGACATGCTAGCAATTATGGCTACATTTTAAATAGAGTTGCCTAATTTGACTTATTTTATGCAGAAAAAATGAAGTGTATAGAAAGGATGACAGAATATTCAAGGAAATATACAATGGTTTTAAGAAAAAGAAGCATTTGATAAGGGGAGTGACAGCTTTGCTGCCTGCACTGAGAAAATTCTGTGGAGAATTGCTCAACTTAGCCCTTGTTTTGCCTAGGCAGCCTAAACTTGAATCTCAAAGAAATTCCTCTTGGATTGATTTGATTACAGCTTGGGTGCCAGGCCTATAATTCTAAGAAGCAGGAAACTTCCTTCTTCTTCATTTATGGAGAAGTTGGAATTTTTTTTTCCAGGTTTATTGAGATATAATTGATATAAAACATTGTGTAAGTTTAAGTATACAATGTAATGATTTGATATATGTATATGTTGCAAAATGATTACCACAATGAGGTTAGTTAACACATCCATCACCTCACATAGTTACATTTTTGTGTGTGTGTGGTAATAACTCTTAGAATCTACTCTCTTAGCAGCTTTCAAATATGCCATACAGCATTAACTATAGTCACCATGCTGTACATTACATCCCCAAAACTTATTCATCTTATAACTGGAAATTTGTACCCTTTGACCACCTTTACCCATTTTTCCTACTTCCCACCCCCCAGCCCCTGGCAACCACCCATGTATTCTCTGTTTCTATGAGTTCGGTATTTTCAGCTTCCACATATAGATGAAATAATACAGTATTTGTCTTTCTCTGTCTTATTTTGCTTAGCGCAATGCCCTCAAGGCTCATCCATGTTGTCACAAATGGCAGGATTTTGAGAAGTTGAGAATTTAGGGCTTTATTTCATAAGGAAAGTGACTGAGCAGAAATCCCAAGGACTTACTTTTTCAGTGTAGATTCTTAGTTGCAAGTAGCAGAAACTGACTCTGAGCTGAAAGGGGATTTATCAGAAGGAAATTGTGTAGCCCACAGAGTCAGTGGGAAGCCTGGAGAACCAGGCTCCAGAATGACTGGGAGACTGCAGGGACAATATTTAAGGATGCCTTGTCACTGTATGCTGCCACAAATCCAAATCCAAAAATAGTGACTATTCCAGTGAGGAAAAATCTATGTCCTCAACCTGATAGAAGGGGTCTAATGCAATCAACCCGTTACAAGATAGCTAGCTGGTTGCTTTGCCCTCGCCCCAAGGAAATGGTTTCATACATCGGAGCTTGGGGGCCGCTGCTGCAGCTGGCAATTGGAGCACTTATTGAAGATAGTAACCAGTTGACTTTCATGTGGATATTTCTCTGTCTCTGTTGTCACAGCCACTTAGTTCATGAGTTCACTGGATGAAGACAAAGGCTGATTGACATACAGTAGTTGGATCATCTGATTTATTAAGAGTTGCCTTCACAGTGGGACTCTCTGGTGAGGATTCACATGGGACATAAATATCTTCATACGCTGGGTCCACTCTGAGAGGTTAACACGCATACTTTTTCCTCAAACCTCCTTGTACCAGTTCTCCATTCTTGGTCCAGCTAAACTATACACTACTTTCTATGGATTGGTCTTGAACCATATCTTAAAAAGTCTTTCCAGTAAAAGTGAACAATAGCATGTACGGCTTGTGGTAGATTATAATATTTTTCCTAACTATTCGCACCCCTTTCCTATTAATGATTATATCGTCTATCCATTGTTATGTGATTAACAGTTCCTCCTGTAGAGACCATCAATTAGGCTTTACCATGAGACATGTTTTGATCAACGAAATGTGACCAGACACAATATCTGGCATGTCCAGATAAAACATCAGAATGCCATTATGAGTTTTGACGTTGTCTCTTTTCCCTCTGACACAAGAATGAAGTGCCATAGATAGGGACTACTCTTTCATTTTTGATATAAGGCTGAGAAAACATGTAGAACAAAGCTACATGCTCTATTCACACAGAGCCAATGTTATAGCGAGTGAGAAATAATCTTTATTGAAAGCACTTATATTTGGTGTTGTCTGTTACCACAACTTACTGAGCGAAAGAACACTAAGATCCTGTTCAATCTTCTACCCATGGGGAGAACCTCTCTTTACTGTCTTTCATGGTCACCAATAAGGACGGTTATGAGGTTGTCCAAAGTCCACTTCTGGTTGGCACCAGCACTGTGGTGTAGAACTGTCTGTAAGCCAAGCTTACATCTTTCCCTCCTCAGATCAGTGGTCAGAGGAAACTCCCCAGGAGGTCATCAGTGAGGGCTGAGGACGAGGTGGCAGGAGTCATGAGTGAGTATTCAGGGAGTATAAACCACTTACTCAGGCAAATCATTTCTATCTTTAAGATCTATCCCAGTTCAGTATCTCTGTCTCTCCATATGTGCGTGTATATATCCTTATCTATTTATATCTATATACCAATAATTTGATATATCTATATATTTCTTTATTTGATATATGTCAATATACATCAGTTATTTGATTATAGCTTTGTTGAATATGCATGAGTTTATGGTGGTATCATTGATTAGATAACACTTAATACGTGATGTTACATGGAGAAGTTACAAGGTCAATTGGTGTCCCATGGTGAGAGGTTGGGTCTTATTGGCCCCAACGGCAAGCCAAAAGATGCTTTTCATAAGGACAATGGTTGAAAAGGACATGTTTATCCCCCAAACCTAGATTTAAATATGCCATTTAAATCTTACAGAAGTTTACGTAGAGTATCATAATCTACCATAGGCCCATCAAGCGCCATCAGATCTGTTGGAGCATAAGAGTCAAGTGTCAGGGCTGCCTGCACTACAGCTTGAACTTGCCCTTAGCCTCACTTAAGTTGACATCTATTGGAGTCAACAGGTAATGGATTAGAGCAGTACACCAAAATGTGGCCCCAAAAAGGGCCACCAAACATTGTGACTTTTTCTTAATGGTAGGGAGCTCAAGGTACAGCAAGTTTCTGCCACTTGGAGGGGATATCTCATTATGTCCCAGAGCACTAAATCTCAGAACCTTCACTGGAGAGTCAGGCCTCGTCTCTCCATGAAATTTATTGTCCTGGATCTGGAATGCATGTGTCTATCTAAGGAGCTGAGGGCATGTGTACTCTGTTCTCCAGGCCCCGGTAGAGTGGACCAGAGGGTTACCATGTTTTGTTTATATTTTTTAGTGAAATTTTTGGCAGATGTTTTGTTATTGCCCAATGGCTCTGAGGGTTATGAAGATACTGTTTAGGAGGTATAGGCTTCCTTTTTAATTTTCTTTAGGCCATGTGTGGTTTCTTTTTCTTTTTTTTTTTTTTTGTGAGGAAGATCAGCCCTGAGCTAACATCTGTGCTAATCCTCCTCTTTTTTTTTTGCTGAGGAAGACCGGCTCTGAGCTAACATCTATTGCCAATCCTCCTCCTTTTTTTTCCCCCCAAAGCGCCACTAGATAGTTGTATGTCATAGTTGCACACACTTCTAGTTGCTGTGTGTGGGACGCGGCCTCAGCATGGCTGGAGAAGCGGTGCGTCGGTACACGCCCGGGATCCAAACCCCGGCCGCCAGTATCGGAGCGCGTGCACTTAACTGCTAACCCACGGGGCCGGCCCCATGTGTGGTTTCTAATAGGCAAGAAATAAGAAAAATGAAAGGGAGGTATCTAGTGTGGCAACTTGACTAATTAAGAAGTCAGTAAGAAGAGAAGTAAGTTATGTGTGGCTGTGACAGAATTAGTAACCCTTCTAAAGAAGCAGTCTTGAGTATATTTGCTTATGAGTTCGCTTGTCAATGCACAATATCCAAGTAAACTATTTGATCTGTGGCAGTGATCTCAACTTTTTGGGGGTCTTGGAATCCTTTACAAATCTAATTAAAACTGTAAACCCTCTACCCATAAATTTTATAAACATAAAACTCTTTAAATAGATACGAGGGTTTCATCAACTTGGTGAAGCTCATTTACAGAGGTCCAAGGATCCAAATTAGAATCTGTGCTCCACGAAGCCTGACAGGGGTACATATTTGAAAGGGAAAGGCTGTAGGTGGCTTTATAAAGTTTAGCTTAGGAGGCTAGAAATATTCACTCTCTTGACAGTTAAGGATGCTTATTTATCTCAATGGTATTACTTTTTATCAGTGTCAATATTTTGCTCACGGGTCCTTCTTTCCTTGTCTGGATTTGATTATTATAATTATTTATTATGTGCACACTCTTTGGAAACCAAACACTTTAGGTAAACTCCTTAAATGGAGCCAAATGCTTTTTATTTAGAACCTGACAGATAAAACAATTTTAGTTCAATTATGGAAAAATAAAATATTTATTTCCCTTTTGGCTATTTAATATTGAATACAGCAAAGTCATTGTGATTTCTGGAAGCCGTGCTGGGTGGGATGATACCAATATTGTCCACAAATATTTTGTGAAAACTTGGTACTGCTAAAAATTGGGTTGGAATTTATCCTAAAGGGACATATTGAATAATTTTTCTCTTCTTTTGCCAGTAACCATATACAAAACCCCTGGAAAAAAGCTACATATTAACATTTCATTTATTAGTGGGGACAGGCTGATAATTCAAATAATTTAATTTCAATAAATATTTACTAAGAACTTAGTATGGGGTTTATGGTTCAAGTAAGTCCATCAGAATTTTGATGAAAGGCAAAATTGCCTTTTAAAAAAAGCATAATTTGTGGTCACTTAAATAGCAAATTGAAATGTATCAGGGCTTGAACAATTACTGGGAGAGAGGGAGAGAAAAGTAAGAACAAAAACCTCGTTTGAACTTGTCATTAAGAACAGGGCTCTTTGAGTGGCACAGAGATAATTACGTTAGAATCTCAGGAAGGAAATTTTACCATAGTTTACTACTTAGTTATGCTGTGAACAATACAGTAATAATAATGGAAATATTGTCTGTTGATTTTCAACATTTAGAGTTAACCTATAGACTAACTACAAAAAACATAAGTGTTGCAGGACAGAATGTAAATATTATCAATCTTGACAATGGAAAAGTAAAAGTATTCCTAATTGAAGTTGAGAAAAGGAAAGAAGGAGGAAATGTGGAGTGACGATAGGGTTGCTAAGATCTTTATCTTACAAATGTGGGGAGGAAAGAGATTTCATCTCTAGTTGGTAGAAAAAGAACTGTATTGTATTAATAATCTAAACTCATAAAGGTCACCAGTAGAAAAACTAAAGATAATTGACATATGCATCAACATTTTTCAGGTTGAGGGTCAAATAATAAAATAAATCCTCATCTATTATAGCAGTAAGGAAATAATGATGTCTAGATTTGATAAATGAAGAGTTAGTGGTATAAACAAATTATTTAAAATGTGGAGATAACCCTTTGAAGAACTCAAAACATGAATTATTGAAAGTGGTTCACTCTGAGGAGTGGGACAGTGGACCATTGCTTTTTTGGTTATTAACCTTTGTGGTGTTTAACCTGGTGCCTACTGGGTTTGACAAAAAGTTGGAATATTTTTTAAGTGAGCCAAGTAGTAAGGAGAGAGATATGGATAAGCCAGTTTTCCTGGTTTGAAAGAAGTTGCTTGCTGTGTGTGTGTTCACTTGCTGTGTGACTCTGATAGTGAAGCATGACAAACTGTCATGGTCTATACAGAGTAGGGACTGATGATCAGATGGGTTCTTAAATTGATCTATGTGGAGACTTTTGCCATCTTCAGTTTGATCCTGATAGACTTTTAGTGGACATAGGACAAGAAAGGGTCTATAACCAGGTACATGTTAAGGCGGATAATAAACCCACTTAAAATCTATTTAAAAATTATGAGAGGAAGTGACATCAGCAGGAATGGGGAGTAAGGATCTTCAAAAGTTCTCTTGTCAATAAAAGCAATGAGAACAGTAGAAAAAATAGTGAAAATCAACTTTTTCAAAACTTTGGAAATTAACCAAATAATTACAACAATCAACAAAGTGTTTATTCAAGAAAAAGCCTGAATCTTGGAAAAAATAGCAAGCTTTGTGGTGTTTTAACTTGCCTTTGCCCTATCCCCCTCTTGCAAGCTCCATGGTAGCCTTGGAGATGAATAGCCTCACACTTATGGTGAATACCAGCAGCCTATTAGCCTCTGAAGGGGCAGAATGGATTGGAACTCCCCTAAGCCCAATTCCCATGTAACTGTTATTATTTGACCTGTCTGGCATTCTCTTGGAAAATCCTACTCATGAGGCTTGTCTTTATTCGGCCTGACTGAGAGCTGGCCCATTGCGAACATTTTCCCCGGGGCATTTGTCTAAAATAATCAGTGGCAATTATTAAACATTGCAGTTGCTTGAGGTGGTGATAATAGCTGGGGCAAAAAACAAGCTGAACAAAAAACTTCAAAGGAAAAGCTGGAGAATGAGATGTACATAGGGGGCTTTGAAAGGCTTCAACATATTCCTAGGAATATAGAAAGCCACGCACATATGTAGGGCTGTGCATATGCCCAGGAAAGACCTGAGACCGTTCTAAGTTCTCATCTCCAGCTGATCTTAAGGCTCTGTGCAAGCAGGAAGTGAAGGTTAAGACAGAGTTGTAAACTGCCTGCCTGAGTGTTGAATATGTGCCCCAGCAGAGGCTGTCCGACTTATTGGTTCCTGGCATTTAAGGGAATTTTTATCCAATCGTGAGATGACCATTAACCTAACTGGGCAGAGAACCCAGTAGCTACAAACAATATAGAATACAATTAGAATTAGAATACAGACTAATTTACAGAATTAGCTCAGGAAAGTGACTAAATGTACATAGTGCAGCAGCAACAACCAACAGCAACAACAACAAACTCTGGGGAGGGAGGATCTGATTTCCAGAGTTGCCATATTATATTAAAATGTCCAGTTTTCAACAAAAAATCAGGATACATACAAAGAAATAAGAAAGTATGATGCCTACATAAGGAAAAAAGCAGTCATAGGAACTGTCCTTGAGAAAGCACAGGAATTATACTTATTAGATGAAGGTTTTAAATCAGCTATTCAGGAGCATACTAAGAAAGGAAATTTAGGGGAATAAACCATGTCTAGGAACTAAAGAAAAATATGAGAATAATATCTCACAAATAGAGAATATCAGTAAAAATGTAGAAATTATAAATAAGAACTAATTATAAATTTTGGAATTCAAAAATATAATAATTGAAAGGAAAAATTCACTAGAGGGATTCAGCAGTAGTTCTCAGTTGACAGAATAAAGAATCAGTGCACTTGAAGGTAGGTCAATTAAAATTATCCTGTATGAGGAAAAGAAAGAATAAAGAATGAAGAAAAGTGAAGAGTCTCAGAGACCCTTTGGAACACTATCAAGTGTAGGAACATATGCATAATGGGAATTCCAGAAGGAAAGAAGAGAAAGAAACAGAAAGAATATTTGAGGAAATAATGGTTCTTGCTAGGAATATTAGGCCAATAATAGGCATCCAGATTGGAAAGGAAGGAGTTAAACTACCTCTTTTCACAGATGGCATTGATCTTGTATATAAAAAATCCTAAAATTTGTTGAAAAACGTTGATCTATATATCCAGGAAGTTCAATAAACTGCAGGTAGGGTAAACTCAGAGATCTACCTAGATGCATTATAGTCAAACTTTCAAAAGACATAGATAAAGAAAGAATCTTGAAAATAGAAAGAGAAAAATGGCTTGTTACATACCAGGGATCCCCAATACAACTAACAGCTGACTTCTCTTCAGAAACCATGGAGCCAGAAGGTAGTGGGATGATATATTCAGTGTGTTGAAAAGAATTTCAACCAATAATTCTATTTTCAGCAAAACTCTCTTTCAAAAATGAAAGTACTAAGACATTCCTAGATAAACAAAAACTGACAGAATTTGTTGTTAGCAGGCATGCCCTACAAGAAATACTAAAGAGAGTCCTTCAGGCTGAAATGAAAGGACACTAGATAGTGACTTGAATCCACGTGAAGAAATAAAAGACATCAGTAAAGGTAACTACACAGGTACATTTAAAAGACAAAGTAATATATTTTTTGTTTGTAACACTTTTTTTCTTCTATCTAATTTAAAAGACAACTGAATAGAGAAATAATTATAAATATGTGTTGATGGTCATATAATATACAAAAATATAATTTGTGTGCCAATAATAGCATAAATGAGGAGGCAGAGAATGGCACTATAGAGGAAAAACATTTTTGTAAAATATTAAACTTAAGTTGGTATTGAGCAGAACTAGATTGTTATAATTTAAGATATTAAGTGTAATCTCCAAAGAAACCACTAAGAAAATAACTTAAAAAATATATTGTAAGAAAAACAAAGGAGTTAAAATGGTACACTAGAAAATATCTATTTAACAGTAAAGGAGGAAATAATGAAGGAATAGAGGAACAAAAAAAAGACACAAGACATATAGAAAACAAATGACAAAATGGCAAATATAAATTCTACCAGATTAGTAACTACATTAAATATAAATGGATTAAACACTCCAATCAAAAGGCAGAGTTTGACAGAATGGATAAAAAATGATCCACTTATATTCTGTCTACAAGAGACTCACTTCAGATTTAAAGACACAAATAGGTTGAAAGTAAAAGAATGAAAGTAAAAGAATGGATAACGGTATATCATGCAAACAGTAAGCAAAAGAGAGCTAGGGTGGCCATACTATTATTAGAAAAGATAGACTTTAAGACAAAAATTGTTCCTAGACACAAAGAAGGGTATTTTATAAAGATACAACATCAGCCATCAAGAAAATATAATAATTATAAACATATATTCACTTAACAACAAAACCCCAGAATACATGAAGCAAAAACTGAAAGAATTATAGGGAGAAATAGATGATTTAAAAATAATGGTTGGAGACTTCAAAATCCCATTTTCAATAATGGATAGAATAATGACATAAGATCAACAAGAAAAAAGAAAATAGAAGACTTGAACAATACAATATACTAACTGGTCCTAACAGAAATGTATAGAACACTTCACTCAACAACAGTAGTATACACATTCTTCTCAAGTGCACATGGAACATTCTCTTGGATAGATCATATGTTGGATCATAAAAAATGACGCAATAAATAAATCTAAAAAGGTTGAAATCATAGAAAGTATGTTCTCTTAACACAATGAAATGAATTTAGAAATCAATAAGAAGGAAATTTGGGAAATTTACAAATATGTGGAAGTCAAATATGCACTCCTAAACAACCAACGGATCAAAGAAGAAATAACAAGGGAAATTAGAAAATACTTCAAGATGAATGAAAAGGAAAACACAATGTACCAAATCTTTTGGGATAGAACTAAGTAATAGTGCTTAGAGAGAAATTGATAGCTGTAAATGCTTATGATAAATTAAGAAGAAAGATCTCAACTCAATAATCTAATCTTTCACCTTAAGGAACTAGAAAAAGAAAAGCAAACTAAACCCAAAGCAAATAGAAGAAAAGAAATAAGACAGATTAGAGCAAAAATAAATGAAATAGGTAACAGAAATACAATAGAGAAAATCAACAAAACCAGAAGTTGATTCTTTGAAAAGAGCAACACAATTACCAAACCTTTAGCTAGACTGATGAAGAAAAAGAGAGAAGACTCAGATAGTAGTCAGGAGTAAAAGAGGCAACATCACTATTGATCTTACAGAAATAAAAAGGCCTATAAGTGAATACTATGAACAATTGTATGCCAACAAATTAGACAATCTAGATAAAATGGACAAATTTCTAGAAAGTCACATCTATCAAAACTGATTCAAGAAAGCAGAAAATCTGCATAGACCTACAACAAGTAAAGAAATTGAATTAGTAATCAAAAAACTTCTCATAAAAAAAGGCCAGGACCACAGGTGAATTCACTAGTGAATTCTACCAGATGTTTAAATAAGAATTAACACTTATCTTTCACAAACTCTTCCAAAAAATAGACGAGAACACTTCCCAACTCATTTCTATGAGGTCAGTACTACTCTTATACCAAAACTGGACAAAGACATCACAAGAAAAAAACTACAGACCAGTATTCCTTATAAATACAAAAGTAAAAATCCTCAGCATAATACTAGCAAAATGAATCCCGCAAGATCTTTTTGTATGTTCCAACAAAAAGGATCATACACCATGACCAAGTGGGTTTATTCCAGGAATGCAAGATTGTTTCAAGATATGAAAATAAATCGATGTAACAATATTATTAGGATAAAGGATAAAAGTCACATGATCCTCTCAATTACAGAAAAACTATTTAACAAAATCCAACACCTTTTAACGATAAAAACATTCAACCAACTAATAACAGAAGTGAATATCCTCAATCTGATAAAGGGTGTCTATGAAAAACCCATACATGACGGTGAAAGATTGAAAGCTTTTCCCCTAAGATTAGGAACAACGCGAGGATGTCTGTTTTCACCACTTCTATTCAACATTATCCTGGAGCATCCAGCCAGGGCAATTGGGCAAGAAAAGGAAATAAAAGTCATCCAGATCAGAAAGGAAGAATTAAAACTCTATTCACAGGAGACATGATTTTGTATATAGAAAATCCTTAGGAATCCACACACACACACAAAAAAACTATTGTAGCCGATAAACAGTACAGCAAAGTAGCAAGATATAGGATCAATATACAAAAATCAGTTATATTTCTACACAAATACAATAAACAACCCAGAAATGTAATTTTGAAAATAATTCCATGGACAAAAGCATCAAAAAGAAAAAGTACTTAGAAATAAATTTAACAAAATTAATGCAAGACGTGTACATCAAAAACTATGAAACATCTTCAAAAGAAATTTAAAAAGAACTAAATAAATGAAAATACTTTCCATTTTCATGGGCTGGAAGACTTAATATTGTTAAGATGGAAATACTTCCCAGATTGGTCTATGGATTCAGTGCAATCTCTTTCAAAATCTCAGCTGGTTTTTTTTTTTTTTTTTTGCAGAAATTGGCAAGCTCAGCATAAAATTTATATGGAAATACACAGGACCCAGAACAGACAAAACACTCATGAAAAGGAACAAGGTTGGAGGACTCATACTTCCCACTTTGAAAACTTACTAAAAAGCTACAATATCAAGACCGTGTGGTACCGGCATAAAGATAGACACGTAAATCAATTGAATAGAATTAAGGGTCCATAAATAAACCCTTACATTTATGGTCATTTGATTTTTGACAATGGTGCCAAGGGAAACAACAGTCTTTGTAATAAATGGTGCTGTGACAACTGAATATCTACATGCAAAATAATGAAGTTGGAACATTATCTAACACCATATACAAAAATTAGCTCAAAATGGATCAAAGACCTAAATGTAAAAGATAAAACTATAAAAATTATGGAAGAAAACATAGGTATACATCTTTGCCTCCTTGGATTAGGCAACGGTTTCTTAGACATGATATCAAAAGCACATGCAACTGAAGAAAAAATATATAAATTTGACTTCATCATAATTAAAAGCCTTTGTGCTTCAAAGAACACTATCAAGAAGGTGGAAAGACAACCCACAGGCTGGGAGAAAATACCTGCAAATTATATATCTATAAGGGACTAGCATTCAGAATATATAAATAACTCTTACAACTCAACAATAAAAAGACAAAAAATCCAATTAAAATTTGGGCAAAAGATTTAAATAGACATTTATCTACAGAAGATATACAAGTGGCCATTAAGCATGCGAAGAGAAGCTCAACATCATTCATCCTTTGAGAAATGCAAATGAAAACCAAAACGAGATGCTGCTTTACATCTACTAGGCTGGCTATAATGGAAAGAGGTGGGACAATACCAAGTGTTGGCGAGGATGTGGAGCCACCACAATGTTCCTGAGGTAGTGGGTTGTATGGAATTTCTTCTTTTTTCTGTCCATGGCATTATAAGGGGGACCAATCCCCTTTGGGTATTAGGACAATTTGGGATGGTGATGGGGGCCCCAAGAAGGGAGACTATGCTTCCTGATAATAAAGCAGGTGAGGGTTTGACTGATTATTTGAAGAAACAAAAGACGTCCTAATTGTACTTCAGGTTGGTGAATGAGGTGAAAGTGATTGCAGGAAGTAGAGTTGGAAGACTGAGAGATGGTGGTGGAATATTAATAAATCCTCTGCTCAGAAAACTTCAGCCTACCAACTGGTACATGGCACATGGTAATAAATGGCACAATACCATGGTTTTCATGTAATTGAGGTTTCTTGTCATGATGTTCTATTCAAACCAGTTAAGGCAGGGGTACAGGATTGTGGTACAGAATCTGGTGAGGGGGTCATTTCTGGTCTAACTCCCATGTTCCCTGGCTGTCATTCTGTTACCAGAGTCTTCCCTTTGTTTCTCATATCGTCAGAGAGCCAGATATACCATTTGAGTGCAAGTGCAGCATGCATAGAAACCACTTTAGCCGGCCAAGGCAGGATAAATCAGATGGCACTCATGTTTTCGGAGAGTACTCTTTTCTTTTTCTACATATGTCCTTCCTTTTGAGAAACTACAGACATTTTACAATCAGAAGACTGTCACACAAGCAGCAGCCTCAGCCCCTTTTCCTTTTCTCCTGGATAACAAATCCCGGAGCTCTGGGGGCACCTGCTTGTGTGGTGCCAATTGCAATTACAGCAAACTCGTCAAGTGCAGAAGGAAAGCCTGACCTTGAACAAAGGCCCCTGATGGTGTGAAAAACAAGGCTGCAATTTTATCTTTTCTAAAGGCCAGTGATGAGGTCTTTTGTTCTTTTGTTGTTTCTAGAAATTTTCTGGGAGGGGACTTTATGGCAAATGCTACCCTGGGATTAGAGGACATTTTAAGGACAGTGATTTCACATAGGCCTGTAAGTGGATGGTGAAGTTTTTGCACAAAGCTTTGCAAATACCTATAACTATCTTTTCAGTCCATTTTTGATACTGACTTACCCTGGCTTTTTTCCAACTCTAGAATAGTATCAGAAGGAATGCGGATCTACAGCAAAGTTTTCACATAATTAAACATTGGGGGAGTTTGAAACATTGATTCAAGTGTGTTGATCAGCATGCTTGTTTTTCTAACCATTATTCAGCTGAGTTTAATATCCATAACCTTTACGAAAACTGTGTTGTGTGATTTCCTTGTGGATATCTGCAGTTGCTGAATTCTTCGAGGTCATGTACTATGGCAGGAAACTGCAGCGGGAATATGCCCTGTATTGGGATTGGTGTTCTTGGCCTATCATGAAATATGTCAGTTTAAAATAGCTCTACCTAACGCTGTCCAAATGACGTATATAAAAAGGACAAGCCCCCGGGGGGGGGGACTGAGCCTCAACTCAAAGGAACACTAAGGGCTATTTCCCCTCCCCCTTTCCTCTGTTACTCTGTCAATCTTCACAACTGTATTTATTTTTAGAATCTCATTCTACAAATTGATGCCTTGCTGCTGCTTTTATCCCTCTTCATGTCATTTGTCAAAAAGTCAAGCAGTAGATTTTTGTACAGCGGAGTAGCTGGCGTGTTTATTAAGAATGTTTTTGTACTTTGTCCTTCAAATGGCCAAAAATCAATAATTTATACCAGCAAAACCCAGCTTCAAAACATATACCTTCGAGCTGAGGCATCTCTCGAAGTGTGCCTTAGCTTCTATTGCCTAGGATGCTTAGGTATGTAGCTGTCAGATATCAACTGAATCTTTCTCCTCCTTCAGATCTAGGAAAGACTGGCTCAACCTTAAATATCTTATCCTGTGGCAGTCTACAAGATTCCTGCAAATTTCCAGAGGGTCTTTCACTCTGTAGAAGTCCTGGCTTTGAAAGTCTCCGACCCTCTTTTTATGGACCTGTGTGTGGTCCCACATGCACCCTCTCTGTTCTCTACCATGTGGACATAGACACGAATCTCTGCCCTTTCTTTGGTTTCCACAAAAGCTTCTTTCCTCAAGGCAATTTCTGTGTTTGGTAGATTTAAGTGCAGATTTGGGAGTGGGAATGGCCTTGGGGATTCTGAATTGGGGTTTTTATTTCAGCAACACAACTTCAAGATGAATGTTGTACGTTAACTTTCCTCTCCCTCCTCCTTCTTTCCCTCCTTTCCTTTCTTCTCTGTCCCATCCATGCAGGAGCAAAACCGATTTTTTCTTGTCTCATACACAGCAGTTCAGGCACTCTGTACCATGCCAACATTCATGCCTTTAGGTTTCACCTACTTCTCCAAGTGGCTCATTGCAAATAATGATGCTTTCCTTCTTAAAAGAAGTTCTAGTATCCACTATAAAGATAGTACACTATTTTCTACTTCTGTTTTCCAGATATCACCCAAACAACCAGCTTTCTTTGGAGGTTATTATGAGGGTAAAGTGCTCTGAGCAGTGACTGTGTAACTTTGGTGAACATCAGAATCCCTTGGGGAGGTGGTCAAGCATGCAGATTCCCAAGCCCTGGTATAACCAGATGTAACCAGCATCATTTCTGCATATAATATGCTATATGATTTTAAGACCAAGCGCCAATGAGCCCATTATGATGTCCCCCTGCTCACTTTTGTTTCTTCCTTAGAATAGGAAATTATCTGAAAACTAACCCTTTGGTTGATCAATTTACTGGAATTTTTTCCCCTGGGAAACATATTCTGTCTAAAAAAGTGACCTCACACGTATTTGCATTTTAAGTCTTTTAATTCACTTTTCCCCACGACTGGGTAAAGTCCCAGTTTCCCCTACAACCAGGTAGAGGAATTTCTGGGCTTTTGGAAGAAGATGGGGAAATAGAAATTAATTTATTAGTTGGCAGTTTGAAATCATACCAGATCTACACTTGTGGCTTTGAAGATAAACTTTATATATATACATATTAACACATACATATTTTATTAGGTACTTGGGCAAAGAGATGTCTATTGAGATAGTCCCAGGTCTATAAACTCTGGGGAGGCCCCAGGGCTTAGACCCAGAAGATGTTAAAGGAGGAACTGGTATTGATTGGTAAGCAGACTCTTTCACGACTCAGAGATCCTCTTGCTCTAGGATAGGTCTAACCATGCCTACAGCCTCAAGACCCTCTCCAGACCCTGCCTGCCCTTATTTTGTCCCAAGATTCCCAAATTATATTGATTGGCATAGTTATCAACCTTGAAACTGATATAAGGAGGTTTTGTATGGCAACCCACCCACATCCCCTTATACCCTAGAATATATTTGGTATCTCTAATGAAAAGTTTATACAAGGGATTACTGCAGGAAGTTGACCTAAGACTTTTTTTGGTTAATGATCCTATGAAATAAACCATACATTTGTTGAGCCTTTATTTTGCAGTGATTGTGCTAAATATTTTATTTTTTAGAGCAGTTTTAGATTCACAGCAAAATTGAGTAGAAATTACAGAGAGTTCCCATATATTTCCTGCCTCCACACAGGCACAGCCTCACCAACCATCAACATCTGACACTAGAGTAGTACATTTATTACAATCGATGAACCAATATTGACACATCATTATCGCTCAAAGCCCATAGTTTACGTTAAGGTTTACTTTTAGTGTACATTTTATGGGTTTTGACAAATATATAATGACATGTACCCATCATTATAGTATCATACAGAATAGTTTCACTGTTGTAAAAATCCCCTATGCTCTACCTGTGCACGCCTCCCTCCTCCCAACCCTGACAACCACTGATCTTTTTACTGTCTCCATAGTTTTGCTTTTTCCACAGTGTCATATAGTTGGAATGATACAGTCTGTAGCCTTTACAGATTGACTTCTTTCACTTAGTAGTGTGCATTTAAAGTTCTTCCATGTCTTTTTGTAGCTTAATAGCTCATTTCTGTTTTAGTGCTGAGTAATAGTCCATTGTATGGAGGTACCACTGTTTATTTATCCATTCACCCACTGACTGAGAATAAGAGTCACCTACTGAAGGACATCTTGGTTGCTTCCAAGTTTTGGCAATTCTAGAGAAAGCTGCTATAAACATCATGTGCAGGTTTTTGTGTGGACATTAAATTTCTTTGGGTAAATACTAAGGAGCTTTGATCATTATTGCTTTCTGTGTTCTATCTAAGAAAACTTAATCTACTCAGGCAAATATTCTCCCACGTAATCTAGAATTTTCATAGTTTTAGCTTTTACATTTAGACTTATGAGTGATTTTCAGTTAATTTTGAGTATAGCATGACGTAGGGGTTAAGGTTCATTTTTTCCATAGAGATACCTAGTTGTTCAACACCACTAGTTGTTGAAAGATTTTACTGTCTTCATTAGATTGATGCATTCATTAGATTAGGTGCTTTTGTTGAAAATCAAATGACTATATACTTGGGATGCATTGTCTGGGCTCTCAATTCTCTTCTATTGATCTATTTGCCTATACTTATGCGAGTTCTACACAGTTTGATTACAGTAGTTTTATAATAAATCTAGAAGTGAAGTAGTAAGTATAAGTGTGTTTCTTTTTCAAATTGTTTTAGATAGTCCAGGTCATTATAATTCTGTATAAATTTTAGAATCAACTTGTTGATTTCTTCAAAAAAGCCTGCTGCTGGGCCAGCCCCAGTGGCCTAATGGTTAAGTTCAGCATGCTCCGCTTTGGCAGCCCGGGTTCGGTTCCTGGGTGTGGACCTGCAGTGCTGTTAGCTGCCATGCTGTGCTGGCATCCCACATACTAAAAAATGGAGGAAGTTTGGCATGGATGTTAGCTCAGGGTGAATCTTCCTCAGCAAAAAAAAAAAAAAAAAAGAAAAAAGCATGCTGCTGTTATGATTTGAGTTTTATCGAATGCATAGATTAATTTGGTGGGAGGACTGACATCTTAACAATATTGACTCTTCCATTTCATCAACATGGTATGTGGCTCGTTTCATTTAGGTTTTATTTAATTTCTCTCAGTGACGTTTTGTAGTTTCAGTGTAGAGGTCTTACATGTCTTTTGTTAAATTTATTCCAAAGTGTATTACATTTTTTTGATAGTATTGTGGCAAGAATCTTAAAAAAAATTTATTTCCCAATTTTTGATGCTAGCATATATATTTTGAATATTAACCTTATATGCTGTGACATTAATCAATTCATGTATTAATTCTATTAGTTATTTTATAGATTCTTTAGGAATACTATATAAAAATTCATGTCTATCTGCAAATAGAGACAATTTTACCTCTCCCTTTCTGATCTTTATGACTTTTATTTCTTTTTCTTGACTTTTGGCACTGAAGACTTCATCTTAAAACACAAATGTGATAGCATCACTTTTTTCTCAAAAACTTTTGAATGTTCCACCACTGTCCCCAAGATCAAGTATAAACTTCTGCTCTCAGACATGTCCCTTGCTTTACTCCCCCTATACGATGTGCTTCCTACATCATACTTGGCTTTCTTTGATCCCATGATATGTTTTTTTTTACTTTATCTACTTAAAGTGAGATGCATTTCAAAATTGATCTGTACATTTAATGTGTTTCTTCCAGCTTCTATTATGTTGATAGTGTATCCTATGTTAAAGACTAGAAGAAATGTAATACTCAGCCTTCCTGGTATGGCAAGTGCATTCATGTACCTGTAAGGTATTGTTCAAACAATTTTATCAACCTGGCGTGTGTCTTTTATAGCTATGCCTGTTGAAATTCTTCTCATTCTTCAAGGACCAGTTTAAATGCCCCTTTTTTTTGAAGCCACTATTTATTCTGGTACTTTGGAATTAATCTCCTATTCCCCTACATTTTGATAGAGAATTTGTTTTTTATCTTATTGCAATACTTACCAATTTTACCTTGCAAATGTTGTCTTGTTCATCTCTATATCCTTCCTGGTGCCTGACACAGCACGTATAGTTAGTAGGTGATTGTTTCCTAAATAGCCCTGTCAACGACTCTCTTATTGCGGTGTCTGATGGGTAAATAGTCTCAACATTAATATGAATATATTGACTTAATGTGTTAATGAATTGGGTGCATGAGGCCATTTAATCAAATGACAATTTAAATTAGTAATTATCTCTAGACCCAGAGGATCCAATTGATAGTGACAGGACCTTGGGGGTCATCCTTGACTTCTCCTTTTCTCTCAGCCCCTTATCCAATCAGTCTCATTTCTAACTGCTGAATGGCTCTCAAATTTATCCATTTCTCTCCATTTTACAACACCTTGTTCAGGCCACTCTGAACATAATATCACCCTGGATGTTATAACAGACACTCTGCTTTCAAGCTAGTCTTTCTTCAATCCCTTTTTTCTGTGTTTCCAGGTAGATCTTTCTATAACCCAAATCTGACCATGTCACTCTCATGCTTAAAGCCAGTTAGTGTGCCTGGATTGCAAGGGTCATTTTGACAGTAGCTTTCTAGTTATGGAGACTCCATAAAAGACCCACTATATCCAGATTTTTTGTTTCATTTTGGGGAAAGAGTGGAGTATTTTTCTTTTTTGGTAATAGAGAGATTGAGTGATGGAGAAAGACAGCAAGATGAAGAGAGACAAGGGGGAAAGGGAGAGAGGGAGAAGGAGAATGTCACTAACACTGTGTCTGCCCTGCAGAATCTAGTTTCTGGCAAGGCAATTAGCATGCAGATCAGCTGCACAGGGTCCTGCATGCATTAGCAATTGAACACCAGCTTTCCAAGCCCTTTTCTCCTTCTTCACAAATTCACACACCTTCTGGCTGCTCTGACACAGCGCTGGTTCACAATCCATTAACTGGAGATTTAGTCCATGAACAGAAATGATTGTTCATGCTCATGATTAATGTGATAGCTATTTCAAAAATCACAAGGCACCATACTGGCTAACTACTATTAATTATTTTTATCATCATTATACTGCAAAACCGTTTCATCATACCACAAACAATTGTTCAAATTGGCTTGCTTGGATAGAAGTGCACTATGTATCATTTTGAAAAGCAAGTATTTTCTGATGTCTTTGATTTATGAAGATAATTATAATCATCATAGCCAACAGTGTGTGCTTATAGTAAGTACCACATTGCAGTAAGCTATTTCTATGTCTTAATTTATTTAATTCTCACAACCACTCTACAAAGTAGATATGATTACTATATCTTACAGATGAGAAAACTGAGGCTCAGGGGTTAGGTCATGCTTAGGTGGTAAGTGGTAGAGCCTGGATTAAAACAGGAAACCTCATGCCAGAGCCCACACTTGAACTCTTACCCTATACTGAGTTAGGAGAGAAGACTACTTGTTAAGATAGCTTTTTGTTTGTCATAGTTGGGAACACCCTAGACCAAGCTGTATGTTGAGAACTTCTAGGGGGGCAGATGGGCTGACTGATGCTACGCTGTGCAGGGTTGCAAAAAGAGAACAAGAAGGACAATATATCTGATCCCCACCCCCAACTAGGATTAAATCAGCAGTTAATATTATGATCAAGGAAGTTTAGTGAGATCTAGTTGAATCTGGAACTTTCCAAGGGTCTAATAGAGGGAAAGAGAATGGGAATATGGTTGTGGGTAATTTGATTACCAGCAAAGGTTCTCCAACTTGTAGGCCAGAGTGAAGGGAAGGGTACCAGAAGCAGGGTCTGTGAGGAACTTGGCTTGGGGAGACAGCATAGTGGTCCAGTGTGCTCGGTTTGGGAATCACACAGAACAGAGATTTAAATCCTGGCTTAGCCATTTACGCTGTGAAGTTGAGCAAGTTTCTTAACCTCTTCAAACTTTAGTTTCCTCATCTGTAAAAAGAAGTTAAACCTCCCTATCTGAAAGAGCTGTTGAGTGGATTAAGGGAGATGAAGTTTGTAAAGTACTCAGCACAGTCCAAAGCAGAAGTAGGTACTTTTTAAGTAGAAGTGCCTTTTAAAGACAGTAAAGACAGTGATAATGGTGAAGATGATAAAATGGTAGATCCCAAGTTGACTAGTTTGGGTTTCAAGCCTGGATCCCAATCCCAAAGGAGAAGCAGTGTGGATACTGTGAATGAGGAATATGGTAGAAGGCCAGGCAGGCAAACCTGTTACAAGTAGTGAGCATGGGTTCGGGAAGCTGCATCTTGACTTCCCACAGGCACCCTAGGGCCCCAATCTACATCCCCTTCATGGTAGGCAAGATGGCAGGCTCTTTGCAGGTACTTGTTACCACTGAAGAAGTATTGCCTGTGGTATTGCCAAGCACGGGTTAGTTCACGTGCTGGATTGTGTTTCAACTCTGCACAATCACCACTCCCTTCTATGGCTGGTCTATGTTTCCCAGAATCCATTTTCCACTATAGGTCTGAGTTAGAGTTTACCACTGAGAGGAACTTGCAGAGATTTGGAAAGTGAAAGCGAAGGAGAAGCCATCGTTCTTGGGAGATACTGACCATTAGACATGGTGGCTTTGCAGACCTTTCCACCAGCTCCCTCGTTGAGATTGTGCAGCCAGATGTATTGGTTTCTCAGAGATCGCCACAAGCTCTGCTTTCTCTACCTACTCCAGTGCTTCAAGCTGACGTCAGTAGTGGCAGTTTCCTTAATCCTCTGGCTGTACCCTCCAGATCTTTGCTCTTCCGGCTCCTTACATGTTCTTGTAAGCCTTGATTCCTATAGCAAACCCTATAATATCTTAGTATTGCAGTAGCTCTGTCTTGCTGCACAAACTCAGAATGATACAGCCTATTACTCATTTACTGCCTGGGTTGTGCTCAGTTATCTAGAAAAGGGGTTGGAAAACTTTGTCTTAAATGACAATAGTAAGTATTTCAGTCTTTGTGGGCCATTTGGTCTCTGTTGCAACTACTTGACTCTGCTGTTGTAGCATGACAGCAGCCATAGACAATACATAACGAATGAGTGTGGCCGTGGTCCAATAAAACTTTACTTATGGATGCTGAAATTTGAATTTTGTATAATTTTTATGTTTCATGAAAGGCTATTCTTTTTTTTTTCCTATCATTTAAAAATATAAGATCCATTCTTAGCTCGTAGGCTGTACAAAAGCAAGTGGTGAGCCGGTGTGGGCTGTAGTCTGCCAACCCCTGATCCAGAGGAGGGCTGATGGAGTCAGCCAGATCTGCACGTAAGCCTTTGCTTGCCACTTACTGTGTGATGTTGGGAAATATATTTAGTCTCTCTGAGCCTCATTTCTAAATGGGGACATTTACATCTACATTATAGAGTGGGTTATTGTGAGGATGAAATGAGATAACGTATGTAAAATCTGTAGTTGGCTGCTGGGCACATAGTTCGTCTGTGGTCAATCATTTGTCACCATTACTGTTGTTGTTGGAGCCTCTATTTAGTGCTTGCAGTTCACTCATGCAGTTAAAAGGGAACTGAGGGAGGTTCACAGCCACTGGGACTTGTACTGGTTTTTCCACAGGCAAAGTAAAATGATGTCCAGCCAAATGAACAAGGAGAGAACTCCTAAGACTTAGCAAATTATTCACCATACTTGAATTAAATGTAGGAATGTTAATAGAGAGTCCTGGTCAGTAATTCAGTCATCAATCACATTGTTCCCAGTGATTCTTTCTGGTGCAGCAGTGGGGATTAGCACCAAGGACATAGAGACTGAAAAGACTGAACAAGTAGAAAAATGGAGAACTTTAACTTCATTATACGATTGTGTTTAAGTGGTGGGATTATGGGTGCTATTTAATTTCTTGGTGTGTTTATTTCTCTTCACATAAAATGTTAAAATTATGCTGTGGAGAGTATTTAAAAAATAGAAATACTTTCATAACAGACTGAGTATATACTGTGTTATACGATATATAAGCCCATTTTTTAAAAAAAGTATAAAAAACATTCTAAAGTATTCAAAGTAGTTTGGCTACAACTTGTCTTTCAGTTTTCATCTCAAATATCACCTCCCATAAGAAGATTTTCTTGATCTAGAATAGCCACTCACCTCCATCCCTCAATTATTATGTCTTAATGCTATTTCCTTTTTTTTTTGTGTGTGAGGAAGATTGGCCCTGAGCTAATATCTGTGCCAATCTTCCCCTATTTTGTACAGGAGATGCCAGCACAGCATGGCTTGATGAGTGGCGTGCAGGTCTGTGCCCAGGATCCAAACCCATAAACCCCAGGCTGCCAAAGCAGAGCACGCAAACTTAACCACTATGCCACCAGGCCAGCCCCCCTATTTTCTTCTTTTATAGCACTTATTACTGTCAGTCATGATTTATTTGATTACCTACTTATTGTCCATCTTTCTCCCACTAGAATGTAAGTTCCCTGAGAGGCGCCCCCTGTCTTCCTATGACTCAGAATGGCATTCTTTTGACTGACAGGCTGCCTCCTCCTTTACTGGACAAGGAAGAAAGTAAAACATCAGCATTCTAGAAGGTCAGACTGCTGCTGCAGCTGCTGTTGGGCCAGCAGTCTTCTTGATGCCTGGTTGCATTTATGTTTTTTCCCTGGTAACTTTTAAGGAGGAGAAACACCTGGAAAATTGTCCTGGCCACAGAAAATAAAAAAACACTTAGCTCGAGGCAGATGGTACCGTCAAGTAACGACATCTGGAGCTGAAAATCCAGCTGACAACAGGGGTAACTGTCAAAATGTTTACAGACTGCCCAAGTTGTTCATTTCACATTATGTCTTTATCTTTGCTGAATTTATGATTCAGTCAGCAGATACTGATTGACTTTCCTGTGTGCATATAGAGACCACAGACTCCTTTCATCCACTGGAAATGAGAGTTGGCCTCAGGGCTGGGCCCTGTATGTAGATCCAAAATGAGAGTGTTGGCCTGAAAAGCCTTTTTAAGATCATCATACCTCAGGAAGGAAAATGCTTTTAAGATATTAGGTTTCAGTGAGTATCATTAGCAATGGACTTGCTGGAAGCCCTAATCTGGTTTTCTTCCAAAGAGATATACCTCATTATCTTTAAAATCATCTTCAAATGTTCTGTTAATATCCTGGAAATGAGGCAGAATGGTGAGAAACATGAAACATTTCACCTTAGAAGGCTTCGCCTTGCTGACTAATACATTTGGTTACTGAATTAGGGGAAAGAAGCCTGTCCCAAATTAAGCTCTTCATACAGATTATCTTCTAGGCATTTGATGGATCCCGGTTGCTTTTCCACAGAAGACACACCATTTGTGACGTTTTGGCCTTCACACATTCCTGGGCTGTTGACATTCCTCTGGTGTCTATAAACTGATTAGGGTTTTGCTTGGGTAAAATGGGCTTACATCTTATTTGATATTTCTTCCAAATAAGAAATATCTTCTGGAATCTGAAAGCTGTTCTTGTCCCGTAAAGGAGCTGGTCTGGCTGACTAATGAGAACTAGTTTAGACCATATTTAGCTCTATGACCAGAGTAAGAAAGACCACAGCTTAAGAATGGAGTAACTGTAATATCTCCTGGAAAAGTCTTAAGTTACAGAATACTCCAGCCCCTAAAGCCTGTAAAATGATCTCTCAGACTGGTTTCAGTTGAGTAAGTGGCATTTTAAGAGCAAAAGTCTAGGGTCAGACTGGGCCTAAAGCAGTCTTGCTTTTTATGGCTTTATTTTATGGTCTTATTGTCCAAAAAGCTTCTCTTCTTGTATTAAGAAGTATGACTTAAAAAGATTGTGATGTTAATGTTGTGCATTTTCCTACACGAGTTTCCCTTTCTTCATACAAGTCTCTGAAGCTGTGTGTCTTTTTTTTCCCCACCTTCTTGACTTGACACATAGAAAGCTGAAACTCTGAAAAGCCAACAAGTTTGTAAAACCTCGTGGTCCAAAGAGTCTCAACCCTACATTTTGGAGCTCCTGACTCCACAGTCTACCCAATCTCCCTGTCTCTCATGAGGCAGCCGCTTTTTAGTACATCTCCCTGTTTTCTCTGAAGGCTTTTAAGAATAGAGTTTCCCCTTGAAAAATCTGAAGTCAAAACTTGTGCTTTCCACATTAATATTTCTTGTATTTTTAAAAAACCTTAATTCAATTTTCTCATTTCCAATATTCCCAGTCATTAAAAACGATATTTTCTTTCATTTTGATGTAAATAATGATGGAGGGAAGCTTTAAAATTGCCAAGACCTCAATGAAGTTTGATAGGGCCCATAGCAAAGTGGAGAACTAGAATTGAGGGCCCTTTGAGTAAAACTGGGAGTTGCTCAAGACTGCGCCATCTGTGAAATGGGAACCAGTTCAGTCTACAGCAATCACCTTATGGGAGGTAATAAGGAAGCTGGGACATGTGGGAAAATGGAACATGAAATCTTTCCCACTTATGGATGTGGGGTCCCAATTCCCCTTCTCTGTGTGGCATGAGAACTCCTAGCTGAATAATTTGGTTGTAAAATGTCAGACACTGGGAAACCCTTGGGTAATGGTAGAGACAAACACGAAAGTGCCATATAAGGAAATTTCTCAGCCCAGATCATGTGGGAACTTCTTGCTAAACAACTACTTCCATATTTGAAAGTTAAAAGTTATGAGAATCAGCAAGTCAGACAACTTGCAAAATTTACTCCTCAATAACTGTAAATTAGAGAATAAAAAATGAAAGAATTCTTCCCAAAGAATGAATTCATTCCAAAGAATTCATTCATTATTTCATTCATTCCAAAGAAAGAATGAATATTATGAAAAACAAAAAAGAAAATTTTAAAAATGGAAAATATACACTTTGAAATAACATCCATGAATCGTTTACATAGAAGACTATATAGAGCTGAAAATAGAATTAGAAGATATATCTTGGAAATCACTCAGAAAACAGCACAGAGAGGGAAAAGAATGGAAAATATCAAAGAGAAGCTTAGAGATATTGAAGATAACATGAAACACTCCCATATGATAATTCCATAAGGACAGAATAGAAAGAATGTTAGAGACATAATATTTGAAGTCATAATGGTAGAGAACATAGCAGAATTGAGAAAAATTCAGTGAGTCTTGAAAGCAAAGGAGCATAACAATTCTTGAATAGGAAAAAAAGCTAATTTCACACTCAGATATACCATAATGAAAATGTAAAACTTCAAGACAGAAAGAAAATTTTAAAAACTGTCATGAAGACAAATCACATATTAAATCTCAATAATTAGACTGAAAACAAACTACTCATCATCAAAAATGTATTCTATAAGACTATAAAAACTTCTGAATTATGAAGGAGAATAATGTCTGTCTAGAACTCTATCCTAAGCTAAACTATCATTTAACGCTGAGTTTAAAATGACCTTTTCAAATTATAAAGATTGACAAGATTACTACTTACAGACCATTCCTGATTCAAAACCAAAAACAAAACAACAAAATCTAGTAACGGATGTATTTTACTAAGAAGGAAATTAAACCCAGAAAAGGTGTATGATGCAAGAAGCAAGGGTGAACAAGATGTTGGTGAACATGTTGGTAATAATAAATATTAGCTACAAAAATGACATTAATTTGGGGGAGACATTTGAAAACAAGCGAGAATCAAGCTCTTGGGAAAAATGTGGATGGTGGGGGCAGGAGTTCAGAGTTACAGCATTCTAATATTCTTGTTTCGTTTGAGAAGAGAATGGAAACATTGATTAACTTAAAGCTCATGTAGATAAGCATACTGAAAAATTAAGAGTAGTCACTGAAAGGAGAGACATAGAATATATAAACTCTTTAGTAGAAGAATTAAAAGTGAATAAGATGATAGGACAGGAACAACATCATTTACAGTGGGACAAGCAGATATATGCCTCTAGAGGTGAAGTGATATGAAGCACACAGAAGTGTATTTTATATGAAGTATTGAAGTAATGTTGCCTAAAAGCCTTGAACCTGAGTGCAATTATGCCTTAGAAATAATTTCCAGTTTATAGAAAATACAGGGATAGAGAGAAACTAGCTAAATGACATAAAAGGGAAGCAAACAGAATGTAGGGCATTCTATGGGAAAACTGACCTTAGGTCTTGGGTAAAGATAGGCATGGAAAAACACAAGGAAGAGAGATTACTCTAGATTAAAGAGTCATAGGAAAAAAATGTAATATGTGAACCTTGTTTATCTCCTCATTTGAACAAACCAATTGTAAAAAGACATCTTAAAGATAATTGGGAAATCTGAGTGTAAACTGGAAACAGAAAAGACCAAGGAATTAGTGTCAGTTTTATTAGAAGTCCAAATGGAATGGTAGATATGTAAGAAAATGTTTGTATTTTTGGCAATGCCTTGGAAGTATGCAAGGATAAAATGACTATAAAATACTTTCTCAAAAAAGAAAAAGAAATAGATGAAGTAAGTGTGGGCAAAATATTGCTAATTGTTGAATATGGGTGATGGGCGTATGGGATTAATTATCTCAGGCTCTATACTTTTGTGTATGTGTGAACAATCTTATAAATATTTAAAATAACATTTTAATTCAGAAAGTTTAAAAATAAAGGGCTGGAAAATTATATAGTAAACAAATACTAATAAAAAGGCTGGTTTAACAATTTTTATATAATATAAAATAGAATTTAACACAAAAATGCAGAAAATGATAGATACATAACCTAATAATAATTGAGTGAAGAAGCTGTAACCATCGTGAATTTGTACACACCAAATAATATAGCTTCCAAACATGTAACACAACAATTGACAGAATTACAAGAAGAAATTTAAAAATCTACTAGAAAGAGGAAGGTTGTAACATATCTATTTCTAAAACTTACAACTTATGGACACAAAAAATTATGATGGATTTTTAAGATTTTAGTAACAGATTTAACAAACTACTAAAAGAGATATATGATTTCTATTCTTGACATAAATATACTTTTTAAACACACAGGGTACATTTATAAAAATTGGCTACGAAGGAAGTCTCAAATCTAAGAGTCTGTACTGTATACACCATGATTTCTGAAGACAAAGTAATAAGTTTAGAAATGAATAAGAGAAAGACAAGAGAAATCCATGTTTTGGGGCACTAAGGTACATTTGTAAATAATTATGTGCTTAGAAAATTACAATGGAAAATTTGAAACATTTATAATAAAAAAAAATTACATATCAAAACTTGTGGGATGAGCTAAAGAAATGATCGAAATGATTAACAAAAACTCAAAACAATGTTTGAAATACTCATGCAATTGATAGAAAGAAATAAGGCATAAATAACTTTAGAAATAAAAAGGAGCATAGCTACAGATAAAGTAGTTACATAAAAAACATGAACACATTAACCATTTTGTGCCAAAATTTCTGATAACTTTGAGGCAATAGATAAATTTTTAGAAAAACAGCTTGCCGAGATTGACAATGGAAAATAAAGCCAGATTAATAAGGAATCATTAAAGAGACTGAATTGGAGTCTAAATCTCTTTCTTCCACCTTTTTCTAAAGGTACCAACCAGAGAGCATTTTATTTCACCAAACCTTGAAGAATAATCCTCTTTTAATATAAATTGTTTCAGATGGGAAACTTTCCAACTAATTTTAGGCTCGTATAAGCTTGTTAACAAAATTGGACAGACTGTGTACAAAAAAAAGAAACTGATTTACAGAGAGATGAAAAAATTCTAAATAAGATGTTAATAAGCTAAATCCAGCAATATATAAGACATATCCTGACCAAATACAGTTTATCTTAAGAATACAAGATAGCTTAACTGTAGAAAATTCACTGACATGACACACCTCAATAACACACTAAATGAGAAAAAAAAAAATCATCTTCCAAGACACTGATAAAATTCACAAATATTCATGATTAAAAATTCTTCACAACCAGAAAGAACTTCCTTTTCTTGAAAAAAATTATCTATCAAAAAATTCTAGGGGCCAGTCTGGTGGTGTAGTGGTTAGGTTTGTGTGCTCTGCTTTGGCAGCCCAGGGTTCTTGGGTTCAGATCCCTGGCGCGGGCCTATGCACCACTCATCAAGCCATGCTGCGCCGGTGTCCCATATAAAGTAGAGGAAGATGGGCACGGATGTTAGCCCAGGGCCAATCTTCCTCAGCAAAAAGAGGAGGGTTAGCAACAGATGTTAGCTCAGGGCTAATCTTCCTCACACGCAAAAAAAATTCTAACATATAAGAACATCATAGTTAATGCAGACAATTTAGAAGAATTTTCACTAAAATCAAGAATAAAATAAAGATGCCTCTATCATTACTACTATTCTTCCGTGTCCTATCCAATACAATAGAGTAAGAAAAAGAAATTGAAAGTGTAAGATTTGGAAAGGAAGAGAGAAAATTGCCATATGTGCTGTTGGTAAAATTTTCAGTTAGAAAACCTAGCAGGATATATTGACAGCGTATTAAAACTATTAAAAAAGTTCAGCAAGTTTTCTGAATTCAGATCAATATTTTAAAATCAACAGTTTTCCAATACTCCAGTAATAACCAATTCAAAAATGTAACAAAATTTAAAATTGACCATAATCACAATAGCAAGAAAACTAGGAATATTTTTAGCGACATTGGGCAAGACCTTTATGGAGAAAATAACATTTACTGAAGAGCATAAACAAGTCCTGAATATATGGGGAAATATGACACATTCATAGATGGGAAGAGTCAATGTTGTATCTAAGTTAAAGCAATTCCAATAAAAATTACAATAGGTTTTGTGTGTGTGTGTGTGTGTGTAAATGTGTGTGTGTATGTTTGTGTATGGACTTGACAAGTGGTTCTTGTCATTCACATGGATAAGTGGATAAGTAAAGGGCCAAGAATGACCTACATAATTTTAAAGAAAAAACATGAGAGGCATCTTGATGTACCAAATATCAAGATTTTTAAAAAGATTTTGCTATAATGACAATGTGATATGGGTGAAGTGTTACTGAAATAGATCAAAGGAAGAGACTAGAAAAGCCAGAAACATATCCATGCATACACAGGAACTTTGTAGTGAGAGAGAAGCCATTGCACATCATTGGCAAAAAATGGAATGTGCTGTAAATTGTATGAAGGAAAAGATTCCTAAATATGAAAAATAAAACTTTTGAGGCAAAAAGCAGAATATTGTTACGAGTGCAGTGTTGGGAATGATATTTTAACCAGAACTTAAAATGCAGAAATCAGAAGAAAAGTATTAATACATTTGACCAGATTTAAACTTTAAAAATACATATGACAAAAGATACCATAAGTATTTTAAAACAAATGCTAGACTAGGAGAAGAGAAAATAGATCTGAAAAAGGCAAGATTTCCAGAATGTGTAAAGAACTTCAATAATAAGAAAAAGCCAAACAAAAATTGGTGTAGAATATGACTCTTATAGATAAATTTCAAAAACTTGGTTTCAAATGAAAGAGCAAGGTACAGAATGATACCTTATAATATCAATTATATAAAATTAAAATAATCCCCCCAAACTTATATGTTGTTCATATGATTCAGGTATGAATTGGAAGCATAACATATGGACTAATGGCTACTCACTTACTTCAGAAGAGCAGTCTTTTGGAGGAAAGGAGAGAGGGAAATAAATCTAGGTAGAGTCACAAGGCATAATTCAACCCAATTCATAAAGTTTAATCTTGAAAAGATAAAAGATTGAAGCAAAAAAAAATCAAAATTGAAAATAAGCATTGCTTCTGAGTTAATAAAATGTTAATATATGGCCATATATGAGATATAACAATCCAAAGGCAGCTTTCAAATCTTTGATTCTGAAGTTAGATCTCAAGCCACATCTTAAAACTAGCCAGGTTGCCTGTAACCTGTAGGCCATGGGTTGCTTTTTTCTCATTAGCTCCGATTTCTACCTCTGTGAACTAGGTCTGATTTTCTTCTTGAGGGTAGCCCAGTCTGTATCGTTCTCATGGGACCAGGGCAAAAGGTGGGAGTGCCTATTGGTAGTCATGAGTGTGTGGAGCCAAAGAACCTGTATGATATTAAAAAGACCACTATGTGAATGGCATTATGGCATTGGGCAGTGCACAATTTATGCAACTGTGCATGATAGCATGCCTGTGAGAGTGGTGTAGGGCCAGAATTGGAAGAGAATGCCCAGACCTATTACACACCAAACAAGGAAAACCTGGGATGGGTAAAGAGTGCCATAGAAGTTCTCCAAGAGCATGAAGCAGCAGGTGGAGGTGAGAGTTTGGGATGAAGACCTCAAATAGTACTGGATTTTGGCTCTTTCTGTACCTAGTGGCATGGTGCGAGGGACTGGATCCATTTATAGGGTCTGGAGTAGAATGAATACCTCTTTCTCCTGGCCCTCTAGTCTGTGAGGTGGGAGCAGGGTTGAAATTTTCCCATTTGCTTAGTTACAGGACTTAAAGGATTTAAACCATTTTAGCATATTCTGGAGGCAGAAGGCAGCTTTCCTCTCTGGTCCTTCCAGCTGACATCCTTTCTGGAACTAGTCATGGTGTCTGTAAGACTCCAGTATTCCTTTCATGACTTTCTCAGAAGTATCATCTAACCTGGACAGGGCCAAATGCTAGCGTGAGGGGTAGAGGCTTTTGTTGAGTGGGGCCAGGTGCCCCAGGGAATGGTGAAAGCTGAAAGTGGCAACAATGGAGTGGTGGTTTGGAAAGCTGTGGGTTTGCCAACTTAAACTACCTGAAACAGCTACAGCCCAGGCAGTGGTGTGAATGTCCCACTTGGATATAATCTCCACAGCCATAGTTGCCAGATCCTTTTTCCTTATCCCTTGGAGTGCCTGCAGGGCAGTATTCTAGCCACCACCAGTATTTGTGTGTGGTCCTTTTTGGATGTACAATCAGATGTACTGTCCTGGTTAGAAGTGATTTTATCTTGCTTGGTTAAGATGGCAGAAACTTGAACAGGATAGTTGTTGGTTTGTGATGGGGAAGGTTTGCTTCAAAGACACTCTTGATCTGTCATTTCCCAGAGCAGTCTTGGGTGGAATTAATCTCTGCAGGGGTGCATGCAGAGTTGTTGATTTTCCCTTCTACTCCCCGCTCTGGGCAGGCCTAGACCTCCAGGGTGACAAAAATGAGTAATCCCAGTCCTGGCTACAGGCACCAACTGAATGAGCATCTGCATTTTTTAGACCTTGTTCTTGATTTTGAGGATTTCCTTCTAAGCACTGATCCTGGAGCAGAAATAGTGATGCAACGTGACTGTATTTCTATATGATATATTGCTTGATTCTGACACCGGAGTCGGTAGAAGCAAGAAGTATGCAGCACGGGGAAGCCCTTCTCAATCCCAGGTGCAAGGGAATATTTTTGTACTCAGGTCAGGATCTTTCCCGTTTTGATATCATTCTTTTTCTTGTAGCATGAACCCCCCATCCCCCCCACCCCCGCAAGACCTTCCTCCAAAGGGAAGCTGTGTGGCCATGCCTCTAAAAACTCTATTTGTATGTTTTTTCATTATAATGCCATTCCCATAAGGTGGGGATCCTATTGTTATGACAACTAGAAATGGAACATACATAGAGCCTTGAACTTTATCAGGTTATTGTCTGGTGGTTAAACTAATTTCCTTTTGCTTCCCCTGTTTTGTCTCTCTTCTACCGCCAGGTCTGGCTCATTTAAACAATTTCTCCTAAATTTAGTAATTTAACTCCTATTTCTTTTAGCTAGATTTATTCTCTTTCCCAGATTCTCTTTCTGATCAACATTTCACCCTTACAACATCTACCCACCTTTTACAAGCATTCTCCTAAATTTTATCTTATAAAAAGGATCCCGTTCGTGATATTTCCCCATCTGTTTTTTCGTGTTTCATTTTTCCATTGCATTACTTTACTGCTCTAATACATAACCATCACAGGAATAGTCATATCCTCTATTATTAAAACTCCTCACACTAAACTATGTAAACTTGCAAACTCTAATCCTTTCTTTCCAGGGTAATCTCCTCTTAACCAGGCCCAGGTGCTGAATTCAGAAATAACGTTGTCCCACTACCAGACAGAGCTGTGACCTACTTCCTCATTCCATTGTTCCAAGGGTTGCCATGTTACCATGGTCCTTTGTGATTCATTGGCTCCTCTAATTATAGCTCTATGCTATTCTTGTAGTAGGCACCAAGGCTCAGGGTAGTTCTCCATATGCCACATTCTGGATATTTCTTCCTTTAGGGACCACTTATCTTCTCTTCTTTGGGAATATAGAAATGGAGGAGCACCCATTCCAAGAAGGCCTGTTCTATACATCTCTGTCTAGACCAAAAGCATTCCATGTGCAGTTTTCAAGTGTGTCCCTCCTGGGGTAAGCCAAGACCTATTATTCAAATTCGTTACTCTAATTTCCAGTCAAAGGACTCCTTTCTTTCTCTCTCCAATGTAAGCCACATTATGACACATTCCTGATCATTGGTCTCACAACCAAATTGTGTCTTATCCCACTGGATCTCTTGCCAATTCTCTATATTTCTGGGTTTGATCCCAGACAACTCAGCATGTAATCTATATAAACATGACCACTCAGCCCTGTAGACATCAGTCTCTAATGGCTCTCCCACAACTTTACAGATCATGTAGCCAAAGTATAAGTTCCCCCAACAATCAGGAACAGCCTGGGCTACCATGGCTCACTTACAGAAAACACGGCATGAGCCAAACACATTACCCAGCTCTGAGACTCTCTTTACACTGGATGTCACCACCATGGGTGGAGGCATCCACTTTCAAGTTTAAGAGCTCAGCAGAATCAAAGATCTGCCAAAACCAGAGAGGAAGTGAATGGATTTTTAAAAAGATCGGGGCTTGCCTGTGGTGTCGTGTTTAAGTTCAGGGCCTTCTGCTTCTGCGGCCTGGATTTGCGGGTTCGGATCCCAGGCGTGGAGCTATACCACTGTCAGCCACGCTGTGGTGGCGACCCACATATAAAGTAGAGGAAGATTGGTGTGGATGTTAGCTCAGGGCTAATCTTCATCAAGAGGAAGACGAGGAAGATTGGCAACAGATGTTGGGTCAGATTAGCTCAGCTAATCTTCCTCAGCAAAACAAAACAAAAAAACCTAATTTCACATCTAATCTTGAATATATTTTTCCTACATATAAAGTAAAATTCCCCTTTGTGCTCCATCCCCAATTCTAGGCCCCCATTAACCCCTCAGTTTTAACTATGGTCATCATTTTTCTCTTTTTTTTTTGGTGTGTATTTCCAAATGTTTGCTCTACATTTTCATACCCAAGCATATTACCCATAAATAATAAATAAAATCATTCTGCATTTTGCTGTCTCTTTCTTTAGCTTAGTAATGTGCTGTCTTAGTTTGCTAGGGCTGCCGTGACAAAATATCACAGACTGGGTGGCTTAAACAACAGAAATTTATTTTCTCACAGTCCTGGAGGCTAGAAGTCCAAGATCAGGTGTCTGCAGGTTTGGTTTCTCCTGAGGCATCATTCTTTGGCTTGCAGATGGCCACCTTCTCTCTGTGTCCTCACGTGGTCTTTACTCTGTGCATGCATATTCCTGGTGTCTCTGTGGGTTCTAATCTCCTCTTCTTATAAGGATGTCAGTCACATTGGATTAGCGCCCACTCTCACAGCCTCATTTTAATTAATCCTGTCTTTAAAACACCTATTTCCAAATACAGTCACATTCTGATGTACTAGGGGTTAGGACTTCAATATATGAATTTGGGTGGGTGATGGTGGCACAATTTGACCCTTAATGCATGCCTTTGGTGCTCTTTCCATATTAGTACATAGAAATTATGTAAGTTATAATCAGATTCAGGTAATATGGACCACCAAATAACTGTGGCTTGGAATACAAAATTTTATTTCTCCCACCAGTTTACAAAGTAGAGAGACAGTCAACCCAGGACTGGTTTAGTGTTCCACAGTGTCAGAGATTCAGCTTTCTTCCAGCTTGTTGCTCCACAGTGTGTTATGTTCCTTCTGAAAGTCGACTCATGATCAAAGATGGCTCCTGGAATGCCAGCCATTTTGCCTGAATTCACAGTCAGCTGGAAGGAGGAACTTTAAGAACAATTCCCTGAAGTCATGGACATCATTTGTATTTATGTACCATTGGTTAGAACTTAGTCACGTTGCACACCTAACTGCATGTGGGACTGGGAAATCATATCTTTTAGGTGTGATGACCACATTCCCAGCTAACATCTAGGAGTTCTGTTACTGATAAAGAAGGTAAGAACAGTCATTAAGGGAAAACCAGCAATAAAATATACCTGTTTTTTTGGACCATTGTGTGGTTTGGGGTGTTTTTATCCCTTCTTGAGAAGAAAAGTAATTGGAGTACAGAAGAGGGGGATGAATTCCTAGTATTTGTTTTGAATTCCAGAAGTTGCTGGCCATTCTCGATTGTATATTGTGTCAAATATCTCCCATTTGCCCTTCCAAATTCACTCTCCATCCTGCTTCTCATTCCCTACTCTCTGCCTGGGGAGGCTCCCTGTATGGACTGAACCCCTGAGTTCCTTTGCCTTCTGGCTTCCAGTTGAGTTGGCCTAAAAGGAAGCCCTGACGAAATCAGAGGGAAGGTGGAGAGTGAGGTCAGGGATCTTTGACCCTTGGGTCCCTCTCTGTGAGGTGGCCTCAGGCTCTCTGTGTCCCATGAATAAAGCCTTTTCAAGGCTCCCTTTTCCACATGGCTTCTTCCCCTTGTCCCTTAGCCTCTTTGGGCCTATGAGTGGTACAGGCTCTTCCACCATCACTATTTCCGAGTTATCCTCTACTTTTTGTGGTTTCCTTACACTTGACTATACCTATGTAAGTAGAAAAAAAAATTCTCCAATTTGAGTGGGCCAAGTGATTCCTGTCAAGACCATGACTAATAAAAATACCGAGGTTTGAGGTGGTGGTTCTCTAGTATTCCAATAGCAACCTAAGTTTGTGCTGTGTGAGATTTCCACCTTGTTCTTGTCATCCATTTGGGTAACTCGCTTCACCTCTATGAGATTCAGTTTGTTCATCTGCAGAATAAGAAACTGTCTAGACCAGGGGTTCTCAAACTTGAGTGTACACCATGACCACCTGGAGGGCTTGTTAAAACACAGTTGGGTGGACCCCACCCCCACAGTTTCTGATTCAGTAGGTCTGGGGTACGGCCAAGAATTTATATTTCTAACAAGTTCCCAGGTGATGCTGATGCTACTAGGGCAAGGAACTCACTTTGTGGGACGCTGGTCTAGAAGATGATCTCTAAGACCCAATCCATTTCAGTATTTAGTGACCTAATATCAACATGCCAATGTGACATAGCACTGTTTTATGTTCTCATGGATGAAATGATTCTACTGGTTGTCTTTTGGAAGAATCCTTCCAGTAATAGTTACCAGAGACACTGTGCCATAGCCATCTCAATAAGATGGCCATCATGTTGAATTATTAAGCAAATAATAGAAAGTGGGTCAAAAGATCCACACTTGAAGAAATAAAGTCCTTCAAAACCAGATCTGGCTTTAGAGCTCACATTCAAGTATTTCCTGTGAGTGTAGTCCCTCAGTAGATGTCAATATCCAAATGTTTTCATTTGTCTCTCATTTTTACATTTGTCTTGATTCTGAATTCTATGTTTAGTTAGCAAACCAGAGAGTTAAAGAATATACTTCCAAAACTCTTATTTTGTTAATGTTTGTTAGACCTACCTGGGCCTATATGACAGTGTATCTTTATTCGTGAGTGGAGAGTTTGGAGAGGGTTTCAGGAATAGGATCCAGAAAGGAGAAAGAACAATGAAGTATAACTGTGCTGTTTCTCCCACTCTTTCCACTTGGTAATTCAGGGGAATGAAATAGGAAGAAATATTTTGGGGCTCTGGATATATAAAGAGGAGACTAATAAATATAGGCAAAATAAACACAATAAATTGGTTTTCCCTCCATAGTACTGATCAATACACAGGAAGTTCAACAACATAAATTGTATGTTTAACATGTGTTTATAAGTCCATGGATAAGTGCATGTATAATGGATACACACACATACATACATATGTCATATAACTGGCAATTTACTATTATTTTAGAACTCCTTATAAACAACAACAAACCAGTTTAATTCAGGTGATTAGGATTGTTGCAGTGTATAGTCATTAAGATTATGTAGGAGCCAGTCATTTTTGTAGCTAGGATGGGCCAAACAAATGGTCCGGGGGTGGTATGTACTTGAGAGCAGCTTGCATAGGGCTGGTTCTGTTAGTAGCCAGTGGCTACATTACAGTCCAGTAAATGTGGTTTATGGAAGTCATGAGGAGGTGCCTGGACTTCAGCAAAAAAATGTCAAAAGCCACAGATAGACTGGGGTTCAGAGGCGATGGTCAAGGTAACATGTGAGTAAGTTGAAGAGTAGCTGTTCCCTCAATAGTTGATGAAAGCTTCACTATGGAATTGTTCTCCCCTGACACTCCTCATCGTGGCTGGATTCCATGTGGGTTCACTTTTGTCTTGGGCGAGATGCAACTGACACTTGGTGAATATATCTTAGTCATCTGCTAGAGTCTAATTCTGCAGACTAACATCTGTACCCGATTTTTTCTTCTCTGCCCAACAACTCCTATTACAGTTGCCAGTATATATTAGGTAGTCAATACATGTTAAAGAATAAAACATATATAATGCCATTTAAGGAACCTTCTTAAGCCAGTTGGATAAATTGTTATAGTTCTAACAGCCAGAGAGACAATCTTTTATTTCATTTTAATTTACTGATGCCACAACCTGTTATGCACATTGAGTTATATTGTGCAGTTTTTCAATTCTCCGTAAGCTGTGTGTTTCAGATCTGCTGGGGTGTTTCAAGCTATTCAATCCCTGGACGTTACATCAAATCACTGCCGACCTGAGCTCATTAATGTGAATTTGCTGTTGACAATGAGATCAATGCCAGCCTTTTAGATTTTTGCCAGTCTTTAACTGCCTGGCTGCTTATTTATATCCTACCTGTTGGTCCATGGAAGGAAAAAACGAAAACACATACATATAAGAAGGCTGGGAGAAGGCACAGAACAGACTTCCTTTTGATTTCCAGTTTCTAAAGTCTGAAGTCTTGGAAACCAAGCAGACAAGCCTATGCTTTTAAAACCACACTAAATCCTACATGTGATGTTTTTATGACCAAAACTCAAAATATCTCTGGGTTTGTGGTGAAAGAGATGGGCAGTACTCTGATAGGATCTGGCTTAGAATAGTGTCTGCGGCCACTCTCCTAGTGGCCCAACAAAATATTCTGATGCTATATTTCCTTACCCCTTGCTTCTCTTCCTCTCTTTCCCTCTGAGGTAGGATTTACCAAGAATATTTCTGGGTTTGATTGCAAGGAAAGAATAAAATCTGAACTTGCTTAGGAAAAAAAAAAGGCATATATTACAGGATCCCATTCATTCACTCAGGAAACACGCAGTGAGTGTCTACTATGTGCCAGGCACTGGTCTAGATGCTGGGGATACATTAGTAAATAAAAACATATAGAAATTCCTGCTCTAATAGAACTAATGATATCCCATGTCATTATCAGAAGGCAGAGTTAAAGATGGGACTCCAGAACCAGGGACTCAAATTCCATCGTGTCTTTATTTTTTGCCTCTATTCTTGTCACTGTGTTCCTTTATTTTTACAGACTAGATTCTCCCAAATCTTGGAGAACTTGGCTGCAAGTAGCACCTAAACCTCCCATCTCATACCTTTGTCGTTAGAGAAGATACACCCACTTCCCTCCATTCTTAGTAAGAAAAATCCTCTGATTGGTTTGTCTGGGGTCACATGATTAAGTCACATGCATATTTATTGACCTATCAGCTGTGGCCAGCCATGGTGGTGGCTTCTATAATTGGCTGTTCTCACATCAATTTTGGGATTGGAGGAGGAACAGTTCTTCCAAAGCAGGGGGATGCTATTCCCTGAAGAAGGGAGTTGTTCTGGGCAGATAAAATAATAGCAGTCTGTTATGACATCTCTTATGATACTTACTACATTCTTTTTTTATGAAGATTGTTCCAGACATGATTTATACTCCAAGATACATTCCCAAGATCCTTGAATGACAGAGATTGTTTCATTAATCTGTGCTTTCCTCAACTCAGGTAGCATAAAACCTTGTTCATAATAGATGCCTAGTAATAAATTAATAAATTAATAAATAAATAATAATTAGTAAATTGCCTTGTGTTCTTGAAATTTCTCCACCATCTTGGGACACATCAAGAATTACAATGAGAGTTAATACTGATTCAGTGCTTACTCTGTGTCAGGTGGTGTATTAAGTGCTTTACAGCTATTATATCATTTAGCCTGTACAACTCGATGCTGTAGATACATTTTAATATTATTATTTCCACATTTTGTTGGAGAAACTAAGGCTTGGCAAAGTTAAGTAAATTTTTTAAAGTTACATTAAGTTATGCTCTTCCGTGTTAGCATATCTAGACCTGCTTCGCTTTTTTTTTTCTCAGTTACATAGTATTCTTTAGGTATTTATTAGGTATTTTGCCATTGCCGTGGATGGACACTTAGATTGTTTTCAATTTGAAACTGCAAGTGGGATTTGTACGCAGGAATCTCTGACTTTTAGGAATCTGTTCCAAACCAATATGCTGTAGCTTTCTGGTTCTTTTTGAGAAAGTTGTAATTTTATTTCCTTTATTCTGACAGATGCATTTCATGGCATTTTTTATTCCTTACTGTTTTAGCACAGGACTTAAAAAGCTTAAGACATTGCTCTTGTCTGCTTGTACTCTGGAAAAACCCTTTGAGGAGTGCCCAAGGAGGCACATGAGAAGATACTCATTGAAGAGTTTTTATAAAAGCAAATAATTAAAAACCTAAGTATCTACCCATGGAGAATGGCAAAATACATAATAAAATTTCTAAGGAATACTATGCAGCTGATCAAAAAGATTGTGGCCGGTCTGTTTGTACTAACGTGTAAAGTTCCGTATCCCATTGATCAGTGAACAAAAAAAAATTCAGAAAGGTATGTAAATATGATTTCATTTATGAAACACAAACATCACACGATGTATGTGTTCCAATGTGTATATTCTAGAGACAAACGATTGAAGAACCCCTAGTAAACTAGTAGGAGGTGAGAGGAACCAGGTTTGGGGCTAAAGGTCAAAGAGAACAGGCATTTATACAATGTTTTAGTTTTTTAGAAAAGAGAGTTTATTCAAATGTTACTGTTATTTATTTAAAATAATAAAGGAGAATTTATGAGCGTTGTCAGAGTTCTGTTAATGAGCGTGTTTAGCAGGGAAACATTAGGGTCTCTACTAGCAGGAATTATTTAAGACATATATTGGTTGAGTCAGAGTACCCTTCTGAATCAGGCTAACACTTGGAAAGCTATACCAATCTTACATTCTTAGGTTGAAATAACCAATCAAAAGAAGTGAAAGAAAAGATAGTTTTCCTCTGCCAAACAGTATATATTTGTCATTCATAAGCATATGTTTCTCTCCGTGGAGACTTTGTAACCCAATGGAACAGATGAGTGTCATTAGGAAACTCAGTATGTTCATTTGTGACGTTCTCTCTGTCAGTGTCCTGGTTTGAGCCATTGGGACACTCAAGCTAGAGAGTTTTTTTGTATTTTTTATTTTGAATAAAAAAGGAAATAGGTCATTTTAAGGAATTTTTCCTTTAATTATCAGTTTAATTTATTGGCTAGCCACTGGCGTCTCTCTTTGGCTGGGATCTGTAGTTTTCTGTAGTACTTCTGGGAATTTTTTCATCTGTTCCAATTTACATTTCCCAAAGCTTATTTCTCTAATTGATTTTTGCACCTCTGTGATTTTTGTACCAGGTTTTCCTAGTGTGTCTGTTAGGAATATTGGCAAAGATGCCTCACAAAGAATTGAATAAAAAACAAATAAACACATTTACTGACTTAGTGTGGCCTTTTCTGATTTCAGCCCCATTGCCCAGCAGTCCTACTTGGCATTTTAAAACCACCTGATGATTGAAATAAGCTGGAATCATGAAAATGAATATAAAAATCCCTTGGCATTTTCCACAGCAGTTTTCTTAACTGTATTGTACAGTTGCAATCCGCGGTGAAGACCTCAACTCTAGATGCAATTTTTCAGGCAAAACCAAACAAGAAATTACTTTTGTTTGAGAAGAAGGAGTGTTCTGAGGTTGGAAGGCCCTTTCCTCGCAGCCTAGGCGGTGCCATCTCCAGCTGTGAGTTTTTGCAAGTGTTCCACATTTTCCATTTGCAGCAACATCCTTCATTTCATGTTGGCTCCACTTGGTGACAATGGAAGCAGGCGAACACCACAGGATTCTAATAAGTTTCTCAGTTTTGCAAGAAGTGTCACTTTTCTTACTGCGGAACAAGCTAGCAAAGTGAAACTGAACAACAAACACTTTCCACCAACAAAATCTGTAAAACTATGCAATGTAAACCTCAGCTCCGGAAGCCTTAATTTAGCCCACTTGAGAAACTCGTCTCTTGCTTCTTTATTTTGAAGAAGACTAACTTATTTCTTTTTGTTGCTCGGTCTCTCTTACTAGCTAAGAAGGCTATTGGGTTTCAGTTAGAGAGAATATTTTGATAGCATATGATACAAGCTTGACTTATCTAGGTGCATGTTGTGAAAAGATAGGGCTCTTACCATGGAAAAAAGAAGGGGCTCCCATCACAGAGATAATCTGAAAAATTGAACAGAAATATCATTCACAGAAGGACTTTGACCCCCTTTTCCTTCTTAGGATTTACATGGCCTTTGGGATTTAGGCAGAAGAATGAACAAAATGAACACAGAGCAAAATATATTTCATAAGGATGTACATACTTGGAACGTTTTCCTCACAAAGAACAGACTTGTAACTATCACCTTTAAAAGAGGTAGATTCAATGATCACTGAATTAATTGAAGTTCAAAGAAAGGCTATTACATTTAGTGAATGAAAAGAGATGCAAAAATATCTGTTTCAAACAGAAAACTTTTTTTTTGAGGAAGATTGGCCCTGAGCTAACATCTACTTCCAATCTTCCTCTTTTTTTTTCTCCCCAAAGCCCCAGTACATAGTTGTATATTCCAGTTGTAGGTCCTTCTAGTTCTTCTATGTGGGCCGCCACTTCAGCATGGCTTGATGAGCGGTGAGTAGGTCTGCACCCAGGATCTGAACTGGCGTACCCCGGGCTGCCGAAGTGGAACACACGCACTTAACCACTGCACCACTGGGCCAGCCCTGCAAAAATATTTTAATGGAGCCATTGTGATGTGGATTCTGGGAGTTCATGGGAAGAGTGTATAAAATATCTAAAGGTATATAGATAAGACTATTACCATTTTGAAGAACAGTGTACTCATACTAAGCAATCTCAGCTGGTACTTATGTGAAAATGATAGAAATTTATTTAAGAGGTAGAAGTGACTAAGAGGATCTGCTAAATTTCACCTCCTTGGGAGGTTTTCTCCACTTCTCTATGTTCACACCATCTTCCCAGCACCTTTGGTAGTTTGCACCTATTTCCTTAACACCTGTCTTAGTCAGCTCAGGCTGTTGTAACAAAATACCATAGACAAGATGGCTTAAACAATGGACATTTATTTCTCACAGTTGTAGGGGCTGCGAAGTTCAAGATCAAGAGGCTGGCCAATTCGGTTCCTGGTGAGGGCTCTACCCTTTTCCTTGTTGTTCTGCTCCAGACTCATTGCTCCAGACTCACTGGTCGCTTGATTATTCCTTGAATACTCTAAACTAGATTTGCCCCAGGGCCTTTGCATTTGCTGTTTCCTCTGTCTGGGTGCTCTTTACTTGGGCAATGCTTGCTCCCTCACTCTTTTCGAGTTTCCATTCAAATGTCACCTCTTCAGGCCTGATCTGTCTGTCTCTTCATTCTCCCATTATTCTCCAGCTCCTTTTCCGAATTTATTTTTCTCCAAGGCACGGATCTCAACCTGATAATTATTACTTATTCATACATGTATTGTCTGTTTCCCCCTTTAGAATGTGAGCTCCATGAGGGCAGGGTTTTTGTCCTATGTGCCAGAGTATTCTCAGAATCTAGAATAGTACCTGGCACTGTTGTAGGAAAGAAAGACAAAAAGAAAGAAAGGAAAGAAGGAAGGAAGGAGGGAGGGAAGGAAGGAAGGAAGGAAGGAAGGAAGGAAGGAAGGAAGGAAGGAAGGAAGGAGGCAAATCTCCAGCCTACTTAGAATGACAGGTGATCTCATCTGATAAACAGCATTTGATTTAAATTATGGTAATTTTGGTGATGAAGACAAAAGGAAGTAGTTCTGTGTTAAGAGACTTTTCTTGGATTTTGTGAAATACTCAGAAAATATCTTTTCCTCAAATGGAGTTTCTTGCTACATGGAAATTAGCAGCATGAATTTAATTGGCAAAGTATTATGGAGGTAATTCCATGTTTTCTTTAAATAAGAAGAGAAAATTCTTTGAGCCTTTTGTTTCTTTATTGCTTGTATCTTGCCAAAGATCTCTGTATAACCTCCTGTGTTCAGTGGTGGTTATTAGGAGGGCTCAGTGGTATGGTATGCTATAGAGGATATGAAGACATCCAAGGAGAATTCATGTCCACAAACAGTTTGTGATCTGGCTGGGGAGACCAGACTTTCACTTGCAGCATCTAAGACAGGGTCTGTAGGATTAAGAACTAAGATGAATAATGCAGTTCAAAAATACTGTAGAGATTCAGAGGAGGAATGTGGTGTCTGTAGGCTGGAAAGATAAGAAAGCTTTGTAAAGAAGATAGAATTTGCACCATGACATGAAGGAAAGATAAGGTTCTCCTGGCACAGAGAAATAGGGAAGATGGACAGCATGATTCATTGTGCAAAGGAGGGAATGTGTGATGTATTTGAAAGAACAGCAAGGCAAGTTGCTCTGTCCCTGTCTGCCACATTAGAGTGGAAGCAATTGTTTCTCTGTCCACTTTAGAAAAACCATACTTCATGGTGGACCTTGCCATTTGGTTTTCTTTTCAATTTTCATGGTTTAGTTGGAGCTTTTCTAACCTGAGACATTGGTTGCCCTTGAGCAAAGGCACTCACTAAAAATCACATGACCCTCCCTTTTCTACATGTAACTGAGCACTTTCTTGTCTCAGGTATGTGACATTGGCCTCCATCATCCATGTTTACTTTGGAACTTTATTGCCATTGGCAGAAAAATGAAAGACAACAGCTGTCTTAATCCTTGTCTCTAGAGGAGGGATGTGTAGAACTAGCTCAGCCAGTGAGGTCACCCTGTGTGGGATGGGGTGATGGAGTATCTCAATAATAAAGTTGTAGGGAGCATTGAGATGAAGGGCCTCTCAGGAGCTCCTGCCATCCTGTGATTTAGGGCCTCATAAAGAGCTCTGAAGCCAGCTAGATCAAGGTCCGTTGTCACACGCCTCTTCTGCCATGGAGAGTTAAAGCATTTCATAGCCAGACGTTGTAATTTCCCTGAGGAGGTTCTGGGTGACAGATGTTCCCCGAATTAAAAAATAGTATGGCCTGCCTATTCGCTATTTCATCTTTTCAAGGAAGCAGGGAAAACAATTATTTATTTATTTTTCAAGCAAAATCACTAACCCTGCATGTTTTCACCTGGGATACAAGTTGGGTGATTTAGGAGTAGTTTGGCTTCAGTGCTGATGTTGGAACCATAAAGTGGATTTGATTCCAGATGTATTGCTTTGAGAGGGAGGTTCAGGGTATTCTGTCCTATATCCTGATTTCCCTCCATCTCTTCACCCAGGGAAGACTTTCTGCTTATTGTGGCATCTTGGCACTCTCACTACTCGCTTCCCAGCTGCCTGGGGAGAGATGAGTGATGCCCATGAAAACCTGGCTCCTCTGGGCAGTTCCAAATGTCATCAAAGAAGGCAGCAGACAGGATTTCGATAGACCATGTAGAAGACACTATCTCACCTGCATCTGCTCACATCAGGGGCAAGGTGGTGGTTGAAAACATTATTTTGCCTATTCACTGTGATGCAGGTATGGGAACTAAGCCTGGGGTAAAGGAGCAGGCAAGGAAGATCTAACAACAGATGGAATTATTTTTACTTGACGCTGTAGAAAGCTGTTCTAGAAATTATTACCTTTGGGAGAAAGGTATCTTTTTTTTTGGTGAGGAAGATTGGCTCTGGGCTAACATCCGAGCCAATCTTGCTCTACTTTATATGTGAGACACCTCCCACAGCATAGCTCGATAAGCGGTGTGTAGGTCCACGCCCAGGATCCGAACCTGCGAACCTCGGGCCGCCGAAGTGGAGTGTGTGAACTTAACCACTACGCCACCAGGCCAGCCTGGAGAAAGATGTCTTGATTCAATGAGTCTTTGAGACGGGGAGAGTATTTTATATCCAGCGTTTCATGTTGAGGATCATTTCCCCTTTCTTGAACATTTTTCCTCCTATATTTTTCATGACACTGTATTATCTCAGTTTGCTTTCTTCTTCTCCAAGAAATCATCAGCCGCCTATTTCTCGTCTTGCCTCCAGGGAACAGATGCTTCTGGACCCACCATGGGGATGCTTCTATTCCCTTCCTACCCCCTCCCCTTGGTTCTCATCTTCCTCCACAGCCTCAACTCACCAGCACACGGATGGATTCCTGAACCTCACGCTCCTCAATCCCCAGATTCAGTCATTTATCCATTAACTCCCAAATCAAAACTCATGGCTTTCTCCCTCACCTGAGCTTCAGACATGTTTACCCTGGCCTGTTGGGCATCTCTTTCAGGAGGACCTATAAGCATGCGTTTTCATTTCTGTTAATAAGTTTCAAGATTCGTAGAGGGCAGCTGGCTGATTCTGTTGCATTGTCATGTTTTGTTTGATGGGCACACTTTTTGTTAGCTTGATTTCATAAATTGATTTTGAATATGCATTCACCAGTTCATCAAAGTCTCCACCAATCCTTGACATATTATACCTGCCACTTAGCGTGTTACCTGCCTGTACTTGAAGACATTTGAGCTTGGGACTCTAGCCATAGAGGCATTTTCAATTTTTCTTTCTCCCTGCCTACTTGATTCCTTCCCCATCACCCTGTCTAAGCAGTTCCCAAGCCCAATTTATACCATCTCCTCAGTGTCCACCAAGTCTGTGCCATTCTTTCCATTCCTTCTGTCACTTAATTATCTGAACATCTATAATAGAATCCTACCTCTGTTCTGCTCACCTGTGACTAATTGTTCTGAAATCTACCTAAGATAGTGGCAAGTCCCTGATCTAACCTTCTTAATTGACTTCATATTTTGACCAAATTGAGTTAATTTGCTTCATTCTGGCACTAGAGGAAGTCCATGGAAACCCCCCTCACTTGTCGCAAGCACCATTTGTCTATTTTTAAAATTAATCTCATTCTTAAGCCCAAGCAGATTGCTCATAGTTCCCTGAGCCTAACCTGAACTTCTGCCTCTGTACCTTTGCTCTGATCTTCCCTTTCCAGCTCTGTGTGCTGACATTCTATCTGTTCTTTAAGGCAAACTCATATGCATATAGGAGCAGGGCAGACAAAAGAAAGGAATGAAGCAGGCCAGGTATTGGGTGCAACAGGGAGTGGTGAGGACTGTAGCAAACTGTGTTTTGTTTAAAGGGACGACCACTATTCTACTCTAGGTAATTATTGCCAGGCTGGAATGTGGACCCAGAATTTTCAGATCTTCTTATTTTGCAAGAGAAGTCAGAATTCCAGATATTTATAAGCAATATTCCAAAGTTTCAGTGTTGGTAACAAATTTACAGAAAATGTTTTAAAAATATCATATGAGCTGAGCAAAACCCGTGGGCCCTATTTCGTCAGCAGTTTTCCATTGGCAGCTCAGATTCTCTCTCATTGTGTGTCCTCTCCTCTTCCTTTGACCCCGCAAAGCCCTCTGCCTGTCTTGCTCTGTGGCACTCGTCTGCTTTGTCAGTGGGTGATTGCTTACCATGAAACCTCCTTGAAAACTGAGACTGGACCTTGCTCAGCTGTATAATTTCAAAGTTGGCCAGAAATTGGAATAGTGCTTTGCATACATTAGACATATTTTAGTAGGTCCACTTTTACATGGACTACATAGTGGTAGCCTTACATTATATACTTCTAATAATTTGGACCCAATAATGGGGCAGACTGGACATCTTAGGTGATACAAATGCATATAAAAGTCCCAATTCTTGTCCCTCCACCAATATTTTGTACTTGCTTTCGATGCACCCTTAGCCCAGGAATGCCTCTTCACCATAGGGAGGAATTCTACTACTTGGGGAACTACTTCACACTCATTTTTTTTCCAAGTCTATGAATTTTTTTCTAGTTCACCTAGGTTCTGAGTCCCTATATAGAGAAAAGTAGGTTTGAAATTTCCATTTTTCAGCTTTACCATTATAGAGAGGGCTTGTTCTTCCTTTCATAGTATATTTTCTGGTGGGGAAGAAAAGGATTTAAGGACAATGTCTTATAAAACAGTCTCAAAATGTGTTTCTTATTATGGGCTTAGGTTTGGGATTTTTTTTTCTATAATCTTTAGATATTTAATGCATTTTAAGATCCTAAAACCCAGAACTGGAAGTATTTTCAGGTGAACATAATAAGAATCCATTTTCTGCTTCTTTTGCTCTGTTTTTCGTGAAATGAAAGATAAGAATATAAGATCAAACTTGAGTGCTTTGTATTAACATTAAGATTCAGGAAAATCTCATGTCTCATGAAGTGCAGAAAAATAAAAGAGAGTATTTCTGTGGCAAAGGAAGAAAAAGGCAACAGATGAAGGATGCTGTTCCTGCAGGATGAATGGCTGAATGCAACCACTGAACCCCATTTTCCGTAGCCTGCCAAAACTGAGAAATGGAAATGCCCCACAAGCCAACATGTTTGCTTGGGCTGTGAAATTCTACACGGTTATCCCAATACCAAGGGTAACAGCTGAGAGAAACCTGAAAATAATGAAACGTGATCGATTACACTTGGGAACCATAACAAGGCTTGTTGAAACTAGTATAAAAATAACATAACGTATAACAGCCCCAGAAATAATCACAGTGTTGAGCCCAGGTCACGTTGTGTGAAATAACTCAGGTACGTCTGATTAATTTGGTCTCCAGGCTGCATTTGCTAGGAAGTCTTGCTGTGTGTGGATGCATGTGTGTGTGTGTGTGTTGCGTATGTGTGCGCACACTGTGCATATTTATTAGGGATTCAGTTACTTTGGTTGGCAAGCAGAAAGCTAGAGCCTGTAACAGATTTATAGAGTATTTCTTTCTCTTAATTCACTGGCCATGGTACAAATCCCATTTTGTGAATTCAGAGGCTTTTGCATAAACATCAAGTGCAATGTATCTTTTGGTTAAGGTCAAATTTTGTTCCTTTTACATTCTACAACCCCACCTCCATCTCCCAGGGCACTTTACAAAGGTTGAATTTTTAACATCCAGTTGTTTTTTTCCTTTTCTTTTCCCCCAGAGCTGCCTCTTTCTGAACCAGGATTAGATGTAGATTTCTTTCGGATTAGATGTAGATTTCTTTCAATAGACAGATTTGGTTCAAACATCCCTAGTCATGTTCCTTTCATTCTAGAAGCAACTGTATTTCGATTGCCAGCAATAGACACTGATATTGGTTAACCTAAGCAAAAAAGGAATTTATTGAAAGGATACAGAGGGCTTGATAGAATTAAAGGAAAGGCAGAATAACCAGGTATCAGAAAGCAACCAGAGGTTTTCTGGGAATCTAGGTAGTGAAAACAAACATTCTTTTTAGGGTACCACTACCAGGGTAAATGAACTCCAACAGTCTTGTGTCGTTAGGTTACCCCACGCGAGACAAACTCATAGTGATGGCAGAGATACAAGGTAAGCGGAAACACGTGCTGCTTCTTAAAACCTAAGCTCAGACCAGCACAGTGCCACTTGCACTCACATTCATTTGCCAGAGCAAATCGCAGGGCCGAGCCCAACACTTGTGAGGCTGGGAAGTATTTCTTGCCTCAAGAGGAAAGAACAGCCATATCACATGACAAAGGGCATGGCTATGGGGGGCGGGGGTAAATAGTTGCGGCCAATCATTCAATTTACCACGATGTCATTTCCTAAAGAGAATATGGAGTGATGAAATCAAGGGGGGAATGAATGCAAGGCAAGCAAATAAAGGTCTTCAATGGTATTTATAATTTGTCCTGCATATTGGGAGTGCTTATAAAGGTCTCTTGATACATAAGATTGTGGGTATGAAAAGGAATTCTGGGTGACTTTTGGAGAGAAGAGTTTCCAGCCTATGCATGCATCATGGAGAACTGCTTCTCAGGTTGGACAGTGGGAAGTGGTCCTGGAGTTGCTCTTCCCATCTTTGGGAAAGGGAAGAAAGAGGTTGTTCTTCTGACCATCATATCTGGTGTTGCAGAAGGCAGAGGCTCAGCATCGAGCATGTAATCGGCTCTTAGAAACGTGCTCACACCATCTGGATGCTCATTTGATGTAGCTTTTACCCTTCAAAGATGCTCTTGGTATTCATTTTAACTCTTATTTGCAGAAAGATGTTAGAATTATACGGAAGGTTATACCATTGACACCAACATCCCTTATGGATGTCCTAGTTATCTATTACTATGTAACAAGTTACCCCAAAACTTAGGGCATAGAACAACCATTTATTATGCCCATGGATTCTGTGGGTTAGGAATTCAGACATGGAACAGCAAGGATGGTTTGCCTTTGCTCCACGATGTCTGGGGCTTCAGACGGAAGACTCAAGAACTAGAGGTGATTGACAGCTGGGGGCTAGAATCATCTGAAGGTTCTGTCACTCAAATACTTGGTGGTTGATGCTGGCTGTTGGCTGGGACAACTACACATTGCCTCTCATGTAGTCCTGGCAATAACTCTACACAGTGGCTGGGGTCCAAGGGTGAGCATCCCAAGATAGAGAGCTAGGTGGAAGCTGTATTGCCTCTTCAAGCCTACCTCCTTATGTTGACTACGCAGTGTCACTTTCACAGCATTCTACTCACTGAGGCAGTTACAAAGGCCTGTGGAGTTTCAAGGGGAGGGGAATAGATTTTACCCCTCGATGGCAAGGTAATGGAAGAACATTTGGAATCCAAAACATTGATGCAGCTATTTTTACAAAATACAATTTGCCACAGTCTGCTGTCTGGCCACAACAATACAAGTCTTTTCCACATACTCACCCTTCCCTCAAAAACCCTAAAAGGTCATCTGATTGTGGCATCAGACCCAAGCTTGGGACCCAGGACCCTGTCATCTAACTTAGGTCCAGGATTGGGAAGGGCGCGATGCAGGAGCGGCAGTCCTGAGCCGTGCTTACTTTTGTATCCACATCCAGGGACCCCCACTGAGGTTCATGCATTGATCAGTAAGTAGTTGGGGAGATACATCAAACCTGGTCCAAACCAAGTGTGGCGGTCTGTCAAAATTCAACACAGGTTCCAGGTGACCCAAGATCCAGACTCCTTCAGAAGAGAACTAGAGTGAAAACTTGGTACAGGGCAGAAAACCAGCTGACGGCAGCCTACACTTATTGAGGGTAGTTAGGGAGGCTTAGGTCACATCCTTTCATAGTTGCCTCAAGGCCTTAGGGAACCGCTGGGCATATGTGATACAGGAGTAGTGTAGACGTACTCTATGAAGCCAGGCCAGAGTGGACTGGGGATGCTCAAGGCCAACCACTTACAGGAAAGAGGGCAAGGCCTGAGCAAAAAGGGGCTGATGTTTTGCTTAGATTACTATGGATGGTAATTTTATTCTGCTTTGTGTTTTAAATGGGCCTTCTAGATGTGTCATTACTCCAGCTTTTAATTTTTTTTTTTTTTTGTGAGGAAGATCAGCCCTGAGCTAACGTCCATGCCAATCCTCCTCTTTTTGCTGAGGAAGACCGGCCCTGAGCTAACATCTATTGCCAATCCTCCTCCTTATTTTTTTCCCCTCTGCCTCAAAGCCCCAGTAGATAGTTGTATGTCATAGTTGCACATCCTTCTAGTTGCTGTATGTGGGATGCCGCCTCAGCATGGCCGGACAAGCGGTGCGTGGGTGCGTGCCCAGGATCCCAACGTGGGCAGCCAGTAGCAGAGCACGCACTTAACCACTAAGCCACGGGGCTGGCCCACTCCAGCTTTTAAATAGAATTTACTAGGTGAAAGAACTACACGGAAATACCTTTAAAAGTCATTTAAATATTTTCCTGACTCAGACTCAAAAGTGAAGATATTACTTCCCCTGCAAACAGGATACTCTGCTGTCAACATTTTTCTTGATCCTAACTACCTCTCTAACTTTTTGATAATCAAACAGTCCCAAAACCTCTTAACTAGAATCAAAGAATCTTAGTGTTGGGAGGGACCTCAATGATCACTGAGCTCAAACAAGAAGTTGATCATAAAAGTTGCAGTGTTCCCCAGGAGAGCATGAGGGTTTATATGTCTATGTCCATGTAAGAAATTTAGACTGATTTCAAAAATATATCTCAATTTTATATTTCTTATGTCTGGAGTAGGACTGAGTGCCTCCCTCGTCCCTCTCAGTATGCTCTGTCTGGACTGGGAGTGGTTGGGAGTCAAGTGAGGGAAGCCACTGCAGGCTTGGTGAGGTCTTTAAGCAAAATCACATCATTCAACAAAATCACAATATAGTCATAGTTTTTCTTTGGTCTATGTGTCTGATTCTATTCTTCATTCTGTTCTGTGTTTATCTATTTCAGGGACCCTAAACACCAAGGCTCTTTTATTTCATTGAGATTCAATCCTCTTGTCACAGACAAAAGAGAATGTTATTATTCCTATCTTCGGTAGTATTTACACATTAAAGAAGTGTACAAATTGGGGGTAAGCGGTAATGCTTAAGAATTTGGAGTATTTGTTAATAATGCAATTTTAGGCAACAATATGTAAACAAATTTGTAGTGTCTTTCTGCTCTTCCTCAAATCACAATCTCTAGGCAACTTCTACTGGGTCGGCTCTGATTGTAGTGTTTGCTTTTCCATATTTTTCTTCTCTCTTTCTTCTTCTCTCTCTCTTTTTTCTGGATCAAGAATATTGGGGAAAAAAGAGACGATTTTAAGGTTTTCTGGTACTACTTTTATCATCAACTCTTATGAGGCTTTGGAAATACTTGCATTCAAGAAGATTACAGGTGTAACGATACGACTTGCTCCAAATATTCAAGTAGGCAAGAATATGACATTTCTTTTCTTACTTTCAATCAACACAATTTGGGCTGAGTTCCCATCTTCTTGGCTTGGCTTCTTAGCCTCAGTCCTACTTGAGACTCCTCCTCTCCCCAGGGTCACGCTAAGGCTCCAAGGTCTTAGGTGGTGCCAAGCCACTGGGGGGGCTTCATCCTCCTGAATGCTTTGTCCCTGTGCTCACGGTCCCCTAAGGTCCAGTGGCTCTGTGACCATTTTATTTTGGGGGCAAAGGAATTTTTGACAATGCTGCGAACCTCAGAGCTTAGGATATGATTTTCCTAGGAGCACCACAGAGTTATACTCCTAAGGCTTTGCCATCTGCCTGGGACTTTTCAGGAAGCAGAGCACCAGTCCCCCACTGCTCAGGGGACCCTCCCCTGTGCCCATCTCACTCTTCGTGACTTCCCTTCTCCTCTCTTGTTGCACTTGGAATAACTTCCTCAACCAACTTAGACTTTTGAAATCAAAATCCACGGCAGGAAGTGTGTTGCCCGATCTCTGCTTTCTAACCAGCTGCATTCCTCTGCCTGCTTGACCTTGGAAAGGGAGAGGGGGACACAAATATTAATATTTCAAAATATCAGTCATTCCAAAGAAGAATCTGAGAATTGCTCTGTTGGGGGCTTCCTCCCTACCATCAACCCGTAGACAATGACGAAGTTGTCCTCTATGATAGCAGGAACATTTTATCTCAGATCCACTATAGCCATGTCCTCTTGAGGCCAAAGGAAATGTTTGCAAGTATAGATTCACATCCACAGAGAAGTTCATGCTTGCTTTTATCATAGAGGGGAGATGGGATGGAGGTGAGTTGGTGTTTTCAATTGCCTGGACTGACTCGGAGTTGCTAAAACTGGGTGCTTGCCTGAGGGGATGGTTTTACATTATTTTATGTAAATTTTTACAGCCGGTCAGATTCAAATTGCACTCCTTTTTGTTCAGCTCCCTTTTGTCCATTCTGATATAGGGATGAAAATTGTACAATACAATAAGATGTATAGCATTATCTTTATAACTCCCATGTGTGTGTATATATATATATATATACTATGATATAATTTATATAATTATAAATAAATATATAATTATTTATATACTTCTATATAATAAAAAAATTAAAATTATATGTATATACTTTTTTTTAGCCTCAATAACTTTTCTTGGATAAGAGTTTCTCAAGGTGGATTCTCAAAACTGGATTCACTCTATGTATTCGCTTTCTCTTACAAAGAGACGCCGTATCATAGAGTGTTCTGAGCCAGTCTGCACAGGTTCTAAGCCTCATTCTGCCACTTGCTAGCTCTGTGATTTTGAACAATTTGCTTGGGCTCCATGCTTCAGTTTCCTCTTCTACAAAATGGGAACAGTGATGACAGTACCTACCTCATGAGGAAGTGGTGGTAATGGAGTGAGTTAGTGAGGACATCACACTTAGAACAGCGCCTGGCACAGAGCATGCACATAGAGGAGGTGGTAACTGTTATCCTTGGAACATCTCTATTATCTGATTTACATTTCAAAAACATATAAATGTAATATGTTGGGGAAAACATAAATGATTGTCTCTCTCTTCTGCTAAAACAAACAAATAAGTAAAACACACAATCCCCAAGTGTTTTACCCAGCATGTAAAGTCATAAGTTAGGATTAGGACATTCAAAGCCCTCCACAGCCTGGCCCCAACCCACCCTCTGGCTCACCTCCATGTCCTCATCCCACGTTGTCTGAACTCCATTCACACTAGATTTCTGTTCACACTTGTCCTTCCCCAAACACTTCATACATGTTAACGTCTTTCTGCCTGTCCTGATGCTGCTCCTCTGTAGGATGTGCTTCTCACCCTTCTCTGCCTGTTAAAATCTTTTCTTTTTTTAAGGATTTGTATAGCACTTCCTTTGTGAAGTCTTCTTGTTTTCCGCAAGTCAGAGGTATTTACTATCCTCTTTAGCCTTGATAATACTTAAATAAACAAGCAAAAAAACCAAAGTTATACTTTGGCATTTATTTCCTCTATCTTGTTTTATAATTGTTCTATATTTGTAGTTTTCATTCTCCTGGAATCACATCGTTTTTCTGTTGCAGTTTTTCCAATTTTTTTCTATGAGAATTTTCAAACATGTAGAGAAGTTGAAGGAATAGAACAAGGAATGCAACCCGCAAAACAGCCACCTTTATTCAACATTTCTTAGCATGTTGTCATGTTTCCTTTATGTGACATGTATTTTATTTCCCTGAGCCATTTAAATGGATGTGTCAGACATTATGACACTTTAGCTCTAACTACTTCAGCACACAGCTCTCAAAAATAAGGACAAATTGTCTCATAACCATCATGCCATGATAACACCTAGGAAAAGCAATAGCAATACCCTAATGTCACCTACTACAGGGTCCATATTCAGTTTCCCCAACTGAGAAAAGACCATGTCTTCATTCCTGTTTATATCATAGTGGAGAATATCACTTTGTGTTGAACTGAAGAATCTGAGTGCTACTGATGTCATTAGGAGCCATTTTCTTGCAGAAAGGAGCCTTTTCTATTGCACTTTGAGACTTGTTTCTCTAGACCTCCTTAGCCTTAACTTTGATCCTCTCTCTCTTTTTTTTCCCATTACTTTGATGCTATGGGAATGAGACTAAATGGTTTCATTCAGAGATGGGAATTTTAGGAAGATTGAGTTGTATTTTCTTTCTACTTACACAGCAATCCTGTTCACTTTTCTAAGAGTTCTAGTGTTTTTTGTAAAGTAATAGTCCTGAAGGCTATGACAATATAATCAACTCTAATCCGGGGATTGGTTATTCAACCAGTGGATTATGCAGAGATTTTGCTTCTCTTGTTTTCTTTGGTCTGCCTCCAGGCCATTCCACTGATGGAAGTATTTTCATGACAGTGAAAATCAAAGGAAAGGAAACTGAGTATGCATTCCCTTATTTTTTTTAGCAACTCTTGTCAGAGTTGGTGGTGATTGAGTCTCAGGCAAAATTTAGGTTTGTGGATTATGGCTGAATTTTCCTTTTCTAGAATCTCCCCATTCCCATTAGTGAGAATAATCAAGAGTTACTTTTAATAAATAAAGCACATTAAAGAATTTAAAGAGTTTGTATCAGTGCTAGAAATGATTCTTATGAGAGCTGTCAATCAGAAATAGTACTGCCACCAGTGGGAAAGAAAAGGAGTCTGTCATGACTCAGAGACACTATCCCCATGTCATGTGTCCAAAGCTAAATCCAATTGTTTAGTTATGATTATAATTCATTTCTCTGCCACTATTTTGATTTTTCATTTTCATGACTTTGTGACTTTGTATGAAGTGCTTTAAGCACTATATGCAAAATATATTAGAATTATTAAAAACATGTATTTATATCTTCCCAGTAGCCTAGTGAAAGTGGAGGTTTTTGTTGTGTTATGTTATTTGTAAAAGCAAAGCTTGCAATCAAGCTTCTGCACCATTGAATCATTGACTCCAAAAGTGTTGTCTTAGTTCACTAAGACATAAGTTCTGGAATAAAAATTACTAAAGTACTTTGAGATTAATTTAGACTCAGACACTCCATTCCAGAAGAAATTTGGTCATTATTGATGTTTATTCAGCTCAGAAAAGCAAAATGCTTGGCTAAAATGACAAGAAAGGGAAATGACGCTAGAAAGAAACATGAAAAATAAGACCAAAATTTATTTCATTAAAGTATGTATGCTAGGTAAACATGCCTTAAAGAATATATGCTTTGTCATGTTAATCTGTTTTGTTTTCTTTAGTGCTCTTTTCAAGACATGAAAGGGAGCATTAATTGGTTGGTAACATGTCCATTTTCTGTCTTCCCTCCTGAGTGTAAGCTCATGAAGGCAGAGGCTGTCTGTCTTGTTTATGACCATATCCTCAGCGCTGGGTAGAAGAGGGCCTGGCTCATAGTGCATGCTCACTAAGTGTCTATTGAATAAATGGATGACTGAATCTTGTGTAGCTAGATATTTTTTTTATTTTCACTAACTCAATGATTAAATAAATTACTGTTAGATTAGTTAAGATAGTCCTTAAGTTTGGCTTAGGTTTGTTTTTGTTGTTGTTCAAAACTTATTTTATTTTTTCTATTTCAAAGAGAATTTAGTGAGCATTATTATTTTCCAAGCTCTCAGAGTTAGTTATAAAATAGAAAGCAGGCATCTAAGAAAGCCCAAGCTTCCTTTCAAATGAAAACTACTCATTGACATTCCTGTCCTTCCAAACTTCAAAAGAAACAGTTGATAGTAAGCTCAAGAGAGAGGACATTTCTGCTAAAATTTGTGCTTTGAATTACTTTGAGTTGTGACATAGTTTGTTTCTAAGTTGAGCATCTCATGATCTATGGGACATGGAGACATTCTCCAGTTATCCTTAATTGGACCTTCATAATGGAGCTTAATCATGGCATCTCTAACAGTACATCAGGTGTATCCCTTGTGCTGTGATCTTGGTTTAAAGTACATTACCGAAAAAATAGTAATGATCTTTGGATTACCCAAGTTATGGATCCTCCCTACCTACAGTTCTCATTATTAAAAAAGAACTGTAGAACTTGTGATGTCTCTGAGGATGAAGGAAACTCAAATTCAGGGTTATTGAGGGCTGTTGCCTTTTCTCTCTTCTGTGAGGAGTCAAAATATGCTTTTTTTTTTTTTTTGGTGAGGAAGATTGGCCCCAAGCTAACAACATCTGTGCCCATCTTCCTCTATTTTATGTGGGATACCTGCCACAACATGGCTTGATAAGCAGTGTGTATGTCCTCCCCCGGGATCCAAACCAGCAAACCCCGGGCCGCAGAAGCAGAGCACGTGAATTTAACCACTACACACCGTGCTGGCCCCATAATGTGCTTTTTAATTCACAAGAAAGAGGAAGTCTAGATTGTGTCTCCAAAGCCCTGTGCTAAAGACACAAAACAAGTATATTAAGCTCTGAATGATAGTCATAAAAATAAAATATTTCATATGAGTTTTGCTTTGAATTTTTTACAAGAATATGGTGGGTTCTTTTTAAAATTCCATTCTCACCTAGGGAAACAGTTAGCTTCTTTGACAGGGGCTAGTGATTCCTGGGGTCTCCCTTGTTTTTGTTCATCTTAGCAGCTTCCTTATTCTTTCAGCAATGAACTACTTTGAGCTATCACTGCTGGACCTTGACCTTGCAAATGACAGAAGTGAACTTAACAGCTTGCCCAGCCTCTTAATCTCATGGCTGAGGTCTCATTTTCAACCTAAATGAACGTCAAATTGCTCCAACTCAATGCTGTGTGACCCTGCGAATGCCATTGGTCACAGGATCAATGGGGTCAACAGAAAAAGTATGGCTCTTCCAGTTTTTATTTTTTACATTAAGCCCAAGTAATGCTTTAAAGATGAAAAGTCCCCACCTAGCTCTCGGGAGCAGAGGAAGCTCCAACAGAGAAATCTGATTTCTCGAGAATGGCATTCTCCTTCTGACCCCCAATTATGTGATCCTTCTTTCTTCTCTCCTTCACCAAAATGGTACGTCCCTTTACCTTCGCTTCTTTTGGCAGGATCTGAGATTCTGAGTTAGGAAGAGAACATAGGATGCCAGGTTCACAGCACTTTCTTCTAAGAATCATCCAGGTTGCCTCTGAAAGTAGGGAGTGGGGGCAGTATGTGGGCACTGTGGTTTACCTTCTTTCCCCTCACAAAGGAAGATTCCTTTATGTGTGTGTCTGCCTAGACCCATGAAGATCAGATAGGCTGCTTGCTATCCATGGTTCCCTGGGGGCCATGATGTCAATGTCTTGGTTTCTTCAAGAAAAGGAGAGTTCAGGTTTTTAATTCCTCAGACCCTCAAGCAATGCATGGTTCAGATAGACAAGCTTTTAGAATGACAAACAGGTGCCTGTTCCCCCAAGGGTGGGAGTTCAGGAGGATGAGAGTCAGAATATCAGCTTCCCTGGCTTCCTTATGCATCCTTTTGATTTACTCCTACAAGAATTTATCAAGCTCTTCCTCTGTGTCCAGCACCCCGCTTTGTTCCTTGTCAGTTTAAAGACATTGAGCCCCTAGAAACTCTTATCAGCTCTCCTAACTCTCCTCTCACCCCCTCCACAAACATCAAGAAATGTGCTCTGGCTTTGCTGTCAGGAGGACATGGGTTCAAATCCTGTTTCTGCCACTTTGGAATATCAAGGGTATAGATTATATTTTTTGCCCACCCTCCTTCCAAACAGCACATAAGCTTCCTTGGGGAGAACATCTTTTCCCTTTCGTGATCTCTCGTGGTGGGAGTATAAATCTACATGTGCTGTCCTGTCCTAGCCAAGCCATGACTCTCCTAGAATTTGAGTCTTGAGTAAGGCCTGATAAAAATGGTAGAGCCCATTTATCCTAATAGAAACATTAGACAAGATGTAATTCCTGCTGCTGGGAGTTGTCCTGTTCTTGTCTTATTTTCTGGTCCTCTATGAGTGCAAGGAGCTACCAACATCCTGTCAAGAGATTCCCCTTTCTGCTTATTTGCCAGAGTTGGTTTCTGTGGCCTGCAATTAAAGAAATCCTGGCTTACATACTTTTGGGCCAGTTACTTAAATCTGTCTTAGTCTTAGTTTCTGCATTTCTGAAATGGGAGAAATAATGCCTACTTAACAGGGTGGGGTGTGACCAAAATAAGATGGCATAGTGAAGAACTTGGTACAGAGCCCATCACAGAGGAGGCACGCAATAATAAATGGTAGTTACCACCATGATTAATGCTCTTCACTCTCTCTGCTTGCAAGCCCGGCCTTGGGGTGTTCCATTCCAAGACCCTCTAAGTACACATTCCTCCTTCAGAGGTGACCTGGCAGCCTAGATTCGTTAAGGAAAGACAAGTTCAGGTATAGAAAAAGTAGAAACGAGGCTGAACCTCAAAAGCAGAGAGGAAGCCGACAGAGAGGAGACATGTGAGGAAGCTGGAGGTGCTGTCTGGGACTGAAGGATGAGCAAAGAGTGGGCGTGGAGGTTAAGAGGCAACTTAAATAGATACCTACTTTCTGTTCTCACTGTCATACTTGGAATTTGGAGCCTTCTGTTACCTAAGACACATTCTCTGTGATGCTGCTGGTAGGAGGCTGGCAGCATTTCATTTCTGCCTGAATTATGTCCATGGACACGGATATTTTCATTTATCTAAGAAGCACTTGTTTCTTTCTTGTTTTTGCTTTTTAATCAATGGAAATAACATCTTTTTAGTTTTGCTTAATAAGCAGTGGCACATTGTTCTCATCTCAATTGTTTTAATTTCACCTGTCTCCTGAGGCGTAATAAGTGCTAAAACTGCTTTTTGCCAGGAGGCAACTCCTAAAGAGGCACAGTGTGGGGTTTGTTGCATGCACGTTGGAGCTAGAATGCTTGGGTTCTAATCACAGCTTTTCCACCAACTAGCCGCGTGATTTTAGGAATGTAATGTAACCTCTCTCTGCCTCAGTTTTCCCATCTGTAAAATAGAGGCTGATAACAATAGTACTACGTTGTGAAAATTAAGAGATAACAGCACATGGCCCAGTGTGAGACTTATAATAAGTGCTCAATAAATATATTTGCTAAGATTACACTCATTGCCACCAGCAGAAAGGAACATTGCTCAACTTAAGAAAAAAGGAGTAATGGATTGGAAAGATGCTCAGGCATTCACAGAATTTAAGACAGAACTGATAACTCTGGGTTGAGGAAGAAGGAACACAGGGCAGAGCTGGATCTGTGTTGGATAAGAGATGCTGGCTAAGTCCTGTGGGGCCCTGCCATCAACGTGATGCACGCCTCTACAAGTCTGCTGGGCTCACTGCCCCCCCTTTCAAATACATGACACCCTGAATATCAAGTGATAGAAAGAACCAATGAGACCTGAGATTATATCACACAGGGGACACCACTCCAGGCCCGGATGCTGGTTTATCCTTTTGAAAAACATGAACTTTGCATCTCTTTTCCTGCTTATCAAAAATGAAATCGGTGTTGATAAAGGGCAAAGCTCAGGTTGAGCCTGGTGAGGCAGGATCCCTGCAAAGCCCCGGCTCCTTGTAAATCCTTGCAGAATCCCCACAGAGAAAAGTGATTTTATTAGCCCTGAGATTATGGTAGGAAAATTCAGAAAGCTGCAGATCGTCTTTGATTCCAAAGGCCTTGACCAAACAGAAAGTTTTCATATTTTCTCCTTGATAACCACTAAGCAGTAGTGTCAATTGCTGAAATATCTTTGCTTTCTTTTGTGTTGTTTTAAATGCAGTCTGTACTCTGAGGGTTGGAAACCTGGATGGAGAGGACAGATTTGTAAAATATGTTCTGAATTGCTTTGGAGTTTATAAATAATTGAGTAGATCCCTTTAGTTGGTAGTCTGCAACTGTAATTTAGAAACTTTTTTGGGGAAACTTTTTGAAGCAAAGTTACACAAGGAGATACTTTATTAAATATCACAGGATGGCCTATTTGATTAAACACAATTTCCAGAAGTGTGAACGGTTCAATCTAGAGAGTGACGGTGATGAGGACGGTAGTTAACACTTACTAATGCGCTTGCTCTCTGCTGTGCTAAGTGCATTAAACGTAGTAATTCAACGACTTCTCCTAACAACCCTGTGAGGTAGTTACTGTTATTATCTCCATTTTACAGGCGAGGGAACTGAGGTACAGAGAGGTGAATTAACTCACCCAAATTCACATGGCAAGTAAGGGGCAGAGATGGATCTAAACTCGGGTCATCTAAGGCCAGAGCCCAGGCTCTCGGCCTGCACATGCCACAGTTTGTAGGCTGCTGACATCAGGTTGCGGACTGAGGAAAGAAAGGGACTCAGGAGTGAAATAAACATATATAGTGCACACCATGTGCTGATATATACCATAGACACATTGTCTTGTTTGTTACTCCCAGCAAGACTTTGAAGAAGGGAATATTATACGTATACCACAGAGGGTGTTAAGAGATAAACTGACACATATTAAAAATTTTAAGAGTTTATTTGAGCAGAAATCTATTCAAATCAGGCAGTATCCAATCTAGCAGATAGAAAGGAGCTCTGAGGAGCTGTACAAAATGAAAGACTTTTATAGCCAGATGGGAACAGGAACAAGGAAGTTATACTAGGCCAAAAAGCAGGATGATTTTTGCAAGGTTCTTTTCCTTTAGGGGATGACGGGGGTCTATCATACAGATTGCCTAATTAATGCTGATAAGATGATTCCTGACTGACTGGTTTAAGATTGTGGATCTGGGAGAGCTGAAACTGTAATAAAGTCAGATCTTGGTTTGGTGACATGAGGCTTAGTATAAGTGACTCCATTTTGGCCTATTGTCTTGTTTTTAACAAGGGGTAAACAGAAGTTGCTCAATGTTAAGCAGTTAGTCAATACAGGTATGGGGGCTGGTGTTCAAACCCAGGCATCCTAGACTCCAAAAGCTTGTGCTTTTTCAAAAAAACGTATCACATAGTCTTTGAATAAAGCTGATTGAAATGTTTCTCTTTTCAATTTCTTTAAATGTTCTCCATATTATATTCTGAGGTGTTTGTTATGCACAAGATATCGATATAATAAAAAAGAAGACTGAGAAGTGGAGTCTGAGTTGTGATCTAGAGACCGAGTCACGGGCAGAGAATCTGAAATACTAGCCTCTCACAATGGTTTCAGCCTGAATTTCTGATAACCATTATTCATAGAGTGTGTATGGGATTAAGTCTACCCACGAGGACTTTTAGCCCTGACCTCTGAACACACAAGCAAAGGCACTTGCCATTTCAGGGATAAAAGGAATGAAATTATATCCTGACAAAATCTGTACTCTAAAAAATGAGTAAAAAAAAACCTCTAAGAGGGGCCAGCCCGGTGGTGTAGAGTTTGTGTTTGCACTCTCTGCTTTGGAGGCCCAGGGATAGCAGGTTTGGATCCTGGGCACGGGCATACGCACTGCACCACTTATCAAGCCATGCTGTGGCGGTGTCCCATATAAAGTAGAGGAAGATGGGCACAGACGTTAGCCTGGGGCCAATCTTCCTCAGCAAAAAGAGGAGGCTTGGCAACAGATGTTAGCTCAGGGCTAATCTTCCTCAAAGGAAAAAAAAAAAAGAAAAAAAAAAGAAAAACCTCTAAGTAATATAAAGTTGCCAATTTTCTTAAAAAACCAAAACAAATCACTAATGCTTTTGAGATTGGGAAATTAACCTGTACACGAATGCACAGGATACGTGGCCTGCAGACTCACAGAGATTTGGCCTTGAGATGTTACCTCTCAATTCTCCCATCTGAAAAATGGAATCATAAAACCAGCTCATTTTATACACCAAAGATGAATGAATGGGATACAATATTTCTCTACATGAATAAAATGTAAGTTATTTTGGAATATATTATCTACTTCTAAAAATAGTCAAAGAAAACTTTAAAAATGGCCAGAGCCAGCCATAGAAACAGAGTTTCTTGGGACCAGAATTTTTCATTTTTATCACCAAGAGCATGATAAAAAACAGGGACTACTTCAGTGCAAGAGGCTTGCATCAGTTGTTATGAAAAGGACACTTATGCTCAAAGGTCCTTTCTAGACACCAAATAACATTATTAACAGGTGAGACTGGGGTTTGTCTAGCTTCAGGATTTTCTTGAGAGTGTTTTCATCACTGTGAGCAAGGCTCTGAAATACCAGCTTGTACCATCAGTGCTTTGCAAACATCCTCTTTGATCTCACTTGATAATGTTTTTGTGTGAACTAAGATCTGAGCTCAAATAAAGGAGCATTAAATGTACAAGACAGATATTTAGTTTCCAAGTATGCCACCTCCAAGTTAAGTCAACAAACAGACATTGGGGGAAGTTTTAGAAAACGAAAGACCCAGGCAAAATAGCATAGCTAGCTAAAGGAAACAAAAGTCAAGTGGGTTTCAGTTTATTCGTTCATTCTTGTATTTATTCATTCTATTCATTTTTCAACATACCTTATTGAATGTCCATCTTTGTTTTTGTTTTTGTGAGGAAGATTAGCCCTGAGCTAACAGCTGTTGCCAAGCCTCCTCTTCTTTGCTGAGGAAGACTGGCCCTGGGCTACCATCCGTGCCCATCTTCCTCTACTTTATATGTGGGACGCCTGTCACTGCGCGGCTTGATAAGCGGTGCATAGGTCCACACCAGGGATCCAAACCTGCGATCCCCAGGCCGCTGAAGGGGGGCGTGCGAACTTAACCACTACGCCACCGGGTAGGCTCTGGATGTCCATATTACCACATGCTAAAAACATCACAAACAGTACCTTATTTACCCTCCACAATTTATGAGGCAAGGAAGGTGAGTAGCCCCACCTTATATGTATGTAAGGAAACAGAGGCTCAGGGAGTGGTAGAAGCTCAGCCTAGGTCAAACAGCTAGTATGTGATGGAGACTGAATTTGAGTGCTGGGCACTTTGGTTTCAAAGCCCACTCCCACTCTGCCAGGCCAGGCTCAAACTTTCCCGTGTCAGAATTCTCTGGGTGAGTCTTCTTAAGTATAGACTCCAGAGCTTCACGTCTGGATGTTTTGATTTTGTTGGTCTGGAGAGGGAGATAGAGATCTCCATGATTCTGGTGTCTTTCATCAGCTAGTTGCACTCCGATTAACACTGCCCTACATTATGTTGTCACTCAATAAACAGCAGTTCCTCTCAGAACAACTCTGGGATCACCCTCGTGGTCAGCTTCAGCATCTTCGCCTGAAAACTAAAATAATAAAATCAATCCCTGGTGGGAATTGAGACAAGAGGCTGTATGGAAAGCAATGTGTTTGACATGCAGAAACTGCTTTGTAAATAATACCTCTCCTTCCCAACAAAGCAGAAGGGACCAGAATATCCAATATTAAGAGTTTTACAGAGTGGCCAACTTGTGAGGTGAATCCTCTGCCTGACCTAAGTCAGGGCTGAGGAACAGAGAAGAGATACAGGAATGGAGTTTACCTAAGCAAGGAAGGGTAGGAATGGAAGTACAATTAATCACAGAAACAGAATTAACTGAGAAGTAAGGTAATCTTTTTTTTTTTTATAGTTTTTTTTTTAAATTATTTATTTATTTATTTATTTCCCCCAAAGCCCCAGTAGATAGTTGTATGTCATAGCTGCACATCCTTCTAGTTGCTATACGTGGGACGCGGCCTCAGCATGGCCAGAGAAGCGGTGCGTCGGTGCGCGCCCGGGATCTGAACCCCGGGCCGCCAACAGCGGAACGCGTGCACTTAACCGCTGAGCCATGGGGCCGGCTCAGAAGTAAGGTAATCTTGATTGCTAAAGTAGTCCAGAGCAATCTTGTGAATGCCATCTCCACTGCTGGCCATTGTGTGACTGTGGTCAAGTTACTTCTCTCAGAATATCAATTCCTTCAGCTATAGAGCTGAGATAACAAAAGCTTCTTTACAGATTTGTTGTTGTTGTTTCAAGAAACTTAGCTGGCACATAGTAGACATGTGAAAATAGTAGCTCTGGAGACTATGGTAGTATTATGATTAGAAATATTATTATTACCATATCATTGAACCTGAAGAAGAAATAGTATAAGCCCATCATCTTTTATAGGAAACCCTTGTGATCAGAACTTCGGATTTTGGAAAGGTCATATGGTGCGTATACCACATATCACATAACACATCAGAGATTGGACAGCACCTATAATCAAACGGGCTAATCCTTCTGCAGTGAAATGGGTGAATATTCACACTAAGTGGTAAAAGTTGCCTCATGTCAGTTCAGGTCAGGTTTTGCCATCAAATACTTTACAAAAAGCTTTTAGTTTTTACAGCTTTTGGGATCTCAGAATTGCAAAGGGATTGTGGACCTGTGTAACATTTCCATTAACACTATTCTCCCTGGATGCTACTTCCCAAATCTATAAAGTGGGTACAACATTAGCAGCAAGCATAGAATTATGTCTAAATTCAATACATTTTTATAAAATTGGAGTTTTATATAATAACTAATGGGACCAATTGGAGGATTAGATTGCACTATTAATTTTTTCTTTTTTTGCAAAATTTAAAAAGTGAAATAAAATCAGAGGACGTTTAGGCATCAGAGAGAAAAAATTACCGCCATTGTGCAAGCATCCTAAAACACAACTACTGTCGTTTTTTGCACATTCATTTTATAGTTTTTATATAAATTTTTGTCTAAATGTAAATATATTCATCATATAATTTTGTATCTTGCTTTTTTTTAAAAAAAAGATTTTCATCTTTCTATAATATCTTCACAACAGTAACTTTAAAGTTTGCATATTATTACATATTATCATATTTATGTAACAATTCTCTCATTGGTGGAAGTCTTCACTGTTACCAAAATGCTCTGATGAACCACATTTGCTCTTAGCCAAGTCTGTTATTTCCTAGGATTTGTCTTAGTATGTTGACGTAAAATTTTGGTACAAAAGATGTAAAGATCTTAGACCAAAATTTGGGGAGGGATTAGGGGCAGATAGAGTCAAGAGCCATATGTAATGCTGGAGGTGTGTGAATTCATAAAAGGAGACTTGGGATTATCCCAATGTTAGGAGAGAGAAGTTTATTCAAAGCTAGTAGTATGAGGAGAACTGAGCTGAGAGAGATAAGGGGTAAGCAAGGGCCACAGGGAGCCATCCATGAAATTGTGTGGGGCAGGTGTCAGCAGTGTGCCCTCTGTGGTTCTGTGAATGGGCTATCTGGCTTGGTTTACAGGCACAGAGGCAGAATTGACGTGCCTGGAATGTTCTTTCCTCTAGTATAGCCTTAATTTCTGTTAAAAGTTGCTCAAAGTGGGCTTTATTTTTACCTGACCTGAGTTTAAGTTACCATCTACTCTCACCTGGACTCCTGCAAAACCATCCTAACCTTTTCCCAACATTCACCACCTGTTCTCTACCTATTTTTCCTGCTTCATCTAATACAACATTCCCTTTGCTCTCTGTAATCCAGCCACATCAGTCCTTGTATCAGATAGCTATTGCTGTATAACAAACCAACCCCCAAACTTAGTGTCTCAAAATAATAACTATTTAGCATTTCTCATTAGTCCATGGATCAGCCTAGTGGTTCTGCTGATCTAAGTCGGGCTTGGCTGAACCTGCCCTGGCTTACTCTGCTTCTGTGGTCAGGTCAGCAGAGGGCTGGCTGGTCTAGAATAGCCTCAGCTGGTATAACACAGCTCTGCTCCATGTGGCTTCTCATCCTCTAGCAGGTTAGCTCAAGTTTGTTTTCATGGTGGATTCAGGGTCCAAGAGAGCAAGCAGTGGTGTTAAAGGTGTCGTGAGGCCTGTGCCTGGAACTGGCACTTCCACCACAAGCAAGTCACGTGGCCAAGCTCAGAATCAGTGTCCAAGGATACTACCAAAGGGCGTGCCCACAGGAAGGTGTGAAAATTGAGGACATTATTGCAATCAATCTGCCAGTTCTCTTTTAGGGTTCCTCTTCTAATGGATACACTTTGCTTCTTCCCACAACACTGTTTTTGCACTTGCTTTTCCTTTGGCCTATAACACCCTTCCTACCCTTTGAAATCCCTGGATAATTCATACTTATCCTTCAAACTTCTCTAACTAGGTCAGACCACTATGTTATATACATTAACATCACCATGTAGCTATCTCACAAAGCATTTATCAAAGTTGGATCTTATATTTATCTGTGTGATTATTTGATTAATATCTGCATGCCCACAGTAGACTATAAACTCCTTGAGGACAAGGACAAGTTTTTATTCTTCTTTTTACTTTAATTTTTCCTCTTTCTTTTTCTTTAACATATTTTTTCTTACCATTTTAGACTTGGCACCTAGGACAATACTTGGCAAATATTAGGATATCAAAAATATTTATTAATTGAATGTATAATTGAATGAGTGTCATAAGAAAAGTTGTACTCTGTAGGGTACTCTGAAAAGATGGTGGCCTGTCTTGCGTGCTAGTCCTATTAGCTGTAGATCTGGTCCATGTATGTGTTCTTTGCCATATTGTGATAGTGGAAGAGATTGGGGGTGTTAACTTCCTGAGTGGGAGCAGAGCTAAAAACTTACTCTTCTCTTGGGCCAAATAGGAGACGAAGTGACCCAAGTCCAGTTTAACATCATTAAACTATACATTCCTTCTGATTGCTATGGTTGGAGTGGAAATAATTTTGTTTACAAATTTCTCGACCAATATCACCTTTCCTCTATGGGCATTATTGGTTAAGATTTAATGGATGCTCAGGCTTATGTTAACTCATTCATTTATGTATTCAACAAACATTTATTGAGGTCCAACTATATTCCAGAATTTATGAATGTAATCATGAATCTACATGAGAAGGAGTGAAATCTAGAAAAAAAGTGTTTGCTGAGAAAAACTCAACATGTTAATGCAATTGTTGGAATACTGTTAGTCTTCAATTGATTTTTTAAAGAACAAAGAGAATCTGTTACTGAGATTTCTAAAATATGCTTTCTCTAGATATAAGCTATTGAAGAGGAGGTTGAATCACAGTGTCAAAATGAAAAATTAAACCCTCTGCTGAAATAAGATGAATAATATTGGAACTAGGAGAGAGAGGGAGAAATATGATTCAATGTAAATGATTCCGTCTGCTGCAGTAAAAAAATTTATATGTTTCTCTATTCTACAAGTACTTCCATATTTCTAAAGTGATGACCCTTTCATTTTGAATAGGCTCAAGCCTTATGTGAAAGCCAGCCACAGATTTACAAGAAGTTTCAAAATTTATTGAGGGACTGCAGGAACATCACTTAGTGGGTGAAGAGGTGAGAAAATACACTCCAGGTGTTCAGTGGCTCTGTGGTCCTGGTGCTAGCTGGGAGGAGGAAACCGCTCACCATAGTCACCATAAGGCAGCAAAGGAAATTGCAATGAGGGCTCCAATTCATTCCTCCCTCTATCCATGCCCTTTGTCATGTTATTTTGCAGTTCCCTCTCAATGTGGGTAGCATGACCTGCCTTGCCCCTTGACCTTGGGGTCGGCCATGGAACTTGCTTTGGGCAATGGTATATAAGCAGTAAATGCAAGCAGAAGAGGCTTGACTTGGGCTTGCACATTGGGCTTACCTTCTCTCTTGAACTTCTAGCATCACCATGAAAACAAATCCAGGCTGGCTTGCTGCTTTCAGGGGAAGGATGAAGGATGTATGGAATAGTGAGTGGTGGGCTGAATCAGTTGAGTCTACCCCAGATCAGTTAACAGCAAACCAAACAAATAATGTGAGTGATTCCCTCCACAGACAGCAGATCTGCAAAGATGACTCCCTGTCGAGCCTAGATGCAGGAGAAATAAACGCCTATTGTGTGCCGCTGAGATTCTACGGTTGCTATGCAACAACAGCTAACTCATACAGGATATGTTGACTTTATTGGCCTTCATTTGGCTGCTTGATTGGATCTGGGAATGCAATACAGGGTTTGGTGAAATACTCAAGAACCTAAACCTCCTTAAGTACTGAGATCAATGTTCTCACTGAATTCAAGGGTTAAATGGTATAATTTGAAGAGGAGTGGTCTGGGATCCAGAAAACCTTAACTGAAATTCATATACTAGCTGTATTACTTTGGATAGGTCCCATAACTTCTCTAACTTCAGCCTCCCATTTCTTTTTTTGTGAGGAAGATCAGCCCTGAGCTAACATCCATGCCAATCCTCCTCTTTTTGCTGAGGAAGACTGGCCCTGAGCTAACATCTGTGCCCATCTTCCTCTACTTTATGTGGGACGCCGCCACAGCATGGCCTGACAAGCGGTACCTCTGTGCGCGCCCGGGATCCGAACCCGGGCTGCCTGCAGCGGAGTGCGCGCGCTTTACCACTACACTGTGGGGCCGGCCCCTCCCATTTCTAAAACACGGATAATAACACTTGCCTCAGGTATCTTATAAGAATTAATCAGCATCACACAGGTAAGATGTATGTCTAGAGCAAAATATATGTGTTGTGGGTCAAATTGCACTCCCCAAAAAGATATGTTGAAATCCTAGCCCCAAGTACCTTTGAATGTGACCTTTTTTGAAATAGAGTTATTGCAGATGTAATAAATTAAGAGTAGGTAGGCCCTAATCCAATGACTGGTGTTTTCATAAGTAGAAGGAGATTTGGAGATGCACATAGGGCAGCAGGGAATGTGAGGACAGAGGCAGAAACTGCAGTGAAGCAGCTATAGGCCTACTCATGCTAAGGATTGCCACTAAGAATTGCTGGCAACTCCCACAAGCTTGGAAAATGCAAGGAAAGATGCTTCTCTAGAGCCTTCAGAGGGAGCATGGCCCTACTGGTACCTTGATTTTAGACCCCCAGCTTCCAGAACTGTGAGAGAATAAATTTCTGTTGTTTTATGCCACTCAGTTTGTTGTACTTTGTTATGGCAGCCCTAGAGAACTAATGCAATATGGATGTTAGGTATTGTGTTAAATTATGAATTTTACAAACAAGAGGGAGTCAACTTGTTTATGAGTATACGTGAGTCACCTTTGGTGACTTCAGAAGTATTCAGGAGAAGAATGCTGTTCAGGGTTCTGATTTCCTGCAGATGAAATAACTAAGCTTGTGGAATTTGATTAATATTAATGTGAACTCAATTGTATCCACAGAATAGTAAAGATCAGGGGTTTTCTAGTTACTTAGTGGAGCAATAATATGTAAAATTATTTAATAGTCACTAATATTTATGAATTTCCAAGTACTGTTCTCAGTGTTTTTATGTATTAACTCATTTAAACCTTCCAATAACACTGTGAGGTACTGGGTCACTCAGGGTCTAACTAGGTCTAACCAGGAAAACCCTACCATGAATATTTAAAACTGAAGGAATTTAATACAGAAAATTAATTACTCAGGTGGTGGAATCGATGGGAGGCCAACAAGGGATGCTGAAACAACTTAGATTTGCAGCTGCTATTACACCTAGGCTGGAAGGACAAATGGAGGAGACAGTGCTGCGGGAGGCTAGAGACTAGAGCTGGGGATCGCTGCGTGAAGGTCAAGGGTGGAACCACAGAAGGCTTATCCCTAGAGAGCCGGAGCTGCAGAGGAAGTACAGCCACTGCAGGAGAGCCTGCCTGAAGAGGAGTGGGAGGAAGAGAGATATCTAGGCTTTTTCCTTCCTCCTACCCTACACTCTCCCATTGGTGCCACCCATTGGTTGAACCTGGTAGAAGCCAGTTGATGTAGATCCTGAAGGGGACAATTCCTGTGATACAGAGGAGAGTAGGGTATAAACAGTTCCAGGGTCAATTAGGTATGTACTACTACTACCCTCATTTTCAAGATGAAAAACCGAGGAATAGAAGGCTAAAGAAATATGCCTAGGCTCACTCAGCTGGAGCTGAGATTTGACCCCGGGCAGTCTGGCTGAGTCTGTGCTCTTGACCACTGCCCACGAGAGTTCAGTGCTAGATTCAGGAGGAGAGCAGAGATGGGGAGCCCAGTGTAGAGATTATTATGATCGTCCACAGGACAGAAATTGAGGGCCTGGATTAGATTGGTATCTGTGAAATTGAATAGAATATATTTCTTTGAGAAATATTACAAAGGAAAGAATTATTTGTTTAAGAAAACGAGAAAGGAAATAGCTTTTGGTCAAATGAAAATATTTTATAAGAGAGGGACAACTTATTTTAACTGCAACAGTGTTCAATTTCAAGCCAGAAAATGAGGCAGCATGATGAGATAAAAAAAAATCCCATATTCATTATAACAAATTTCACCTCCACAAAATAATTTGAAATGTCTCTGAAAGTCTGTATTTTCCTTTTGTGAAACTTCCAAAGTTGCTTCTCTTTTATGGTTTCCTTTTATCATTTGCCTCAAGACACAAGCTGGTTATGCTATTCTCAATAAATAACAGTATTCTAAGATATTTTTTTCTTTGCAACTTATAACTATGAGCCTAACACGACAGTAGTAAAATTAGAAGTGTTGTTTTATGCCCAATTTACTTTCCAGTCAAGGGGGTATAGAATAAAATAAAGAAGTTAATTAATTGGACTAGGAAAGACTTGCACTTTTCTTTCTTTTTTTAAATGATTTGTTAGTTATGTTTAATTAAGAAAGTCAACAAATCTGCTAGAAACTGATAATTACTCGAATAATGGGTGATACAAATCCTTTCTAAAAATATAAGTTGCAAAAAAAGGAAAAACCAGCTAAAGGAAGCATAAATGTTCTTTTTAATGGATGTGGTGTATGGGAGAGAGACTGCATATACAGATTAACTAGAGCAGTTATTTCAATTTAACCAAAACAAATGTCAATCTGGATAATTTAGGTAACCTTGAATTCCCTTTTACTTCAATAACTACATTTTCTCATTGACCTGAATTATCCAGATGATTGCTTTAACCGTCTCCTTTACTCTGCCTGTGCAGGCAAACATAGGGTGTGCTGGTTGCCATTTCATGCAGGTGAGCTAGAGCAAAACTACCCGGTGAATGCCACATGAGTAGATATGAGCTTTCCTTCAGCGCTAGAAATTGTTTAATGACTACCTTCTCTGTGTCGGTAATGGAGCATGAAAAGGATACGGGTCTTTGGTTTCAAGCAATGGAAAATATATTGGGCACAGGCGTCTGCATGGTTTGAATTACAGAATGCTATAAAGAACCCTGTCAGTTTAACTTATTCAAGCATAGTTTGGACAAATATTGGGCGTGGCCATTGTAAACAAAGTCTTAAATTAAGGATCCAGCTGGACTAATTAATTGAGATTCCTTTCAACTATGTGATTATATGAATACATGAAATCTCAAAACTTTTATGTCTTTACAAGCATGATTGAATCTTGTGGGACTGAAAATGGTCACTTGATGGCCTTACCTTCTGTGGGAGTGGTCAATAAAGTGATCCTGAGGGAAACAGATGTGTGTGTCCATTTGGTTCCATGCTATTTCAGTTCCTATCATGTATATTTGGATGAAGATTTCGGTAAAAGAGATGCTTCTCTAGAAAAACTGTGGAATTCACCAAAGAGTAGACTGTTCAAACTACAAAAGCAAATGGACTTTACTGAGACCAGTGTTTCTAAATTGGAACATCCACAGAGGCTCATGAACGTAACAACTGGGCCACCAAATTATGTTCAATATTTTGAAAAAATTGAAGTAAATTTAAAAATAAAAAGAAATTTAAAAATCAAAATATCCAATTGAAAGTTATAGCTGTCTATGCTTAATGAATATTGAGAGATACAAACAAGTGCCTTCTTGGTGGAGAAAAATTTTAAAAATATGGAGTTTATGAGGCAGAAGTGAGAAAATATGTCTTTAATGTTTAAAGGCATTGGAATCTTGCCCAGCTTCTCATATGTAAGGTCACAGAGATCTATAGTGGCCTTGCTTGTATTAGACATGAAATCTAGAGATTTCTAGTAAACAAAGGCTAGAACTCACATGTTAAGAGCTTTCTGAGAGAGAAATATAAAGTCTAGGGGGTTTTCTTATCCTCAGTGACATATGAATTTATCCAGGACAATTTATACGCATGAAAATATTTTGTTATAAACATTTTCAATATATCTCTTCCACTACTATCAAAACCTATCTTTAATAGAAAGTTACAAAATACAGGTGCATCTTACCCTTAGTGAACCTGTGTGTATATTCCTTTGTATATGGTTAGCTTCCATAAATAAAGCTTTGAATGCATGAGGCTGTCAGAAGCTACAAAGACAATATAAAGCCAATTAATCTATCATTGTGAAACTGTAAAGACTAAAAAGAGTATACAGAAAATAAACTCTAAAACTCCAAACTGAAGAAGTGGATACTTGAGGCAAAGTATCTACACAAAGTAGTTTATAGAAACCTTATACGTAAAGATAAACAGATAATTTAGACGTACTTAAATATTATCAAGGTACTTTATTTTATCTAATCTAAGATATTCTATTAGTTAGGGTTCACATAGAGAAAGATGAACCATATCAGGTATTTCTAACAGAGGCAATTTAATACAGGAACTGGTTATGCGGGTGTTGGAAGGCTAAAAGTGCAGAAAGTGGATGCTGAGGTTACCTAGATATGGAAACTGCAGCAAGCAGCTACCATATTAGGGAATAAAAAGAGGTAGGTTCACCAAATCTAAGAGCTTGGCTCTGTGTGGCTGGTGCTTGACCCTCTGAAGGGGCTACAGTGTGGCTGATGTGTGCATGGCTGGTTATCTCTCCAGGGGCTTACTTTATGACTGGTTCTGGAACTGTCAAAAGAGGCTGGAGGCTGTTGCTACAACTATCCTCTGTTATTTGAGCAATGCTGACAGGAACTGGAAACAGAAAATAAGTCATTTCTTCTCTCTTCCCACGTTTCAGTCTCCCTACTGGGTTTCCCATTGGTAGAGCCTACCAGGAAGCCATCAGGCAGGAGAATGTGAGATCTGGGGTTCCCACACCCTACGTCCAGCATCACAGAGTACAGAAGGGTGGGCTTGCTGCTGAGAGGAATAGATAAATAACCTGCATGGATGCCACTGGTCTTGAGATATCTCGCTGTTTTGTCTATCCCTAAGAAAAAAAACTGACAAACTACAGCATAAAGCTTTAATGACTTAGAATTTTTCCCCAAGTCTTGCTCTCTGTGCCATCAAAGTGTTAATGAAGGAACATTTCTTAAAGTGTGCTTTGCTATTGTCTCTCAGATTTTTTTTCTCCAAGTTGCAGACACTCATTCTTCAAGCTTTGATGCTGGTGATTTTATGATCTTACCAGAGGTCCACTGAAGGTTTTCAGACAACAACCAGTTATTATGGGCTGAATTGTGTGCCCCCAAAATTCATATGTTGAAACCCTGACTCCGAGTACCTCAGAATGTGACTCTATTTGGAGATAAGGCCTTTAAAGAGGTGGTTAAGATACAATGAAGCCGTTAGAGTGGGCCATAATCCAATCTGACTATATCCTTGTAAGAAGAGGAAATTTGGACACACATAGAGACAAGAAGGATGCCAGTGCACAGAGGATAGCCCGTGTGAGAACACAGAGAGAAGATGGCCATCTGCAAGCTAAGGAGAGAAGTCTCAGGAGGCAAAGAGGTCTCAGGATTCGTTTAACCCTGATGGCACCTTGATCTTGGACTTCCAGTCTTCAGAACTGTGAGAAAATAAATTTCTGCTGTTTAAGCCACCCAGTCTGGGATCTTATTATGGCAGCCCTAGCAAACTAACACAGCCAGGAAGACATTTTAAATAGCATCTAAAGTCAACACACGAAGGACCAACAATTGACATAACATGCTGAAGTGCCAATGATATGAACATCTGTGACAAGTTTCACACCCATGCAGGCAATCAGAAAAACATCATAACAGTAGCCTGGCCAATTGTAAGATGCAGCTCAATTTCTGAGATCTAAAATAAGAAAAAATGTGCGTCTTAGACTTAAGGAAATGCAGTCATTCCTTCAGTTTTTTACCTTCATGTGCCACAATTCCCTGTCAGGTCTATTCTCTTTACAATCTAGTCTTTGTTTTTCATAAACCCTTAATATTTAGTGAGTTCTGAACACGTGTGTTTGCGTAAATTTAGGAGTGATATTCCTTTTGTAGTCATTGACTCAGGAATCCAAGTAAGAGGAAATGGAAAATTTAGTATTGAATTGCAAATTAAAAGCAACCTGTGTAGGTATAATTGTAATACACAAATCAAGAGTCCTCTTACCACAGAATAGTTTAATCTGTGCAAGCAAATGGAATCTTAATGGTGCTATGTGAGGGAGAGCTATGGCTGAGCCAGCACAAAAGTGCAAATGCCCAATCCATGGATGGACCCACCTTCTATCTAGGGCAGAAAAAAGGCTGGAATGGGGGTTTTTGCTCAGCAGTATACAGCAACAATTTGTGTTGTATTATTTTATCCAGAAGTTCAAGCTTTAACATTTAAAATGAATGTTGCAAATATAAGACTCTGCCATATCCAGAATGTGTATGAAAATATACACTTTAAGTTTCTTTCATTGAACTGCTGACTCTTCATCTCCTTGTTGTCCTTACTTATTTCCTCTGAGGCTCCTAGAAAAAACATGCCTCTACAAATATATATATATATAAGCAAGTTAACAGAATATTATGGAGCTATCACAGAGAACAATAATCCTCAGACAAGGGATTTCAGCTTTTGCCAATTTGAGAACAATGGGTAATTTTCTTTCTTGCAGTCCCATTGAGGTGAAATGTTCCCTTCTACAAGTGCTGTGCCCAAACTGTAATTAAACAATTATCTTCTAGTTGTAATTAAACAATTATCTTCTGAATTATTTCTTTAATTGTCTTCTGGACTCTGTTTGAGTGGGATTATTTTCAGATGCGTTCACTCCTCTGTCCCAGTGCCCAAAACTTCATCACCCTTTGCTTCTTCATGCATGTGATCCGTTCAGGTACTGTGTCAGTTAGAAGCTTTCGGTTGCAAGTAGAAAAAAGTGGAAGTCAAACTAGCTTCAACAATAAGAGGGATTTATTGGCTCACATTACCCAAAAGTCCAGAGGTGAGGCAAGTCTCAGGCTTATTCAGGGTTCTACTTTTTTTCTCTGTGGTTCTCTACACCTTGCTTTCCTGGGTTAGCTTTCTGATCACTCATGCTCACAAGATGGCAGCCAGGAGAGAGTAGTTTTCCACAATTACTGAGCAAAATTGCTGAGTACTGTGCAGACTGGACTTTTTCAAAGCAAATTTTTCATCTAAGATAACGAAATACTTAGGTGATTTATCTATATCTAGGTGGTTGGTTGAAAAATTTGACAAAGGAGTTGCGATTTCTGTGATTGGTCTGCCACGTCAGATTCTGCTCTGGAGTGGGGGTTGGGGAGTAAAATAGGTATTGGGAGCTAACCACAATGCACATTCTAGGCTCATGATTATTTTACTTTCCTCTTTGTATATCTTTTTCTCATACCTTGTAATTTTTTTTTCATGGAACTAATACCTTAAACTTCTCTCTGATTTTCATTCATTAAATTTCTTGCCACTGGGGTCTTGGAATAACAAAGAGCATCCTGGCTAGGATTCTTTCATCCTAATCATACTGTGACCTGCTGATCCTGAATGCTGCCATTTTAGTCTCATTATCAGCTTAATGCAAGTTTTAACTGAAAGTATGTTCCTTTTCCTCTACCAAGTGAGCACACAAGGAATGAGAAAAGCAAAAGCCAATTTTCATTGCTTTCTCATTCATGTTCTTTCTCATGCTGCCTAGACATGGTGGAGAGCTGAAGGAGGTATGATGAGTATATCTCAGCAGCCTGCAGATCCTCTAGGACTGGGTTCTGCCTCATCTGGTCAGGGAAACTTCAGCACCTGTGCCAAGAGCTGCAAGTGAAATAGATAGAATATATTCTATCTATTCTCAGAGTGTCTGGGAGACAGAGCCAAGGGATTTGCCCATTTCATAGGATATCCAAGTAAAGTCAAAGTTGTTAAGAATGGTTCTACTCTGGGAGAACAAACACAATACAACAATCGTGTCAAATTATATTACTAAATGTCATTATATTCTTAAAAATTGAATATAGCATTTGTCCTTAAGTAAAAACTACAGCATTATAATCATGTTGCACCCATCTTCTTGTATCTTACTTCTGGCAGGCTTTGACTAATTGGGGACCAGTCTGGTAGCCATGCTTTTATGAGTATCACTCAAGATATCCAGTGGAGCCAAATGGTTATTTATAAAATATTAACACATTCAATTTATTCATTATAAACACTACCAGCTATGTCATTCTTTTCAGAATCAAGACTCAATGAGTCCAAAGAACCCCTTTTTAATTTGGTATTTTTTTATCACAGAAATATAGGTAGATAGTTTTAAAATCAATAAAGCAAATCTAATAATGAAAAAGATATACTCTAATATCCTTCCATTCTCAACAATGAATCTAGCCACTATCAACTTTTTTAGCTTTTCTTTGGCTATTTACCTCCATATCTATAATTATACTGCTACCTTTTGATTTTTACTAAAAGAATTTAGTTTTCTTACCCACTTTTCCTAACCCAGATGAAGACACATACACGTTGTTTCCTTGCTCCTCTGACACTCTCTCTCTCTCAACTCTCCTCACACAGTATAGTCATATCATAATGTTGTGTTAAATCAATATTGTTTCCATTATTATATCTATGTAAATATTACTCCCAGCTGAGCCAAATTGTCTAAGATGATTGCATTTCCTTTCTTCTACCCCCAGTTATTTTTCCCTGAATTTTTAATAATTTCTCAATCTTTTCTCTTGCTTAGTTTAATCTTTTGCTGTCATTAATTCTGTGCTCCCTCACACCCGACACTGCCCTGTTCTTCTCCACACAGTCCAGCACATCAGCAACCTAGTGGCTCCATTTTCTCCAGGGAAGTCATGCTGAGCCCTGTGTGCTCCTGCTCTGTCCAGGACTTGTTCCTGTGGCTGCTGCATAGCGGTCATCCTGTGACTTTCTCCAATGCTGGGATTCCTGAGAGCACAAAATATTTACATTATCTTGGAAGGTATAAATGCATTCTATCAAAAATCTGTCCCTGTCACTATTGTTGGTCATTGGAAAGGCTCAAGACCTAGAAAATGAATATTAAAGGCTTGTTTTATCAGGGGCAATGAGACTTATGCAGGGCTCATAGTTGAAACAAACAAAAACCGTGTTATGCTTTTCCATGTTTTTATGGCTTGTTGACCATTGATAATTAGTATTTCTACTGGGTTTATCCAAGAGTATTTCTCCTTTATTCTTCTTTCCAATTTTTCTTCTATTTGTTCAATGCTATCTACCCATCTTTCTGGCCATAGACTTTTATATCATTTATGTGGTCTATTTGATTTCTCCACTAAGACCTCAAGGTTATCACATATAGCTTAGCTTCTTTTACACTCCTTCAAACTTTTAAACTTTTGATTAAATTAGTAAAGCTGAGAGTAAATGAAACGCTTGATTAAACAAGCATATGCATACAATTAAAATAAATATGTAATGTACTATGTTGAGTTCAAAATAGCATGTGCTTAATGAAGCACATTATCAACATACCAAGCTTAATTTAAAAAATTTAGAAAGATACATGCTCAGAAATACATATACCTATATAAAGTTATTCCTATCTCTCAACTATTAATGTCAACATTTATCAGTTAACAGGTTTGATTTTCACAATATTAAATGGTAAGCAAAGCATGCTTACCTGTCCATTGACTGAAGTGCTCACATGAAGTTCACTCCTAGATGAACCTACCTGACTATACCTGACACATACTTGAGCATATAGATGTATAACTATATATAGAGAGAGATGACTTGATAGGCATCTACATTTAGGAAGCATTCACTATGTGCTAGGCACTGTTCTAACTGCTGTATTTGTATTAATGCAGTGAGTTCTTATTATAATCTTATGAAATAGGTATTGCTATGGCCTCCATTTTTAAAACAGGAAAACTGATGCTTAAGTGACTTGTCCAAAGCCACATAATAATGAAATGGTAGAGCCAGGATTCTAATCCCTATCTGCATGACTCATATCTGGAGTTCTTGGTACACTACACTATAGTGAATGTGTTAGAGGGTGACAGGGACCTGGATGCTATTGATCGTGTCTCATATGTGGAATCTTCATTTCCAAGCACTACGTTATAACCCATGTATGTATGAACACTCTTTTACATGTCTTTTGGTGAACATATGTACACATTTCCATTGGGTGTACCTGACAGTGGAATTGTTAGGTCACATAGGAAGGATATGTTCAACTTTAGTAAATGCTGCTAAAGATTTTACTAAAGTATCAGTTTATCCTCCTTCCAGCAGCAGTATTTGAAATTTCCAGTCATTCCCCATCCTGTCAACAACTGATATTGTTATTCTTTCTCATTTTAGCCATTTTGGTGGATTGTCAATGGTGTTTCATTGGAGTTTCAATTTGCATTTCCCTGATGCGTAATGAAGTTGAGCACATTTTCACATGTCTATTGACTGCCTGGATACCTGCTTTTGTAAAGTGTCTGTTCTAATCTTCTGCCCATTTTTCTATACCATTGTCTGGATGATAATATTTAATAGCCTAGATTATAATTTGGGGCGATATTTTTAGGAGCATGGAACAACCCCATTACTGTAGGGCTAGACATTTTGCCTGTATATAGTTATTGCAGCTTATTGAGTGTAACTGAACAGTTCCACAAATTTGCCTAGGGGAAAAAATGCATCTCCATCTTCCTCCAGAAATTAAAAGCTGTCATAAACAATATATATTTTGGCAACTGGTATTTAACACCTGACATGTTAGTGGGGTATTTTCTTCTATCCCAATGGCCATATGCTCCCAAGTGACAACTCGGAGAATGCTTACCTCTTAGACAAATGCTGACTTGTCACCACCTGACATATGGTGAGCGGTGGGTGGACCCTGGCTTCCCTATAGGGCATCTGCTCCCCACTGCTTTCCTGGAGAGGTCAGGATGCTTTTGGGCATATGCCTATCTAAGCCTTACAGTGACACTTCTCTTCCCAAGGGGTCAAGAAGCTGAGCCCATGTCAGTGGCTGTGCCAGAATCTCTTTACATGGCACAAATTGAAAATAAATAATAAAAGCTAATAAAAGCAGAAGTTTAAGTATTGTTTTGTCATTAAAAGGCAGGAGTAGAAATAACAAGGACATTGGTGGTAACTATATATGGGTTGCTCAGCCTCTGTGAAACTCAGTTTCCTTATCTGTAAAGTGGGGATAATTATACAGGACTCAGTTTTCAAGGTTGTTGTGGGGTTAGAGATAATGTATGCAACGTGCCTAATCTGAGGAAATATTCCAAGTATAAACAGAGGGCCATAAAAGGCCTTGTTTCACTTATCTATGGTGCATTGTAAACCACACCAAATTTTATTGGCCTTAATAGGTCTCAAAAGGCCAAAGTCAAGGTGTTGGCTGGTTGGCACTTATCTGGAGTCTTGGGGGAAGAATTCATTTCTAAACTCATTCAGGTTGTTGGCAGAATTGGTTTCCTTGCTGGCTGTCAGCCAGGAGCCACTCACTGCTTCTAGAAGCAGTTGCCCCCTCTATCTTCAAACCAGCAAGAGTGCATTGAGTCCTTCTCATGCTTCCAATCTCTCTGTCTTCTCCTGTCACCAGCCTAGAGAGTTGGACTTTATCTTACAAGCAATGAGGAAGTGGAACCCTCCGCCCCATATCCTTTAGACCATTTCAGTGTGCTCCCCGGACTTCTAACTGCCAGTATCTGTATCTCTGTGCTTGAGGACTTTTCTGGGACCTGGAAAGGTTGCTCTGCCTGTGCATGAAAGTCAGGAAGTACTGTGGACTTAACTCTCATCAGTCATTGGTTGAGCAGCCCTCAACCAATGACTGATGGTGGTGTATAAATATCCCAGGTCCCTCCCTAAGTGTATTAGTTTCCTAGGACTCTCATAACAAAGTACTGCAAACTGGGGGCTTTAAAACAACAGAATTTTATTCTTTCACAGTTCTGGAGGCTAGAAATCCAAAATCAAGGTGTTAGCAGGGCTATGCACCCTCTGAGACTATGAGTAGAATCTTCCTTGCCTCATCCTAGCTTGTGCTTGTTGCCATAAATCCTTGGCGTTCCTTGGCTTGCAACTGTATAACTCCAATCTTTGTCTCCGTCTGCACATGGCGTACTTCCCTTGTATCTTCACATCATCTTCTTATAAAGACACCAGTCATATTGGATTAAGGGCCCACCCTATTCAAGTATGACCACATCTTTACTTAACTAATTAAATTGGCAATGAGCCTATTCCCAAATAAAGTCACATTCTGAGGTACTGGGGGTAAAGACTTCAATGTATGATTTGAGGGACACAATCCAACCCATAACACTTAGGGTGGGAACATTCTTTGGTGTGAATTTCATTCCATTTCCCAGAGTTTCTCTATGGGATTAAGCTCTGGTTGCCCACTGTGGTAACTGGCTCTATAGCACTCTTATTGGCTGACTTTCCTTCTCTCTGTGACTTCCCTACTCCCCTGCTGGTGTTTCCTTCACATCCTAAATAAACTTTCTACACTTGAGTCCTTGTCTCAGGGGACCCAAACAAAAATAATTTTTTTCTGGGGGATCCTAAACAAAATTAATGAGTCACTGAAGATTTTTGGTAGTAGACTGACACAGTCAGAACTCACCTTTTTGACTTTAGTTGGCAGTGTAGTTTGGAGTTGATGAGTGGCACATAGAGTGTACTGGAGTTGAATAGAAGCAGAGTGATGTCACATTTATTTCCATTCTGGACTGGATATAAAAGAGACAGACCCTGTTGCCACACAGGATGATGTCTTGCTTTCTATAAATCCTATTGGTGCCTGCTTCTCAAGCTTTGGTTAGAACCAGAAGGTTGCATGCCTCTGTCAAGCACACTGACGAATAGCTTTGAGCCTTTAATTGTATTATCTGAGATTTATATTACTTATAAAAACAAACACAGTAGAGGTTCAACTGTGGTCAGTTTAAGGATCATCCCCTTCTGTGGATTAGCCTCAGGGTCTCTTTTACTCTTAGCTTACCCAAGGATTCCTAAACATGAATTTCCAAAAAAATGTTCCTTGTCCCAATCCCTCCATCAATTTAATTTAGTGCTCATTAAATACAATGCAAGGAGTTGTTATTTCAAAGCCAGAAAGCAGAAAAAAAATCTTATTCCTTAAGAAAGAAAGCAGCAACAATAACAACAAGCATAACCATCATAATATCAAAGATGGTCATGGTGCGAAATCACAGTGTGGGAAGGGAATGGTTGGTAAAGGGCAAAGTGAGGTTATTTTCACAACTCAGTCTCTGTCTCTTATACCTGTCAGAGAATTACCCAGTAGGGATCACGAATGCAATGGTCATAAATCCCTTTAACATATGAAGAATCATTTGTGACAACCTTGACACTAAGATCTAGATGAGTGAAGAAATATGTAATCCACACTTTGACCCTTATGTGATGGTCCTTTCTGATTCATTTAGCAACTGAATCCCTGAGAACATGCTCCCTCGTTTTCTTTGCCAGCTCTCTGGCCATGAGTGAAATCCTGTACCTGTAAGGTCATGTTTGTCTGGAGCACAGCATCTGCGATCACGCACCCGCCACCACGCATTTATCCAGCTGTGGCAGCATTAGCATCAGAGCAGAGATGAGGGCCCCCAAAAAGCTTGGTTTCTGGTTAGATGTGCTGTTTGTATGCTGACATGGCTTATAGCTCATGCATTGATTATACTAGCTATTGTGTTCGTTGTTGTCTTCCAGCAATGGTTCATTTATACTTGTATCCTCAACTCGTAGCATAGAATCTTACCCATAGGAAGTGCTTGATATGTGTTTGTTAAATAAGTGAACTCCTTAGAAATCTCCTAAGATGAGGTATAGGACAGAGGATAAAACTGTGAAAGGTGAGCTTAGAGTTGAATATGCACATGAAAGATGAGGTTGACCACCCAGGAAAATAAGCCACATAATCAGATGCTAAGAGTTCCGAGGATGCAGAAAGGAAAATATGAAAATAGCCCCTAAGGAATCATAGCTTTTTCTAGGTCCCGTTTCCTGGAGATGTGTTTGTGAGCTGATTCTGTTTACTTTGGGCAGACAAACGATGGCATTCTCTTAGCAAGTGATCTGAGGAGTAATGAAGAAATAGGAAAAAGGAAACTGGATGAAGAGGTCTTGGCAAATCTGTTTTGCTCAGTAGGGAGGGATGCTCTGTATCAAATAGAGCTCAATTCTAGTGGAGGTTGTCCTTACTTAGAAAAGCATCTGTTCTACCTCCTGAGGGGTATGTGTGTGTGTGTAACTGATTGTTAACATCACATTAAACAATTACACAGCCAACACTATATCGAGCATGGAATGATTAAAAGTCACGTCTCTGGCTTGCTCTTCTTGTGGGGTGCTTAGTGATGTTACACAGGGAGCAACACTACGTTGCCCAAAGTCAAGAGCCATCCTGGGCATGGGAGAGTGCTCTGCTGGAAGTGGCTGCAGAGCAAACTGAGAGAGCCCAGTCATTCCTGGGTTAACAGATAAAGCAGGTAGCCAGCATTTTGCCTGAGCGTTAGCGAGACAAAGCCTCTGTAAAGATTACACTGAAAGAGAATGTTATACAGTTGCAGATATAGAAACCAAAGATTATTTTGAAATAGTAAGCAAAGACCCTGAAACAATACAACAGCCACCATGGGTAGAGCTTCCACTCTGTGCCAAATGTTATGTGTGCCTCATAGATAAACCTTGGCACAATGCTGACAAATAGGTGTGCCCACATTTCAGAGATGAGAAAATAGATGTGAAATGAGCTCCAGGTGACAGACTAGTAAGAGGCAGAACAAAGATTCAAAATGAGGTTTGTGTGACTGCACAAGTCGGAAATCTTTGCAGTACACTGCCGTGCAGTGCAGTGCCTTAGTGCAGAATAGGGCGGGACAAGGCTTTATTTGATATGCTGAAGAGGGTCAGCAGCTTACAAAACAGAGAAGGAACCCAAACCAGAAAATTATCACAACAGAAGGTCAGAGTTTTCAGGTCTTTAATAAAGGAGCAACCTGGACTGGTATTAGAATCCACTGAATATTCTTATGCTTGTAAATTAATGAGTCTATTTTTATCATTTAAGAAAGCAAATATTTAAAGAATGTCTGTCAGGTCTTAAGGATTTCGACCTTACTGGACACTGGGGATCTAAGATTCTGGTCTCCAGAGCAGGCAAAACACTTTGATCAGCAGACCCTGATCCAGACTGCTACCAGCACAAGGCTTGTCCCTCTGCACACTGCAGTTGCCTTAAGCAAATGAAAGTTGCTCTACTCAAGAAACTTCTATTCTGTGAATAACAGCCTCAAACTTACAGAACAGACCAGACTCATGGCATTTCCACGTGAACTTCTGCAGTTAGTCACACAATGAGATTAAAAGGCTACAAGTTTATAGTGGACATGTGGCTGGTCTTCTCATATCCCGTATAACAGCCGTTTGAGACTGATGAGACAAGATAGAGCCTGTAGAGAAACACTCAGTAAGATTTACAAAAGGGAGTAGCATTTAAACAAGTAAAAATAGCACCTATGGTTGCATCAGGGAGACCACAATTTACAAACATTATTAGTGGGTCATCGTCCTGTTTCTGGACATAAATTGCTCAGTAGCTAAGTCAGGAAGAAATCCTCCCACTACCGGGGCAAGATGCTACAAGTCTCCCTTCCCTGTCCTCAACTTGGCCTGGGCAGTTAGCAGATCCCACTCCTTGACCCGTAGGTCAGCGTTCGGGAGCAGCAGAAAATAGAAAGTGTCTGTAATCAAGCTGGGAGGCGCAGTTCCAAGTCTGAATTTACCCGAGGGGATCTGCAGAAAGGGCATGATGAAAGCAAATGTATGCAAATACAGGCAGGCAGGGGGAAAGATTAAATGTTGCTATTTGAATGCATAAACCTCTTCATGTTTAATAAGTACTCACAGATCAGGTAAAGAAAGTTTCAGAGAAAGTAGTGAGAAATAGTATCCCATCTGAGCAACTTGTACCCTGAGGCCAGGACTGGGTCTCTATTTATATGAGTACAGGAGCCTTGTTTTGGTTTCTGGTTCAGTCTCTTAGTTTTCCCAGGCGTGGTTGCTAATTTATGCTGTTTTACCTATCCAGTGCCTACTACTACCCCTTTCCAGTATTATCATCTTGAATTTCTTAAGGTAGCCGTTCTATATTTTGGGTGGAACTGGCCTTTTCCTTGCTCCCAGATCCAAGAGTGGGCACATGACTCAGATCTGACCACTTGGTGTGTTCTGTTGATGCAAAATAGCCAATAACTATTCTATAGATAAGAGAAATAAGGTGAGTTTTACTTGAGCCAGAGTGAGGATTATAACCCGGGAAGGCGTTTTCCAGAGGAGAAGAAAGCATTCCAGAGAAGTGTGGTTTTCAGTACAGTCTTATATCTTTTTAGAACAAAGAGCATACATTAAACACACCCAGGATACATTTTCATCAAAGTTTCAAAGAGGTATTCAGTTGCAAATTAGCAGGTCAACATGACCCTGATATCGGGAAAGGGACTAAGACAGGCAATGGGTGGTAGTAGGGGATTATGCATTCTTATCTGAAGAGGTTGCATTCTTTACTTTAATGGTTAAAGCAGATGTACAACGTATGTTTGATAGACGGTAAGTCAGGCTTCTTTAGTTCAAGCTGAATCAATTTTGAATCCAAATAGTTACCATACAGCTCAATATGTGAAAATCTCTTGACAGTTCCACAACTGATCAATTCCCCAATTCTGATTACTCAGAGATGGACACAACACCCGAGTTGGTCCAGAGACTCAATTATGACAATTTTTTTTTAATAGAACTAATGAAAAAGAGATGCTATCTTCCTGTCAGGGTTGCTTTCTGAGCTGATAGGATGCGGACCTGGAGTGGTGGGCACTTTGCTATCATGAGGAGGAGCCATCATGCAGGAAAGCAGAGTCCAGCAATGGAAAGATGAGTCTTGATGGCATTGTTTGAACTCCTAATGTTGGTGCCACTCATGTAAACAGTTATCTTTACTATACATATTAAAGATCGATTTCGTTCTTATTATCTTTAAGCTAAATCAGGATATAGGGCATTGCTCTGGTCTCTGATGCATATCCAGTAAAACAAAGAGTATCAGGAACTAAGACCAGATGTCTGCCCCACCTGGAGATCAAATGTCTGCCCCACCCGAAGACCAGATGTCTGCCCCACCTGGAGGTCAGGTATCTTCCCCATCTGGAGGCCACCCAGAGATGAGCCCCCTACATAACTGGCCTGTAGTCTTTGTTCTGTAAGATGGTTTTTTTGGACATTGGTCCGCCATCTTCCCCCTTAGCAAGCTGTAATAAAACACTTTCTCTCCTACCACCTTGCCTCTTGACTATTGGTGTGTCTTGTGGTGGGCAGACCCCACCTTGGGTGGTAACATTAGATCCTGCCATACGTGAAGCTAGCACATCTATGGACTTTGTAGGCACTGTTCTAATAGATTGTCTTCCATTGCTCAGGCCACTTTGGGTTAGGCCACTTTCAACTAATAGGATCCTGATGGATATACTTCTCAATTCTTCCCTAGAGACTAGAATTTGTCCCTAAACCTCAGTCACCCTGCCTAGAACCCCGTTGGCAGACCCCTTTGATTCTGAGGATCTCCCTAAATCTTCTACTCTGTTTCTTTATGTCAGTGGTTCTCAGCTGAGGATAGTTTTGCCCACTAAGGGACATTTGGCAATATCTGGAAACATTTTTGGTTGTCATCATGGGGGTAGGTGGGTACAGGCCAGTAATGCTACTAAACATCCTACAACGCACAGGATAGCTTCCTACAACAAAGAATTATCCAGCCAAAACATCAATAGTGTCTGAGATTGTGATTTGTAATAAATATTTATTTGGTTTTCCAGTTCCTGACACAGAGTTCTAGAAATTTCCTAAGTGATGAGCGAATAAAGGTGTCTTTTGTTATGTTAATGAAGTGACTTTTGGAAAGCCCCTAGGTAACCTAAGGATGGAGACTGGTTACTAGTGGAGTCAACCAAGTGATTAGAGGGTTGGAACTTTCAGCTCCACCCCTGACCTCTGGGGAGGGGAGAGGGGTTGGAGATTGAGTTCAGTCACCAATGGCCAATGATTTAATCAAACACATCTGCATAAAGAAGTCTCCATAAACACTCCAAAGGACAGGGTTTGAAGGGCTTCCTTTGGCGAGCATGTGGAGATGCAGGGAGAGTGTTGCACCAGAGAGCATGGAAGCTCCAAACCTTTCCCACATACCCTGCCCTGTGCATCTCTTCCATCTGGCTGTTCCTAGTTATTTCCCTTTATAATAAACAGGGAGTCTAGTAAGTAAACTGTTTTCCTGAGTTCTGTGAGCTGCTCTAGCAAAGTAATCAAACCTGAGGCAGGGGTCGAGGGAGCCTCTGATCTATAGCCAGTTGGTCAGAGGCATAGGTGACAACCTGGACTTGCAATTGACATCTAAAGTGGGGGAAGAGGGAGTCTTGTAGGACCAAGACCTTAACCTGAGGGACCTGACGCTATCTTCAGTTAGTGTCAGAATTGAGTTAAATCGTAGGACACCTAACTGGTATCATGGAATCACTTGATGTGTGGAAAAATCCACACATCTGGTGTAGAAGTGTCAGAGGTAATGCTGTGGTATTCAGAGAATACTGTGTCTAATGTAAATGAAAACAACAGTGTGTTTTTTCTCTACAGTGGCACTGTTGAGAAACTCTGCCTTAGACATGATAATCCACCTATCTTCTAGGCACCAGTACTTGCCACTCTTCATTAATTCTTCATTCAACAACAGTACATTAGGGACCCTGAGCTAAGCTTTGAACTCACGTTGGGGAGGCAGCATGGTCAGGACACAGTCCTTGCTGTCAGAGCACTTACAGAAGTATTCAACCCGATAGGCCTTGTCCTCTGACTGCCTGCCTCAGTTAACTCCCCTCAACCTCAGACCCACCCTGGGACTCTGTCTACTCTCGGGGTGTTGGATGTCCTGAACATGGTCCATTCTGTTGCCTCTTGAATTGGATCATGACAAGTAACATTCATCATCCCAAATAGATATTTTTAGCACAGCAATGCATCACGTGTAATGGCAGTGGGGGGTTTTCTTAGATTTTGTGTGGTCTAAAAGAACTGGCATTTTTCAGTCTTTTTAGTGGGTTGTTTTTTTCTTTTTGGCTTCCATGGGAGTCTTTCTCTGAAGAAGCAGCAGACCTTAATTATGTCTTTTTGGCTCCATGATGTGGTGAGTAATGAATGTTGGTTGAAAGGAGACCATTTACAAATGTGGAGTAAATGAATGTAAATTTAGTGTTCTGTCTAGAGTATTTGTAGTAAATAATTTTGGAAAACTTCTTGTTCACGTCTGATAGATAGCCTCTCAAGGTGTCCCTTTAACATTATTATGCTTGTAGTATATTTCAGAGCTCAGAAATTTGATCCAAAGAATTGGATTTCTGTGTGTGAACAAGCAGTGAGGGAAGAATTACAGGATTGTATGTTTTATCCTTAGGTGAATCAGATGGACAAAACAGGTCGCTGTGGAATGCTTTGTGACTGCTATTTTGAAAACCTGGTCATGTATTTTTAGCCTGCAAAACCTCTGTTCTGACATGTTTCCTCCTGGGGACACGACTCGGCAGCTGGGAGAAGGGAAGCCCCAGCACGGCTTTCTCATCATGTAACAGCAGGCCACACAAGCTGGCAAGGAAAGCCCTTTTGAATTCTAGCCGTGGTAATTCTAGAGTTGACATGGCCACAGGATCCAGCTTTGCAAAGTTATTTTTAACATAAAACAAAGGTGCCCTGGGGTCAGGCTGGCTGCTAAGAAGGTGCAAGCAGTGGAAGTTGAGGTGATAAAGATGTGAAAGCTATGATCTAATAAAGGCAAGTTCAGAGCATCGCTCCATTAGAGGAACGAGTTTATAATTCACAACTGGAGGGAGCCTGAGGAATAACTCCATTGAGTTTCTTAGTTTGTCATCATTAAATAGCCCTACACCCAGTGAAACCAGAGACATAGTTCAGCCTTCCACAATTTCTGCCGTGTTGAAGGAGGTGGGGAAAGGGGTCTTCACAGGTCTCTTAGACAGATCATTTGTTATGAGTAGAGTTGAATGTGTCTTATTGCTTTGATCACTTATGAACTCCAAATACTGCTGGATTAAAAATATCTTCCCCTTTCTTTTCTTTCCTTTTATTTTGTGCTAGTGTACAGAAAGACTATTAAAATGGCGTCCAACTTTCTCTTCTCGACCTGGGGACACCGATGAAGATGTCTAAGTTATAGAAGGCACAAATATTGACTAAAATATAATTCACATTTACTGTATACCAAACATTGTGCTGTGCATGCTACATTCATTATCTAATTTAATCTCAATGAAGGAGATGCAATAATTATTTTAATTTTATTGAAGCAAACACCATGAGAGTTGTGTCTTTTGGTCTTATTCACCACTACATCTATCCTAGAATAGTGCCTGTAATGTAGAGGGTCTCAAATTAATATTTGATGAATAGTTCATAAAATAAATGATGAGATAACTCTGGGCAAGAGAGATGAAGTCAGTGTTCCCTCACTTCTTTGGAGGTAGAATACCTTGTTGCAGACACCTTTCAACTGGATAAAATATTGACAAAATGATCTGTTGGATATCAAAAAACAGCAACCAAGTCAGCTTTTTCTCAGAGAAGTCCTAAGGAGACCATCCTGAACTGAAAGGAGGAATAGGGACATGAGCCCCAAATTGATGCCTCCTTTCCTCTTGAGACAGGTACCTTCTAAAGCAGTGGAGGACAGCCTGATCTGCTGAGAAGAGCTCTCAGAAATTTTACATGGCTGAGGTACAAATATTGGAGCTCACTAACCACCAAGATGCAAAGGCCCTGTAAATACCCCGAGGATGCTGGGGTCCTGCAGACCTGATTCAAATCCCAGTTCCACCACTTTCTAGCTGGGCGTGTTAGCCACAATTTTTTTTTTTTTGGTTGTTGTTAATAAACTTTATTAAAGCATCATCAGTGGACACCTTGATGAATTAACGCAAAGTGAACACACCAAATTAACCACTATCCAGACCAAGAAATGAACCCCAAAAATCTTCCTCACACCTTCTTTTCCCCAGTAACCACTATCCTGACCTCTAATAGCATAAACAAGTGTTGCCTGTTTTTGTTTTTTTTTTACACTATATAAATATCTGGCTTTTTCATCAGCTTTATGTCTGAAGGGATTCATCTACATTGCTGCATGTGGCCATATTTCATTCATTGTCTCTTTCTGTATATGAGACCATTTTATGGCCCAACATCAGGGCAACTTGGTAAATTTTCCACATGTGCTTAAAAGGAATGTGTATCCTGCAAATGTTGGGTGCATTATTCTACATATGTCAATTAGGTCACATAATATCTAATAGTATTTATACGTGGTTGGTTAGTTTTGTCGTTCAACTCTTCTCTATCTTTACTGATTTTCATGTTTTTTTCCTATCAATTACTAATAATTTTGTGCTAAAATCTCTTATTATGAGATAGAACCATCTTAGAAATCATCAAGTTTAATTTTTTAATTTTACAGATTATAAACTGAGGCCAAAAGAAGGAAATAAATGGACTTTAAGTTGATTAATAAATGCCATGTGCCAGACAATGATGTAGGTCCTTTATACACATGATCCCATTAAATCCTCACAGAAACCCTATGAGGTAGGTAAGTGCCAGGACATTTTACAAGTGAGAAGACGGAGCTCCAGTGAGGTTAAGTAATTTGCTCAGATCTCTCAGGAGGCTGAAATGTACCATGTTATATCCTAGGATTCAATATCTTGCCAATGGATTCAGAGAAGCTGGGACTGATTATCAGTCCCTCCACAGGCATTAGTTCAGGCTGTTCTTGTGCCACTCTGTTTCAGAAGCTTGGGCATTAAGATTAAAAGCAAAAAGGCATAGCCGTTTCTCCTGGGAAATTCACAGGTAAATGGAGAAACTAACATGTAAATGAACGGTTACAACATAGACCCGAAGGAAAGCTTCTCATGTCCTGTAAATGAGTTTTGATTTTATCTGGACGGCCCTGAGGAAACCTTAAAGAATTTTTGCTCGGGATGGAGGCTGAGCATTAATTCTAGCAAGAGCTGGTGGCAGCCTGAATTGTGGTTGTGGCAGTGGGAATTGCGATCAGGGTACAGACTCGAGGGATGTAGAAAGTAGTCCTGTGAGCAGGCAGAACAGGGTGTTTTCCGTCTTTACAGCCCCTAGTTGCCAGTGTAGACATGCCCTCCGGAGAGGCATTTCTTAGCACTGGAAGATCAGCACAGGTTAAAGCAACTTCAGGTAGTTCCTTTGTAGAATCGCAGTCACCTTAATTTCTCCAAGGGTCATTCTCCTTGCTTGAGGTGGGAAGGAGGGCTTCTTTGAAGTAGAGCAATGACCCAAGAAACCTTGGGAGAGCATCTAAGTGTAGGGAACATTTGGGCATGAAGAATGGGGTTTGTAGGTGGGGGATACATCTCATCCCTCATCACACACTTTTTCACTAAAATTTCAGTTTATTGAGAAGCTTGCTTCATCCTCTAAATGTGACTGTGGATTCCTGTCTAGTAAGTGCACAACCATCCATGTTTCTTAGCTCTTATTTTCCGCTTTCTAGTTAACTCTAGGGGCTATGTAGATGCTCCTGTGTTACTGAGAACAGAGCATTTTGGAATAGACCTCAAAGGTCCTTTCATCTTACCTGCAGTGGGACTGGGCTCCACATCCTTTCTGGCTTTGGAAGGAATCTCCTTTGGGAGCACTAGGCCTATGACTAACTAGCAACTCACACACATTTCAGCTCACTCCCAGGAATACTTTATTTACCTGGCCTCCACCCAAAATCCAGTTTTCTAGTTGTCCTTTAAGGGTTGTGTCTTGTTTGAAATTTTATTTTATTTTAACCCCTCCAAATAGGGACTTTTTTCTAAAATAATCTGTGTTTCCTTTCTCTGTTAAAAAGCATAACCGAAAAGTGTGGATTTTTTTGATGATTTAAAATTATCACCATGATCATCAATGTTTATATTCACTCTGATAGTACAATGCTCTTATTGCTTTTGAAGTGTTTGATGTTACACAAAACGCCTCTAGTCTATTACATTTTAATATGGGTAGCTTTGTCGCCTGGCTTTGCAGTTAACGTCTTAATAATGGTAGCGAATGTCTGACTTCTAGACTGATGCCCCGTTGAACCCAACAGAGCTGTGTTGATATCCCTTTCTGAGTACTGCATGGGCTTTGTGATAGCTGTGGCCACATCATTTTTCTAGATGATTGCACTTGCTGAAACATTGAAACCTATCTTACTAAATCTGAGGATAAATAGTAACAGAGAGTAGCAGGTGACCTTTCAAAAGAAAGGATCCATTTCTGGAGGCTTTCTTTGCCTAGGCATGCCGTGAATTATCTCTTTTTGGTTAATCATCCCTCTATAACTTCTCTTTCAGATTTTCAGGATTGTCCCTAACTTACACTTCATTTTTAGAATATTTGATATTCAGAGTCCCAAAATTGTAGATCTCTTGATGTAAGGTGTGTATCAAGAACCTTAAAAATCCATAAGTGAACTTTACCCGCCCTCTTTATTCTTTCTATCTCCCAAATGTAGTAAAAGAAGTCATCCATTTTCAATGACTAAAGAATTGTTCCCTCAGTGGAGGAGGTATTTTAGCTTCCCGAGTTTGACTTAGCTGATCCACGGAATCCAAAACCTAATTTCCCTTTGGGCATGAAGGTGTTCTATGGTGCCAAGAAAGGAAAAAGACCTGGTGATGGCAAAGCTGAAATGGTGAGCAAAGCCACTATGCCAGGTGCCAAAGTCTAAGAAGCCAAAAGGCAGGGAGTGTGGGGGGTGGGGATGGGGAGCGTTGCCAGACATGAAGGGGGCAGGGGCAGATATGGGAGTCTGTAACAAGAATAGAAAAAGCAGGAAAGAGTTAGGAAACCAATGAAATAGAAGGGAAAGTTGAGGAAAAGGAGAGGGTCCCACGTGGCCCCTGTGTTGGATGCTACGGTGGTTCCCAAATCTCCTTTTAGCAGGAAAGGACTTATTTCCTCAGCTGCTGATAGTGCTGCCAAAAGATGTCCCTCAGCTGTTGGTCCTCTTTGGGGGTTGGCAGCTCTCATTCAATGACTGACCGACGCAGGAGTATAAAGGCTTGGTCCACTTGCCCCAACTTAGAACAACTGTGAGTATCCTCCCAGTTGCAGAGTTCTGCATGGGGTTGACTGAGCCCTTCATTGGGACTGCATCACAGCCCAGCTTCTCCCTCTGTCCAATCCTGCTTCCTTCCTTTTCCTTCCACAGGTGTTGTTCCCAAAAGCATTCCTTAATAAACACTCTCTTCATGCCAATCTTTGTCTCAGAGACTGCTTTCCAGGGAACCCAACCAGAGGCAATCACCTAGAACCTCTTTGTGTTTGATGCTTGCTGTTCTGAACAGTTTGGGGTGAGATATGAAGATGATCAGACCAGTTTAAAGATTAAAGAGCAAAGTAGAAACTTTGCTCTTTAAGGGTATAAGGGTCTTTCGTATCCTCACGTGGCCTACAGTGCTGAACATGTACAGAAAAATTGTCTACAAGGGAAATCTCAAATATGTGTGGCCCTTAGGACATGCAGACCAAGGTCCGAATGTTTCCTAGGTTAGATCACACCTGACGTCAGAAGAGACAAGAAGTGGAGCTCGGAGAGGCAGCCAGTTGGATCTTCAAGCTAAGGTGATGGACAGAAATTGGTTCAGAGAGTGAACTGAGGTTTATAATGAGGAATCCACTGGAAGGAGGGAGGCACAAATTGATGAATGAGTGGTGTTGGGGCTACCTCTGGATGCTGGAGTCCACTGGGGCAAGAACTGGCTATTTAAAGGAGTTAAAGCAGGAAAAATCCCATATGTTCCCTGAAACCTGGGAATGAGTGAAAGATACTAATCAAAAAGAGTGAGTTCAGGAGCTGGCCCCGTGGCTTAGCGGTTGAGTGAGCATGCTCCGCTGCTGGCGGCCCGGGTTCGGATCCCTGGCACGCACCAAAGCGCCGCTTCTCCGGCCATGCTGAGGCCGCGTCCCACATACAGCAACTAGAAGGCTGTGCAGCTATGACATACAACTATCTACTGGGGCTTTGGGGGGAATAAATAAATAAATAAATAAATAAAATTATAAAAAAAAAAAAGAGTGAGTTCATTAGTACCTGGGATTTCTAGAGGATGATGAACTTCATCCACAGCTTGCTGCTACAGATCAGACAGATACAGCTGGCATCCTGACAACACTTGGAAGAGCCTTGTTAGGCCAAGACAGAGGCAATGTCCTGCATCACCGCCTCTCCTCTCCGTGTCTACAAAGCCTGGCTCTCCAAAGGCCCACAGGTGGAACCTACCAGGTTATTTTGGCCCATAACTCTTTATAGCATTTACAACACTGCTTTACGAAATGGAGTATAGTGGAATGGACAGAGTATATTTCTTTTCTTGGTTCTTTCAGAGCAGAATAAAGAGCTCTGGACATTGAACTTGGTGCATTACACTTGCAAATTCCTCCTGGGTCTTATGTGGTCAGGTCCTGCTCTTGTGCCCATGACACATTTTTTTCTCCTTCAAATTCAGCTTATTTCCATGGATATGTACAGATATATTCATGATTAGTGTAGGATAGGTCAAATGTCTAAAAGTATTAGTGTTGAGGGCTAGGATGATGATTTTAAACAGTGGACTCAGCCTTTTTGGTACACAACAGATATCAAGTATTAGGATGTTTTGCTAGCACAAAATTCAAAATGACACTAGCCAATAGAAATAATTGTAACAATCACATCTACAGTACAGCAGCATCTTGTGGCATCTATAAAAATATCCACACTGGTTATTTTGTCCTTCTTTAGCATCAGGCTGTTGTTAAACAGAACTCCTTGCTGCCCTGATGTCAGTCTCTTATACTTGGAAGACAGAGTCTACATGTTCCAGGAGACATACAATCTTCCAGTCTGACAGTCCCCAGGCCTCTGCCTCTTGCCGCAACATCATGGCAATCATGCGTATGCCCAGAAGAAATAAAAATATTTTATTTGTTGATTGAAAGAACAGTGTGCTGGTAAAAAACTCTAACTGAAGTATTATATGCAGTGTTTTTGTTGATCATGTTTAATTTTGCAGCAAAATCTACAATTGAGTATGAATTCTTATTCTTAACTGCTCTATCTCTCATTCTTCCCTATCCTAATTAGTATTATCTTTTTCCTTTTCACAGATGAAAGAAAGGGAATGAAGGAAGAGAATGAGTTCCTGAGCTGTCTGTTTTTAAAAAACTGATACTGTTATGAGCTTAGTAGATCATAATCTGGTAATGTGTATATAACATTTTAAAATCCCACACAAAAGGCAGTATACACATGATCAGCCCTTTGTTTTTTGTTTTTTTCACCGAATATTATATCCTGGAGTGAGATCCATTTTAATACATGTAGCACTATTTTTTTTTTTTTGATGAGGAAGATTGGCCCTGTACTAACATCTGTTGCCAGTCCTCCTCTTTTTGCTTGAGGAAGATTGTCCCTGAGCTAATATCTGTGCCAGTCTTCCTCTATCTTGTATGTGGCATGCCGCCACAGCATGGCTTGACAAGCGGTGCATCGGTGTGCGCCCAGGATCTGAACCCACGAACCCCGGTCACCAAAGCAGAGCGCACAAACTTAACCACCATGCCACTGGGCCTGCCCGTGAAGCATTATTTTTTAAAACAATTTCATACTATTGCATTTTATGGAGTTATCACGATTGATTTAATCAGACTCAAAATGGGAACATCTAGATTGTTTCCACACTTTTGCCCCTGCAAACAATGCTGTGAGAATTGTTTGTATATTAATTTACAATCTACAGGCTACCTGTAAGTGTAAAATCTGAATTTTCCCAAGTCCTGTAAAATTCTCCTGGCTCTGTAACAGAACTTCATAGGTAAGTGAGGATAAACTAGGATGGTAGACCTAGTGGGTGGTTAACAACTGACTCCCATCTCTGCTATTGTAACCTCCACCCCCATATTTATTTTTCATCAATGCATCACTACTTGGTATTTCCATTAACATGCCATGATGGTTCACAGCTCCCTGCCTGCTGCATTGAGCACCTAACAAATTTCTACTCACCTTTTAAAACCTATTCACACATCACCACTCCTACACAAGCACTTCCCTCTCCTTCTAGAATTAATCACCACCTTATTTAGGCCATGTTCTCTACCTTGTACACATTTCTATTACTGCCCAATAGCACTTTGTTATAATTCTTTGTGTACATGTTTGTCTTCCCTATTGGACTCCGAGTTTCTGGTGGGTTGGGACTGGGACTTATTTGTTTTCTCTTCTTTAATGCTAAGTAAACTGTCTCTGACACATGGACGCTCAACTATGTTTGCTAAATGGCACGGGAAAAAATTCTAAGTGTATTTGGCTGTATTTAAAAGCTATAAACATTTGGGGTCTGGAGTCGACGGTTAGTCTTAGATCTTTAGGAAACAGTGGGGAGCTTCTGTGGTAGAAAAGGCCCTTTGGATAGGCAGTGATATCAGCTTCTCCTTCTGCCTTCTCTGTGTGAGTTTTTGGCATTTTATTTTCTCTGAAATTCTTCAGCTTGTTGGCATTGCAACTTTGGATGTTTTGTTAAGCTATTCAGAAATTTTCAAGTTTTGCAGAGATGTAATAACGTTGATAGAAGAGACAGCACTAACATCAAACTAAAAAATCTTGAGCAAGGGGGCTGGCCCTGTGGCGTAGTGGTTAAGTGCGCGTGCTCCGCTGCTGGCGGCCCAGGTTCAGATCCTGGGCGCGCACCGATGCACCGCTTGTCAGGCGGTGCTGTGGTGGCGTCCCATATAAAGTGGAGGAAGATGGGCACAGATGTTAGCCCAGGGCCAGTCTTCCTCAGCAAAAAGCGGAGGATTGGCATGGATGTTAGCTCAGGGCTGATCTTCCTCACACACACACAAAAAAATCTTAATCAAGAAAGAAAGGGGACCAAATAAATTCTAAAGAGACCTAAAAATATTGATGTGTGATGAGGTTTGAAAAGGAACCTGTGTCTATATGAGATTATCCAGGGGGAAATCTTTGCTCCAAGTATGCTGAATTACTATTAATTCAGAGTGGGGATAAATGATTTCTGCTCTCAAAGTTGTGTCAAAGACTCACCTTCAGTTTTTAGTATAATTGTCCTCTAAACTTCCAGTATTCTCAAATAATATTCTGAATTGCCTGATTTTTTTTAAAACCATGGTATTAGGAAAATAAAACCTCAACTTAAGAAAAACTACTTTAAAATACTTTGCTTGATTTTTAAAAATAGTTTCTACTATGCAAAGAATCAATTTCAAATTAAATAGCTTTTCTGATAATTAAATAGAAATTTCTCTCAAATAAAAGTATTTTAAAGACAATTTGTAGTTATTGCTATAGTGAGAAGCAAAAATTTGTAAACCAATGTATGAATGAATGTCTCAATGTTTTAGATTTATAATCAGAATGGAAAGATTCTATTCCATTTAGTATGGGCCCATTAGTCTCTCTCTTGATATCCCTTTTAAGCTTATTCAAAGGCTGCTTTTAAAGATAATTTACCATGGTGTTATTGCTTTTGAATTTTTGCACATGATACAAAATTTTAAAAGTACAAGAGTAGACAGTGAAAGTAAAGTTTCCTCACTTCCCTGTTTTTTAAGGAACATATCACTATTCCCTGAAGACAAATATAGAACATATCTTTAATGTTTTTATTATATATTACTATATTTACTCATTTCACAAACGATAGCATACTATATACACGCTGTCCTGCTTTCACCTTTTTTTTTGAGGAAGATTGGCCCTGAGCTAAGGTCTGTTGCCAATCTTCCTCTTTTTCCTTTCCCCCCGCAAAGCCCCGGTACATAGTTGTGTATTGTTAGTTGTAGAGTCATAGCTCTTCTATGTGGGACGCCGCCTCAGCATGGCTTGATGAGCGGTGAGTAGGTCCGCGCCCAGGATCCGAACCTGTGGACTCAGGGCCGCCGAAGCAGAATGCTCGAACTTCACCACTACACCACCAGGCCAGCCCCTGCTTTTACTTTTTAGCACTAGCGATTGGAGATCTTTCCCTAATAGTTCAAATAGAGCTGTATAGTTTTACAACTGCAATAGATTCCACTCACTGGTTATCATAATTTATCTTAGTCTTCTATTAATGGACTTTTGGATTGTTTGAAATCTTTTGCTTGTGGTGACTATAATGTAAATTCATCACTTGGTGTTGGAGTAGAAATGTAATTACGAGTAAAGGAATATGTAATTTTAAATTTCAATTTAATTTAAATTTTAAATTTTGATAGACAGTTTTAAATTTTGATAAAGTAATTTGTTAGATAAAGTAGTTTTAAATTTTGATTTATATGTCCCACAGGGGATATAACAAATTAATATTCCTTCCAGCCATAAATAATGGTGCTTATTGTCCATATCATTATCAAGTGGGTATGTTATAAACTTTTTAACCTTAGTAAACCTGAGTTATAAAAATTGTATCTCATAATTTTAGTTTGCATTTGCTCTTTATAAAGAAATAAGGCATTTTCATCCAAATGGAGCCATTTGTGTTTCTTGTTCATATTATTTATTAGCCATTAGAAAACCCCACAACTTTATTGAAATGTAGTTTACATACCCCAAAATCCTCCTCATTGTAAATGTGCAATTCGATTCAAAGATTTTTTTTTAGTAAACTTATAGTTGTGCAAACATCACCACAATCCAGTTTCAGAACATTTCCTGCACTCTCAAATGTCTTTTCCTGCCTGTTTGCATATAATTCTCTATCCCACACTTGCCCTAGGAAATCATTGGTCTGCTTTCTTTCTCTGCAAATTTAACTTTTCTGGATATTTCCCACAAATGGAATCATACAATATGCAGTCTTTGGATCAGGCCTCTTCCACTTATTATAAAGTTTTTGAAGTTCATCCATGCTGCAGCATGTATCAATACTCCGTTCCTTTTTATTGTTAAGTAGTATTCCATTGTATGGATGTACCACTTTTACTTTTTCATTCATCATTTGGTGGACATGTGGATGGTTTCCAGTTTGGTGCTATTATGAATAATACTGCTATGAACATTCGCTTACAAATAGTTGTGTGGACATATATTTTCATTTCTCTTGGATGGGTTCCAAGAAGTGGAATTGCTGGGTCATATGGTAAGTTTATCTTTAATGTCATAAGAAACTGCCAAACTGTTCTGCAAAGAGCTGTATCATTTTACCTTCCCGCCAGCAATAAATGAGGATTCCAGTTTCTTCACATCTTTGCCTACACTGTGGATTATCTTTTTTTATGATTACACCCATTCTAATGGGTGTGTAGTAATATGTCATTGTGGCTTTAATTTGTGTTTTCTTAATGACTAATGAAGCTAAACATATTTTCACATGTGTATTGGCAATTTGTTTATTTTTTTGTGTAATGTCTATTCAAATATTTTGTCCATTATTTCTAGGAAATTGTCCATTTCATCTAATTTGTCTTATTTCTTGGCATAGTTGTTTATAAATTCACTTGTAATCTTTTAAATTTTTGTAGCATTGGTAGTAATATCCCCTCTTTCATTCCTGAATTTGGTAACTTGTGTTTTCACTTTTGTTTAGTCTAATTAAGGATTTGTCAATTTTGATGATCTTTTGAAAAAACAAACTTTTAGTTTCATTGCTTTTTTCCTATTGTTTTCTGTTTCATTGACTTGTGCTCTAATCTTTATTATTTCCTTTCTTCTGCTCACTTTGGGTTTAGTTTGCTTTTCTTTTACTACTCTCTTAAAGTTGAAGTGTAGGTTATTGATTTGAGACCCTTCTTCTTTTCTGATACATGCCTTAAAGCTATAAATATCTCTTTAAGCACTGCTTTAGCTGCACACTGTAAATTTTGATTTGTTGTGTTTTTGTTTTCATTCAGTGCAAAACATTTCCTAATTTACTTTGTGATTTCTCCTATGACCTGAATTTAGTAGCTTGTATCCTCTCTCTCTATTTTTTATTATTTAGTCTAGTTAAGATTTGTCAATTTTATTGATCTTTTCAAAGAACTAACTTTTAGTTTCATTGATTTTTTTTTTAATTTAGAAGTAGGTTGTTTAATTTCCAAGTATTTGAGGATTTCCCAGATTTCTTTCTGTTGTTGATATCCAAATTCTATTGTGGCTAAAAATATACTTTGGTTTTAATCTTTTCAAATATATTGCTATTTGTTTTATTGCCTATAATATGGTCTCATCCTGAAACATGTTCCATGTGCACTTGAAAAGACTGTGCATTCTGCGTTCATTGAGTGGAACATTCTGCATAAGTCAGTTAATTTGAGTCATTTGACAGTGTTGTTCGGGTCTTCTATATCCTTGATGATTTTTTATGAAGTAGTCCTATCAATTATTGAAACTTGGGTATTGAAGTCTCCAGCTATCACTGTTGAATTGCCTATTTCTTTATTCCTCCATTCTTTTACTGGCTTCTTTTTTGTTAAGAAAATATTTTTAGTGTACCATTTTAATTTCTCTGTTGATTTTTTAAAACTTTTTTGTAGTTATTCTCTCAATGGTTTCTCTAGGAATTATAAAAGGCAACTTAATTTATCACAATTTCCTATAAATTAACACTAACTTAATTTTGGTAAAATACAGAAACTGCTCCAATATAGCTCTATTCTTTCCTCCTTCTTTGTGCTATTATTGTTACATATATTACATCTATTGTTATAAATATAACAATACAGTGTTATGATTATTGCTTTATATAATCTTATGTCTTCTAAAGAAGTTAAGGGAAGAAATGTGAAAAAATATGCTTTTAGAGTGTTTTGTATTTACCTACATATTTACCATTTCTGTCTCTTCATTTCTTCTTGTAGATTTGTGTTACCATCTTGCATCATTATATTTCAGACTAAAGGATTTCCTTTTAACCTTTTAAAGGTTCCTTTCCTCTCTTCCCAAGAACTCCAAATAGATGAGTAGACTCGTCAAGAACCTCTCACCAAAGATAAAGAGACTTGGCCAAGAAGACAGGCCAGCTCTTGGCCTGGAAATCAAGATCTCTCCCTTTCTTTAGGGGGAGCTTGGTTATGACCAGATGGGAGAAAGTTTAACTCAAATACAAAGTAGAAACCTAACCAGAAACCTATATCCTAGGTTTAGAATGCTAAATTCAATGCGAATCTTGTCACACTCAAAATTGGGATATTTTTGCTTATATAACTTGTTTCAAGAAAACAAATCATTTTCTGATTGATGATGATTCTGCCCCATTGGGTAAATATGAGCAGACAGCCCATGGTTTACTGGCCCAATTTGTACTGGAGGTCAGAATCTCAAACTCATGACTAAATTTCATAGGAATGTTGTTAAAGTATTTGATTCAGACATCTAAGGAGCCAAAACTGTGTATTTGGAAAAACACACTTTGAAAATTATGTGTATGTGAAGGTTTAAACTAAATTATGTATTAACCAGGAGGAGACAACAAATTCAACAAAGAAAAATGAAAACAAAATGTACTAGTGTGCTGCTTCAGTTTTGCATTGTTTACAATAAACAAAGCTAAGGATAAAGAGAGGAGAGGATAGTTGTATTGACAAGACACAAAATTGATTTCCCTATAAGGCTTCATTCTTAAAAAGAAGCATTCTAGGGGCCGGCCCTGTGGTGTAGTGGTTAAGTGCTCATGCTTTGCTCCTGGTGGCCCAGGCTGGGATCCCGGGCGTGAATTGATGCATCGCTTGTTAGGCCATGCTGTGGCGGCGTCCCACATAAAGTGGGGGAAGATCAGCATGGATGTTAGCTCAGGGCCAGTCTTCCTCAGCAAAAAAAAAAAAAAGAGAGAAGATTGGCATGGATGTTAGCTCAGGTCTGATCTTCCTCGCACACACACACACATACACACAAGAAGCATTCTAAGTTGTGGCTCCACTAATATGCAACATTACCCACGAATGCCTCACTTGGTACTCACATTCTTTGAGAACTGACTCTATTATTAATCATTTTGAATATCACCGTTACTGTTACCAAGGCATACAAAGGGTTTGTTTTTAAGTCCCAGGAGTTCTATTTTAAATCTTTTGCTCTACATTTTTCTTGGTGACACTTTCTTATTTCTCTGAAATTTATATTCCTCTCTGTTATTTTCTGAGAAATGTCATGAAGTATTTTATTTCTGCGAACTTTTCCCTGATGTTGGAAAGCTGTAAAGATTTGTGAAGCTGAAATGAATTCCTTCTTAATCATTTTAGACATTTCTATAATAACACATACATGTAATTTCTCGGCTCTCTTGATTCATCGTACTTTAGAAATATTCCTTTAAGGTTAGCGGATGTTAGTCTCATTTTGCGGTAGGAGAATAGAGTACAGAGGAGTTTGACAGCTATTTTAAAACAACGGGAAAATTTTGTGTACGTGTGGGGTGAGCTTAATGAAGGTTTTTCATGCATTCTGCTGTTGCATGAGGAGGCAGGTCTACCAAAAATGGTGGATCGTGGGTTGACAACTTTTACTACTTGTGGAAGAGGCTTCAGGATCCATGGATTTGGACAGATAGTTGTTGAGGGCAGAATACCTTCTCTTTTCTTAGGGACTCTCAGATTTTGCAGTAAGAATTCCCCAGAGTCAATATAGTGCCCAGAGAATCAGCAAGTATATAAACTGGTTTTTCTCTCCCTGTCTCAGCAATGCATTCTGTCTTGTGGTACCAGGTGTTAACAGAAGTTAACAACCTACAGAACAGCTAGTGCTATTAGTGTGCCACTTGGAATAGGCTATTTAGAATGCTGACCCCATGGCCCCACCAAATTGACATCATTAAACAAAAGATACATTTAGCGGAGGAGATACAGTTGAGAGCACATGATATATTACATCACAAGACTTAATAGATCTTAATTTGTAGCCTGTTAATTGTTTGCTAAGGCTGGTATAGCTGGAATGGCATTGGTTGGCTTCCTATATGGAAAAATGCCAGACTATTGATGACTTTTCCAAAAAATGAAAGATATTTATTCATTCAACAAGTACTTATTGAGCTTCTATTTTGTGTGTCAAGTGCCATGTTAGATGCTGCATCTGCAATAATAAGCTAAACAGACAAGATACATTTTCTCATAAAGCTTTCAGACTTATGGGGGAGATAAATAATAACATAATTACACGAATAAGTGTTTGTATAATGTGGACATTGAGGCTAAGGAAAGACTTCACCAAGACTAGGGAGGGGTTTGTAGTGGAAGCAAGTGATTCAGGAAGAGGGAGGAATATGGGCACAGGCCTCACAGAAGAAGTGAGCATTGCTTGTCCCAGGAGCCCCAAAAAAGACTAAGATGGCAAAGCAGGAAATACAAAGGGCAGAAGTGTAAGATATGAGACTGGAAATGTAGACAGGGGCCAGATTACGAAGGGTACCAACAGGTACAAAGGAGGTTGGTCTTTAGAAGAACACTCAACCTTACAATTCATGCAAATAGTTTCAATTTTGAATCACTAGTTAGGTAGGCAAATTTTTGGCTCAAGAGTTTTTCGTAACTGAGACTCCCTCTCGAAGGAATAATAAAATTAGTGATTTGTGCATTGTTGTATATGACTAAAAAAATACCCCGAATATCCACAGCAGGAATAAAAAAAGGCAATTTTGCCTTTTAGTATGGTGCTATATTATTCATTTCTGGATGCAAAGCTAATTATTTGTCAAATTAAAGCCTATTATTATTAGCAATATTGTTACCACTTGGAAATAATCTATTACCTTGGTTTGAAGGGCTCTGGTGTAACACTGGAGAGTACAATTTTTCAGATTCAAAAGCCTTATAATAAAAATAATTTGGTAGGTTTAAACGTTAGCTTTAGAAATAGAAATATAAACAGAGGAAATAAAGTATTTGTCTTTTGTTCTTTTCTGCCGTGGTCGTTAGCCAGCATTAATGGTAGAAATGTCTGAACGCATATATTCTAGTAGGCATGGCTTGATGATGTCATCTTTGTCTCCATTTAAGAAGAGAAAGATTATGTAAATGAATCACTTGTTTGTAGATGGGGCAAAAGCTAAGACAACTTCCATGGGAGTCTTTTGCCCATCAGTTGCCTAGATAAGGTAGCTAAGTTAAGGGTTATTTTTATTTTATTCTAATTTTTTTTTCAGTGATTCAATGGAAATAGCAAAGAAACCTAAATGTGACTCATAATGCATCGTTGTAGAAATTTGCACTGATAGTCTTTGATAAGTTTGTTTTATCTTTAATGTTAAGGCAAAATTTTTCCTTCCTCTCTCTCAGTAAGGAACTTCAGGAGAAAGTCCCCCTCCTGCACTCCCACCTCCAATGCCACACTTGGAAGAATGACTTCATGGAGAGAGAGTATGTGAAATGTGGAATCTCATACCCTTTTCAGGAAGCCATTGCTGGTTGCAAGACCCTCTGTTTAACCTGGATGGGAGGACGGACCAAGTGTTGCATGAAAATCCCTCTTTGAAAGTCTGTGACTGGGCAGGGCTTCCCTTGTGATGGACTGTGTCCCACTCGGTTTGGTTCTGATCCTTTGAAGACTTTTGTGCCTTTCTGGGGTGGTGTCTTCAAGTGTCCCTTTTGTGGGTCACATATCTCCTCCAGGGGACACTTGGGGCACTTGTTGAATGGTGACGTCTGCCACCAGGCCCATGATGTATATGGCTGAGCTTGTTTGAGGTGAGGTCTTAACTGTCTTGCATTCACTTTTGCCACCCAACCACCTTGCCCTTCCAATCCCAACACTTACATTTTCTTAGTATTTAGTAACTGAGGAATCTGGTTTTCTGTTTTCAAATCCTATGTACCATGTTCATGTATTTATTGCATCCCACTAAAAGCACTGTGCACCCACTTCATAAAAAACAAATTGTTGAGCACATGTCGTGTGCCATGCACTCTGACAAGATTTTAAAGCATTATCATTCAATGCTTTCAATAATCCAAGAAGGCAATATTATTATCCCTATTTTACATATAAGGAAACTGAGACAAGAGAAATGAAATAACTTGCCAATTACTAGGAAGTAGGAGAACCCAGCTTTGAACCCAGGCGGGCCAAGTTCAGAGCTTAAATCCTTAACCACTTGACAATACTGCCACATTGAGCAAACTCTCTCCACTATATCAACAATTATTACTTACTGAGCATATTTTGTTGTTAGTGCCCTTGAGTTGATTCTAACTCCCAGCAACCCTGTGTACAGTAGCGTGGAACCCCGCCTGGTCTTTTTGTGCCATCTTCTCATTTTTGGTGCTGTTATCAGACAATGCTCCACTGCTATGAAAAGGGTTTTCATGGCCAGCTTTTTCAGAAGTGAGTGGCCAGGTATTTCTTCCTAGTCTGTCTTATTCTGGAAGCACTGCTGAAACCTGTCTACCATTGGTGGCCCTGCTGGTAGATGGCATAGCTTTTAGCATCACAGCAACATGCAGCCACTGCAATATGACAACCAACAGATGGGTGATGTGTTTTCCTGACTGAGAAATGAACCCAGGCCATGGGGGTGAGAGCTTTGAGTCTTAACCACTAGACCACCAGGGCTGGCTACTGAGCATCTTAGCTTCCTCTTAATGGGAAATTAGAACTCATATAGCATAAAATCTCCCAGGAACTCACATCTGGACCTCTTCCAGTAGGACCAGGAGAAGGAAGGTTGGCACAATAAAGGGGAACCCCTATTTCCAGTATATTTTTCATGAGGTAAGAAAAGCACAGAGAAGGAGAGAAGTGATATAGAAAGGCCACTGAAGGGAGTTGTGAGATGCACACCAAATGTTAGCTTTATTTTTCCTTCCTCCGATGCTGAGGTTTGGTACTTAAGCAAACTGGGAAGGAAAAGATAGTTCTGGGTTTTGGAGTGAATAGAGTTAATGTGGAGTCATTATGATGGAGAATCCACATGGAACGAGAGAAACAGGAGGCCTTGGATCTGGTCTCCATTCTGCTACTCACCAGTACAGCCTTGAACAATTCCAGACTTGCCTCTATTGTCATGTGTTAGGTTGGGATAAGGAAAACAACTAGGCTGCAACAAGCTCCTATCTGTAGCCTAGTTCTGGAGACCCTTCTAAGCTTATGAGTCACTGAAATTTAAAAGCAGAAAGGACATCCACTTGAACCCATTTCTGGGTCAAGGAGTGACTAAAGACCAAACCTGGTGAACAAAGGGTAAAGAGAACGGAAGTGTCCCTTTCATCCTATACTACATAATTCCTTTCCCATCGGTGTGTACAATGAAAACGAGCTTAATTTAAAAAATTAGCATTAATCATTTTGGAAGAATTTGGGCACAGGAACTTTGCCTGATAGGGAGAGTTGCTGGGAGCTAGTTGCAGCTCATGAGGAAAAACCTATGATTGTCGCTGGTGATATGCCTGCTTGCCTGCTCTGAATATTCCTCCTGTTATCTCCCTAAAGCACTCATCTGTGGTTTCCAATATCATTAAGATTTCCATGGTAAATTACCTTCCAATTATTCTTGGTCTGTCTGAGGCCACAGCACGTCTGCTCAAACAGGACTGCCAGCACCCTTCGATGGGACAAGATGCAAACAAGCCATTGCAAGAAGTGTGGTTATCTTTGCCTTTCTTAAAGGAAAAACACAAAGATGGCAGAGACTATATATGTTTACATGACTGTTCATGGCATGTGGCCCAGAGAGCACTGTTAGGTGGTGTTCTTGATTGCGTTGAGCATTTCTGGGCTCTAGACTCCCAGTGGGTAAAGCCATCTTTTGATCCGATTGCTATTTAGAGCCCATGCTGTTTTGTGAAGAATAAGGCTCATGATATCTAGGGCCACTGCAATTTTCTCTGGTTTCTTCAAAGTAACTGAATGCAGCTTCGTGCCTCCAGCAAAAAGAATCATCAATGAATTTAAGGTTGTTTCATGGGTAACAGCAAGAAAACATCACCACACTTGCCTAGGACAGCTGTATTGATCCGCCTCATTTCACTCAGGTTTCCCACCACATTGCAGAAGCTACAGGAGACCTGCTTCCGCCACTGCTCTTTGCTTTATTTATTCAGATAGTCTGGGGTTGCCCCATGTTGGGCTGGCGCAGATTTTGTATTTCATCACAATTTAATGTGTTCCCGAGAATGAGTGAATTTAAATACATCGTTGACAGTGAGGCATATTGTCATAAGCAAGAAGAGTGAAAGAAAGAAAGAATAGAAGGAAGGAAAGTAGGAAGGAAGGAAGAAAGAAAGGATAAGAGAAGCACTTCGTCAATATACAATAGAAATAAATGAGCATGGTGTTATTGTTATAAAAGGTTTTAAACCTACCCTGACAAGTTGACTGTCAATGCTTTTTAAGGCCTTGATTTGAAATTTTACATAAAAACTTATAATTCTATAATTATATTCAGTATTAAAAGTGGAATTTGTCCTTTTACCACATACTGGAAAACAAACATCCGTATGTATACTTTTGAAATATACAGTTAATATATTTAGAATTTGTGATGAGTTAGACAGGGACTGGCCTGAAATTTTGCTGTCAGGGGATAAACAGATTCCTCATTCTGTATATAAGCTCTTGAATATTACTTTTTCCACTGGCCCAAAATTACTGACAATATTCTGAGGAAATGGATGTGTTTGTGTGGGCTGATTTGTAGTGAATGGTCCATCTGTCAGCATCCTGGGTGATGAGGTGCTGAAAAGACGTGGGAAAAATAGGGTGAGATCAAGAAAGGGAAGGGAGTAGAAATGAGTCAGCTGTTAGGAAGTAGTAGACGTAAGAAAGCAGTGGAGACCTCTGTCCTGCAAGGATCATTTAGGGTCATAATTTGCGGTATTACGGGGTTTAGACAGGGGAGAGAGAAAAACTTACACATTTGAGAATTTACTGCAGTTAGGCTGCTTTTTTTTTATCTTCTCATTTAATTTTATCTGACCAGAAGAGGTAATTTTTTTTTTTTTTTTTTTTTTGCTGAGGAAGATTTGCCTTGAGCTAACATCTGTTGCCAATCTTCCTCATTTTGCTTGAGGAAGATTTGCCCTGAGCTAATATCTGTGCCAATCTTCCTCTACGTTGTATGTGGGTCACTGCCACAGCATGGCTGCCAATGAGTGGTGCAGGTCCGTGCCCCGGACTGAACTGGCGCCACCAAAGTGGAGTGTGCCAAACTTAACCACTAGGCCACTGGACCAGCCCCTGGTAAGATTTTTTTTAAGCCCATTTCATAGGATAGGAAATAAGTTCTGTGAGATTATGTAACTTTCCAAGAGATGCATCATTCAGGAAAGGAAAGAGGTGGGATTTGAACTCAGGTCTATCCGAATTCAACTCTATGCTCTTGTGCAGAGAGTATTTTCCGAAGACAGCCACAACATTATCTCCCATCCCACAAGCTATACTAAAATGTGACTTTGCCACTCTCCCATCAAGAGGTGGTGTCTATTTCCCCTCCTCTAGAATCTGGGCTGGCCCATGACTCACTTGTAACCAATAGAATATGGCGGAAGTGACACTACATGACTTCCAAAGCTAGATCAGAAAAGGGCCAAAGGCCATGCAACTTCTGCCTGGTTCTCTTAGGACACATGCTCTGGAGGGAGCCATCTGTCTTGGTAGGAGTCTGACTACACTGAGACTGCCATGTTGGAAAGGCCATATTAGAAGCTCGTGTCAACAGCCCTAGCTGAGCCCAGCCTTCCAACCATCCCTGCCAAGGCATGCAGTCATGTATGTGAAGCCATCCTGAATTCTCCAGACCAGCACAGCCGCCCTTGAGTACCACTGAGTGACCCCAGTCAATACCAGAAAGAGCAGAATTGCCTACCTGAGCCCTGCCCACCTTCCTGACCCACAGAATCATGAAGTATAATAAATTTGGGGTATTTTGTTACATAGCAGGAGTAATGGGAACACCTTATGACCATATGGTTGCTCTTTGCCCTAAAGCGAGACAAATAGAGAAACAGACAGGATCTGCACCTTAGTGACTGGATTCACACTTAAGTGACTTAGTGACTGGAACTTAGATAGCCTGATCTGAGGCTCGTTAGACTCTGGTTGAAACTGATAAAAAGACAGAGTTTTCAGGAGGCTAGGTAGAGAAGGACTTGGGCCACGTAGAAGCTGGTGGGGAAATCTAAACTAAAAGGCAACTATAAATAAGGTGCTGCATCCTTGCAATAGATTTACAAGATTTGTCTCCCTTCCCTTCTCCCCTCCAATAATCTTTCCCCGTTCTAAACTTACACAATTATCTAAAATCAGCTCAGTAATTTCCCCATTTACTTTAAAATACTCTGCTCACTCACTCATGTCTACAGAATACAGTCTAAATTTCTCACCTTGTCAGATCAAACTGTTCAGTTCAGTATAAAGCCTGAGTAAGGGGTTTGGAGTCAGAAAGACTTGGGGACGATTGAATTTATAACCAGAAAACCTTGATGTCTGTCAGTGTTTTTGTGTGGTCTGTTTCTGGATATGCAACATTTAATATGACCAAGATAATGTTTTCTGGAATAATGTGATTTTTTCTATGAAAGGCATCCTTAGAGACAGATAACTTATGTTGATGCTTTATAAATTTTCTTGAATTTCTCTGTAAATTTCACTATTGGTCACCCTTTCGACATATAATTTAAGGCCTATCTGAGATCTCAAGTAGTTATTTGTAGCATTTGCTCAACCAAAAAGAGGTATCAGGGAAGTGTCTATACATTAAAATTGCTAGAGGAAGTGCCCTAGATGATTCAGGGTTTTGTTTCTCTCAAGTTCATGGAGAAGCGCATTATCCAAAGCACCTGAAAAAGTCCTCAGGCCTGCAAATGCTGTGACATAGCTAAGGGTGATGAATTTTCTCCCCAAAATTATTATTATAGACTTATGATTAGTAAAGATTTAAAAGGCAGTTGTAGAGTTTGTCAGGGACCCTCTCATCTTTAACCACAGCAGAAAAGTCCATTTGTAGCCTGCTGTATTTGGTAAGTGACACTGTGGTGGGAAAAAAGTGAGGGCTGCTTCTAATAGTACTTTGTGCTAATAGTGCTAATAGTGCTTACAGTACTTTTTGACTAAGCTCAGTGGCAATATCATAAGGTGAAGCGTTAGTGGTAATAAATTGTGGATGTATCAGAGGCTAGGGAGGGAATGCTCAGCCTTGGAGATGGTTTGAAATACATGCTCAGAGTTAACACCATAGATCTTCTGAAGGGACCCCATCAGAGAATGTTAACCCAAGAAAATGTGTCTGGACTCTTGGCTTGCTATTCACCTCACTCCTTCCCCAACCCCCATCACGTACAATTTTGGATTATCTTTTAGTATTTGATTTATTATTCTCAACCACACTTGAACTTAGCATCTACTTTTAATTGACCTGTAGGTGACTTTGGCCCATGTTCTACTTTTCTCCACTATATGCCAGGTTCTGAGAGGCGAGCACATCACGGCATTTGGGATCTTTGTCTTTGGATTAGACCACTTGGGTTTGATCTCAGCGTTGGCTTTTGTTTTATTGTCGCTGGCAAATTATTTACCCTCTCTGAACATCATTATGTAGCACTTGAAAAGTGATTTTAATAAATGTACTTAAACAGGGGTTGTTATGAGAGTTAAAGATAGATGCTGTATGCAAAGTGCAAAAAACAGCCCTTATCATTGCTGTTGTTGTTAAGTTCTTTTAAGTATATAATATTGGTCCATCCTCTGTTTTCAACTTTGCCATTCTAACTCTGCCTTATCAACTTCAAGGGCTCCCAGTCTGTTTCCTTGCTAATTGCCCAAGATGGAATATGTTTAATAATAATGCATTAATGCAAATATACTATTCAATATTTACTAGACTCTTGTAAGGATCTATAGAACAACCCTCTCATAAAAAAGGGGTGGTAGAAAATAAAAACCCTACGAGAACTAAAGTGGTTTAAAAAATGTTTGAAATGGTTTCATGATACGTTGAAGATGGATTGCATAAATTGCTATTCTGTACGTTTCCTGAGGGCAAGGATCATATCTGTCTTGTTCATTGCAGTCTCCTTATCACCTCATACTGTGTCCTGCACATAGAATGCCCTCAGTAAATATTTACAGAGTGAAAGAACCAATTGCACATAGGTTGGAAGGATTGTCCCAATATCAGCTGTATTGTCTAAGTAAATGGCTCTGTAAGATCCAATTCATTTTCCCCTCCCTCCTTCCATCTCTTTCTCTTTCTTCTTTCTGAAACAGCTGAAAACAGTGTGGAATGTTTGTCTCTCCTTCAGTTCACTCTCTGTTGCTCCCGTGCTCAGGATATCATCAAAACACAGAATCAGTCTTGGGATTCTTTGTAAAAAGACCATGAACTGTTGGAATATTTCTGGGGTAATAGAAATTTCAAACTGAAGAGTTGAGTCTTTGGGCATGAGATGTAACATCATTTTTCAAATAACAACGGAGAAGCATGGTGAAAGTTCAAGATTGCAAACATATTTCCCTTGGCATGAAGAAGAATAATGTGTCAATAGTTTGGAGATGTTGGAAACAGGTGGAGAAGAACAAACACAGTGCATTAGAGTTATGAAAGCAGGCAAAGGACCTTGTAGGAAAATAATGCAGAAAACATTTTTGCTGACTATTTTTATACCAAAATGAGAGATCCCTTCTGTCTTGTGCAGGAGGTGTTCTTGTGAACTCTGCTGCAAGTATCCTAGTACTTGGGCCGTCTTGCCCTAGACATTTTGAGTAGGCTATTCCTTCACCATCACAGAAATACTCAAGATCATGGAGTGCATTATGAGGGAAGTGCTTTGATTCCTTAATTATGGTTTTTTAAAAAAATAATACAGTCTCTCAAGGTGACCTTGCTTCTTGTATAACCTCAGTCTGCATCCCAGAATCACCATATAGATCATGGATCTTGGCCTCCCAGTCTGAGCACAACTGTGGACATGGTGGGATGTGCATTTTCTGTATCTCAGTAACTGTTGACCAGTGCTGTCTACTTTTGTGTCATGGTATTTATCCATCTATCATAGGTCATACTATCGACCTAAGTATCACTGATGGCACAGATTAGGTGACACAGTCATCCTGCTAAAGTCTTCTCTTGGGCCATCACAACTGTCATGCCATTAAAGGACTCAGCCAGCAGCTGAACATGTGGGGCTCCCACAGTATACTATCTAATAAATCCTAGAGTTGGTGAGTGAGCTAATGTAGCTTTGGGGTTAAAACAGCAAAGTTGTTCATTGCATTTATGTAATTTATGTCTCTGATTAGTGCTGGTGAGAAGCACATGTTCAGAGATCCTAAAAGTTTATCAAATGTCTCAGTCTAAACTGAAGTGCGTCTGAACCTTTTCCCTCTTGTTATTTCACATCTCCTTGGAGTAGTTGGTGCAATGGGTCTGGAACTCTGAACAGGTACGTTTTACCAGAGAACTAGGAGTCGCTGGGGGCCATAAGCATAAGGGAATCAGGAAATCTGCAGGAAAGCCAAAGCCCAAAGACTGAAAAGGAAATTAGAAAGTCTCACAGTTTGGTTGAAGCTCAAATACAGGTTTGGACCCACAGTGTGGCAGGTCTGGGGCTGGATGGCTTGGGTTTGAATCCTGACTCTGTCCTTAGTTGTGTGGTTTTGGTCATATTATTAATCTCTCTTTACCTCAATTTCCATATTCATGGAGAAAATAACAACAAATAAAGTGATGCATATGTATATAACATATATGTTGGCTGTGAGTGTTATTTTTACTATTAATATTATCATTATTACTGCACCAGGCCCTTGAGATTAATTTCTAGCCCCTTTACTACTCAAGTGTGGTCCATCAACCAGCAGCCTCACCTGGGAGCTTGTTAGAAATGCAGAATCTCAGGCCTCCTGATTAAGAATCTGCATTTTAACAAGGTCCTCAGGGCGAGTCATGAGCACACTGAAGTTTGAGAAGCCCTGGTCTAGATCAAAGGACAGGTAGAGGGAAGGGAATGGAACGGGTGTGGGGTGGAGGCTAAATGATTTAAATCAGTGTCCTGAACAAGACCTAATGCTGGTTTATTTTTATGGGCTGATAGGAGCTGAAGGGATGATGGACCCTGGTTTTCCTCAGAGAAAGGAACACAAGAGATGATGAGAGATCTTAGAGCAAATACTGGGGCCTACAGCTTGGCTTTCTGTTCAAGACTCTCACTCACGTTTGCTTAAGAATAAAATGAAAAGCTCTCATAATTGGAATCCTAGAGTAGGGGGCAGATCTCACACCCTTCAGTACTCCCACAGCATCCTTTCTGAGACACGAGCTGATCACTTGCCAGGATGAAGGTCATGGTTGATTGCTTACCAATCATCCTGGAGAAAAAGATTACTTTATCTTAAATTGTCCACCTTTTTACTCTGAGCTTTACTAGAGAATGCATGACTAGAAAAGATACGATGCTGTGCAGAAAGATGATCTTTACTGCTGCAAAATGTATTCCTGCCAAAACCAAAAAATGCTGCAGCACTTCATTCAAGAACATAGAAAGTCACCAAAATATTAACAGTGAAGCTCGGCCTTCAGCTCTTACTTTTTGCATAAGGAGAAATCATCAGGGAAGGGCAATCTGAACCTTCTGTTCCCCCCAGTCCTCTGGAAAAAGAGACATTGTTCAGCAAATTAAACAGGTAAACAAGATTTTAAGAAGAATGTTTAAACTGCTTAATAGAACAAATTGTTTTTTAACACCCTTAAGCAGCTGTTGGAATCATCGATTTACATACAAATAATGACTAGGTTAATCTTTCTCTCCTAGTCATTAAAAATAGGTCTCCCTTGGGACTTTTAAAAGACAGCTTATTATTGTTCTGGTTGCAGTTACTATATATACTTAGGTGCACTCATTTAAAAATCTTTACAATATATATGTTTTTGCCAGTTGAGGTAGGTCTTCTGCACTCACGTAGTTGAGTTTTGAGATGCTACTACATGTAAACATGTAAAATTACAAATAAATTTTAAAATCTATTGTCTTGCAAAGTAATTTAACCAATGTATGATTTTTTCACTAGGTTTCCTAATTTACCTAGTTTATCCTAGTTACGATGCATCCTGGATGAATATTAAGAGTCCAGAGAATTATAATATTATTGCTTTGGGTTATCATTTCAATTATTACAGATATTCCTATAGTCTCAGAGTGTAATTTATTTTTGGTGTAACCAATTTCTTTTGGATCTTGAACCTGTGGGACTTATTAATCCACGTGGCTAATTTGCATTAATATGAATGGGAATACTGATTATTTTTGAATTACTCATCACTTATAACGTTAATCTGAGTACAACTGCTTGAAAACATCAAGCATAGTATTTATTTTATTTATTTCGTATGTGAGGCAGTTTAGATACTTAAATGTAACAATTAAAAGTGAAATCAAGAAAACTCAAGGGAACAGAGCATAAAAATGGATATATCATGTAGTTACCAGTATAAAGGATATTGGGTGACACAGTGAACAATATCTTGAATCATAAATTTGGAAAAGATGTGTAAGTGTTGTTCAAACAACTGATTGTTCTCATGACCTTGTAAGAACATAGGTTTTACCATTAAATTTTACCTCATATTTTAGATATGGCTGATGGTGTAATTTTATGAAGGGATGAGACTTGAAAAACCTACAGGATCCTGCAAGAATAAAGAATATATCTTCAGCAAGCATTCAGCAAGTTGAGTGAAATCATAGTTAAGTTTTCTAATAAGTTTCTATAGATCCCAAATCATGGTATTTAATAGCTCTTAAGATCTCTTCTAAAATTATTTATTTATTTATTTTTATTTATTTATTTTTTTGTGAGGAAGATCAACCCTGAGCCAACATCCATGCCAATCTTCCTCCTTTTTTTCCCCCCCAAAGCCGCAGTAGACAGTTGTGTGTCATAGTTGCACATCTTTATAGTTGCTGTATGTGGGACGCGGCCTCAGCATGGCCGGAGAAGCAGTGCATCAGTGCGCGCCCGGGATCCGAGCCCGGGCCGCCAGTATCGGAGTGCGCACACTTAACCGCTAAGCCAAGGGGCCGGCCCCTCTTCTAAAATTATTTACAGAAAAGAATGATATGTTGCTACTAACATAGTGTCAGGGTATTCACCCATATGCATACATACCGTATATGCGGTGTGAATATAAATGTACATAAACCCCATTGTGGTATTTAACTGTATACTCAAATGTGATAAACAATGTCTTTTCTTGCAACTGAAAATGAGGACACAATGAAGAGAGAAAAAATTAACTTCTCTCTGGCAAGCTGAGATTAATAACGGGGCATTAAGAAGAACAGGAAGACTTTCAAGAAAGCAGCATGAAGTCTAACCAATCTAGGCTTTGTCTGCTGATGACATATCCTCTGTAATCTTCTGTCCTTCATCTCTACCTGTAAAATAGATCCCTGCAACTACTTTCGCCTCAGTGTTGTTCAAGTCAGCTAGAAAACTCTATGACTCCTTTTGACACAATAGATTTTTTTCTCTATTCCTTCTCTACAGGGGTCACCAACATGGCAAACAATTATGAATCTTCAGGTGAAAACAGAATACCCATGCAGAGCTGAGCATTTTTCCCCCAGGGGATTATTGATTTGTGCAGTGACTTTTGTCCTTGGTAAAGCTCCATTTTCAATGGTGTGCAATTTCGTAAGTATAAGCCAAGCTCCTGGGGGCTTTCTTCAATTAATACACACTTTATTGGGAAGCTTGTCTTTCTCCACAGGACTTCACTCTAGATAAAATGAGATTTTGAAAAAATAAATATATTAAAATGATGGGCTAATGTCAAGGTCAAACTAGCTTTAAATTAGCCTCCCAATTAGTTTTATTAAAATTGGAAACCAAATTTTTATTATGGATAGGTACATAATACTCTAAAACCGTTCCTCAGTCTTGTTACTATTGATAATTTGAGTTGGGTAATTTTTTTTTTTTGCCGTGGAAAACTATCCTGTGCATCACAGGATGTTTAGCAGCATCTCTAGACCATACCCATTAGAAGACTATACCCATTAGATGCCAATTGCACCCCAGCCACCAGTTATACCACCAAAAAGGTCTCCAGAAAGTGCCAAATGTCCCCTGGGGGCCAAAATCACCTCAGGGCTGAGAACCACTGCTCAAGTCCAATAGGATGACTGGACACTTCCTTTAGGACAACTGCCGTGTGTCCCTCACAAGCAAGGCTACACAGTTTTCCAGTCATCATTACCTTCTGGCATCCTTCTACCTCCAGCAGCTCAAATCTGGCTCTCTTTCTATCTCTATTGTTAAATATGATGATTCTCCCAGTCAGTGAAGATCGATCACCAATAGCTCAATATATTGGTTAAGGTGATGCTAGCTGTTGTAATAGATAAAACTCCAAATCTCAGGGGCTTATTAAAATAGAAGTTTATTTTTCATGTATATCATTGTCCATTCACATGTATATTTCTGGTTGAGCACCTTCTATGTGATCTATGGGACCCAGATTCCTTCCATTTTGTGGTTCCATTCTTCTCTAGATCCTTAGAGTGCTGGCTTTTAAAACAATGAATGGGCAGGGAGACTGTAGGAAAGGTACACACACATTTTAACCATCTAGCAAAAAAGTGGCATATAAAGCCCATTCTCATTCCATTTTCCAGACCTCAGTCCTTGACCACACCTAACTGTAAGTCAGACTGGGAAATGGAGTCTAGCTATGTAGCCGTTTTAAAAAGAAAACTGGTTTTGGTAATAGTCTTTGCCAGACTCAACTCTTCCAATTCATCTGGTCATCTAGCTTTCTTCTGGCTCTACCTAGCTCTTGGCTATGCTTGGAAACCAATGTGGGCTTCACCAAGGCTCTTCTTGACAACACAGATTCCCTTGCTCCAAGGAATATCTACTGCACTTACTCATCAGTTTTTGCCTGTCTAAGCTTGAGTCCTCTCCAGAGCCTTCTTTTTCCTCACTGTCCCTGAGCTGCAGAATAAAGGAATGGCTGATGAAAGTGGTGGCTCTTGAGTCACTTCATGCTCCCCAATGTTAGCTGGGCTCCTACTCCTACCTGATAATCTTGTATCCGTTGTGCTTTGTGATTGGGAATCCTATTTTTCTGACATTATTTTTACGACTATTCTAGATGTTCTTTGCTCCCTTTAATCTAGAATTCTCTTTGCTTTGTGACTCTTGACAGATGATCTATCATCCCACTTTACTTTTAAGCTGAAGATTATTGAAATGAACCTTTTTCCTCACTCTTTTCTTTACCTCAAAGTCTTGTTGTGGCTCTTTCATCTTTTCTTCCTTTTTTTTCTTTGTTGGAGGAAAGAGTGCTGCTCTTTTATGAGACTATACATTATAAAATTGATGCCATCACTGACTACTTGCTGGGACCATTTCCCTCATTTGTCCTTGCTCTCTCAGGGTTCTTCCACATCTGTTAGTGGATTGAAAGAACAGATGTGTGAGTGGAAAACTTCTAGAGGGAAAAAATCTACTTTGTTTTACTTATTATTATTTTTTTTTACCACTAACCTTTGCCGAAATTCCTGAATCTGTGATTTTCTTCCAGCTTCATAAAACTCACGCTCTTTAAAATTCCCCAACCTCAAAAAGATGGATGACGTTTCACATCTAGAGACTTTTCCTCAGATCACATACATCTCTCTACAGTAGTGGCTCTGTTGTCTACCTCTTGTTTCTTGAGATTCTTGTATGTCTCACACCTCTCATCCCATCCTATGCTCAAGATAAAGATGACTTTTCCTTATGCTTTCAGCTTCCTTTTCTTCTCTCTCACTTTTGGCTTTTCCCAAAATTTCAGTCTTTAGTTCTCCATTTCTTTTCTTTTCTTTTTGTTTTTTCAAACTATCCCTTGAAGAAGAATAATTTTTATAGCACAATCTCATACATCTATGGAAAAATCTCTCAGATTTGGATTTGAGCTTGCTGCCAAGGCCCAGCACCATTTTCCCCCTGCTGAATATCACCCACCTCCATGGAAAAGAAGTGAATTCTGTACATAATAAATTATGCGGCACTTGCCTTCCATGTTCACTTCTACTCACCCTGTCCCCAGCTTTAGAATTTTATACCTCGATTATTATTTTGTAAAAATAACTTTAATTCCAATTCCAATCATTATTGTAGAAATATCAGAAAATAAACATTAGAAGAGAAAAAATAATATTCACCTCCAATCCCATCAGCTGGGTAGAACTAACGTTAATATTTTGTTGCACAGAATGGACATTATATATGTTTATTTTAGGATCACATTCTGCGTATTGTTTGTAAACCTGCTTTTTTATTTTATGTATTATGAACGTTTTTCCTTCTCCATAGATACATTTATATCATTTTTAGAGGCCACATAATTTAGTTAACCATTGTGTAAAGAATACTGCAATTCCCAGACTGGTAGGTAAATTCTTGCTCATATCTTAATTTTTTCCATAGGATACGTACCTAGATGTGAAAGCACTGATTCAAAGAGCCTGTAGATGATTAATGAGTCTGGCCAATCAGCATTGCTCAGAGGGGGTCTCCTTAGCTTCAGCCATCAACTGAGTAAGTATCCAACAGGTTCTCATTATGTTCCAAGCCCTGTATTCCTGTTTCTCCAGCCTCTCCCCTCTCTGATCCATTTGTCATTCTTCTAGGTTAATCTTGTTTAAACTGTTTTGCATCTGTCCTTTCCCTGCTTGGAAACCTCTTAAATACACTCAGGTCTTACGGCTAAAGCTGAACTCTCTAGACTTCCAGTCAAGACCTACTTCCTTCCACGCAAGTGCATGCACGTGCACACACATACACACACACACACACACAGCCCCAGCCCTCTTTTCCAATAGGACTTTCTCTACTCCCTGTTCTTCTGGCATACTGTACTCATTCTTGATTCTGTATTTCTGCATTCTCACCCACCACTCTTTCAAAGAGTCAGAAAAGCATTGCAAGTGTCCTCCTCCTCCAAAAACACACTCTATCTTTTCTCCCTAAATGCTGATTAGTCCTGTCTTTGCCACTGATTTCCCACCTAATTAACCACCACTTAATGTTATCCTGGGGTTCAAGTATACTAAGCTCCTTCTAGGTAGGATTGAAATAATTTTCACCTCTCATTCTCCTGAGCAGAATGCTGTGCACTCTTTTTTACAGCCCATGAATGTGTTCAACATTTATTGAGCATCTACTGTGTGCTAGTCACTGTACTTGGTTTTGGGGATACAATGGTAACTAAATTAGCTATGGTCTCTGTCTTCATCACACAGACAATCGAAGAGTTTGCTAAGTTTTTGCTTTCCAGACCTACCTGTTTAAACATACCCTAAATATATATATATTCCCCACAGGCTCAATTACAGGCTGCTGTCACTCCACCCCTTTCTCAAAACTGTTTTCTGTTAAACTTATTTTACAAATAGGTGAGAATCTGGAAATTCAATGAATAAGCTCAGCTCAGTCCACTATTTATGAAATTTAATTCTGTTTTATCTGGCCTCTCCAGTGCAATGAATGAAAGTGTTCAAAAATTCGCAGCTCCCCGATTTCGCAGAGAGCTTCTTGAAGTCAGTTCTGTTGGCTATCCATGGCAAGGGTTATCGTATTTTGAAAAAAAATACATATGATATTTTCTTATAGTCTAATTTTCTAGTGTTAAATAGGATTTACTAAATGAAAGTAAACACAGATTATGCAAAAACATATAAAATTAAATGGAACTGGAATACAGCTGTGAAGCGTTCATACACTGAATAGCAAAAGCAATGCAAATGTGATAGGCTTTATTTTTAGTCTCCAAAATATTGGAATGGATTCAGTTTGGATGGTGTCTCAGCTCTCAAAAGCCCTTTGATTGAGAAAACTGGAAATCCCCAGTCTTTGATGAGTACTATTAATTTCTAATTTGCACAGTGAAATATGCAATCTTGTCATGATCTTAAATTTAAAGTAAGAAAATATATTTATATTTAAGAAAATATCTTAATGAAGATGTAAGTACTGAGGTCTCTGGGTCAGTAATTGCTCTAGGTATCAACATCTCCAAGAACATGAGCAGGAAATGTTAGGGAAGTTTTAAATTTCATTTGTTAACAATTCACAGGAAAAGAAAGGGGAAATCTCACAGGTAAAGGGATTAGGCAAATATCCAGCTAGGGATATAAATGATCAATATGTTTCCTTTGGCTAATCTAACAGTAAATTCAGGTCCAAGAAAATAGGAAATAAAAAACACCTACACTGTTAATAAAAGAAGAAAGAAAAGAAGCAACAATGATGATTTATTCACAAGTTCCCAGGGGCTTATTGAAAAATGTTCTTGGGCATAATGAGATGATTTTTATTGTGTTTATTCCTCACACTTTCTATTCAAGATAATCTAAGGTAAACTATGAGAATAAAGATGATTAATGAATATTTTTCAGTTTTAACACTTTATATTTGAAATTTTGAAAGGTAACTTAAACTAGAGAAAACAGATTTTAAAGGTAAGATTGCTATTTCTTCTTTGTTTAGTTCACTGGAAAGTTAGAAAGTTTGGTATTTTAGAAAATAGTTTCTGGAAGCACAGAGACAACATTTAATAATGTATAATAAATAACATAAATATATTTATACATTTGTAAATATACATATTTACAAAAAGTAGATGGATCAACCTTAGTTAAGCATAAGGAAAATTTTGGGCTGATATAATTTGCTGCATCTCTATGTTCGCTCTCTCCTTGCATCACAAAGCCTAGACTATTCCATGGTGTTCTGAAGTTTTCAGAAGTTTCTGTACACATTTTGTTGTTTGTATACCCCTCGAGAGTCAGTTTCACTTCATGTTCACAGTTCATGTGTTTCCAAGACACAAGATAACCCTGTCTCCGTGATACAAATCACATATGCGTCAGCACTGAATGGCTATCAGAGCTCTGTGAATACAAAAATGGTTTAGCACACCTGTTAACATAGTCCATTTCTTTGTTAAGCTGAGGTACAACATTTTGCTAAGTAATACATTTTGTTTTCAACCTAAGATAGTATTCTCGTGGCAACAAGGCTTTTAGAAATAATACTTCAGACCCCAAACCCTTACCAATGAGCAAAAAGTGCAAGGAATTCGAATATGGAGGAACTTTCTAGGTGTGGAACTGTCCCCAGGCACAGCTCTGGCCCTTGTGAGTCACTGCAATTGAAGATGCTCAAGAAGAGGTTGCATCATCACTTGGAAGCTGTGTTTAGTTAAAGGACATTTTACCATGAGACAGTTGGAACTAGATTAGTAGTTTATTTTATCTTTATTTTTTCCTTTGGACCTCAGGGTCAGAGCTTAACTCCTCAATTCACAGCATATGGGCATCCTTATCCACTCAAGAGTCATTTTCCTAATTCCGTTTGACCTTCCCTTTCTTCACCATTCCTCACCTCCATTTTGTGCCCTCAAATAGGAACTCACTCAAGTGTGTTTAATTTATCCTTAAATATGCATTTATTTTTATAAAATATGTAGATTTTATGAGTAAATGTGTTTTAAATGTGCACAAATGGTGTTATTTATCAATCTCATTTTGTTTCCTGCTGTAGACATTTGAGACTATTTACGCCTGAAGCATATTATATCTAGTTCCTAATCGCTGATTTAAAAACTTTTGCTTTTGGCTATAGAATCTTTTATTAAAAGGAATTTTATAGACCATCAGACAGGACAGACAGATGAAAATAGAGCTGCTTTGGCTAGGGAGAGTGTGTGAGTGTCTGGAGCCCCCTCCACCTACTTGGTCTTCTCCTTATTCCTTAAAATGGTCCCTGAAGCACGTCTTCTGAATTGAGGGCTCTTTGGAACACAATATGGAAACTCCTGGACTAGATCTTTTCTAAATCGCACCCCCTACTTTTTTTTCCAAGATCTATCTTTCTATAAAATGCAGTGTATACTTTAGTTTATCCGAGCTTTCTGTCATGCCAACTAACCTTTGTGAGCAAGGTCTTGTTTTGGTGTCTTCAATGGATCCACTCAGCTCTGCATACACATTGTAAGGGAGTGAGAGGGTAAGGCTCTCATTTCAACTGACAGAGAGAGATGCTGTGGTTTGTAGACAAACAATTAATACAACAGGCTAACAGAGTAGTTTGAAGAAGAGAAGACAACACTAGGTTTCCTCTCTCTCTATGAAAAGCTCTTTCATTCTTTTTTCAAATAAATGAGATATGCAAAGTTAGCACCTCGTGAGATACATGGAGTTGAACCTTAATAAAAATTTCTCAAAACTTCAGCACTAAGCACATATATATATATATATATACATATATCAACTATTTAAGTGAAAAATCTTTTGAAAATGTGTTCCACAGTTTTCTGCCTTCTTACACAGACTATTGTGAAGAGAAATATGAACTCTTCTCCATGCTGTGAGACCTCTGCAATAAATGGCCCCAAGCTGCTAGGATCTAGAATTAGTATTTCTTCCTTCATGTTTTTTGTTGTTTCTTTCTTGTACTTCTTGCTAACGCCAGTTTGTCTATCATTAACAGCCAGTCATTTCTACCTCCCCTTAATTGCCATTTCTAATCTGGTGTGAATGGAGAAACCAGACAAGCAAGCTTTTAAAATTGGCTCCAAATGGCAAAATTCTGCCTGAAGGCCATGGTGCCCACTGAATAAACTGCACAATATTTAAAGTTTTGATTTCGCGGCAGCTCTTTTGGATGCTGAGCGTTTTTTTCCCTTACTTCCGGTTCTTGTCTCTCTTTTGGACAGTTGAGGTTACCAGATGAGTGTCTGAGCTTTCACCATGTTTGAATTTGTAGCAAATACATATTCAGGCACATTGCAGCTCCCATCATCCATCTGCTTCCCTTTGGTGGGGATTAATTTGACTGGAAGAGTAGATATTTTTTCAGAGTCACTAAATTATTTTTGGATAACTGAAGTAGTCAAACTGATTCCTGAATATGTCTCAAATTTACTCATGGGAAGCTTCTTAGATAATCAGTGGTTATAATTTATTGCTTCTCTCATGATAACTAAAGAATTCCAACTATAAGAAATCCGTCTTTCCTCATTGACCCGAAGACTCTCAGTCCAAATCCAAGGGGATATTTTGTTGTTAATACCAGCTGTATTAAATAAATGTCTTTCAGAAGGTGCATAAAGACTTTTTTGATGACTTTATAATGCTGAAAGGCAAACTTAACTATTATTAGTATTTTTAATAATGGTGATGTCAGTGAAGCCTAATAGATGTCTTACTGGCAGGTCTTCTGATAGAAAAGATTTGCCTGCATTTAGTTCCAATTTGGAGAACATGGGTCAATGTACAATGTATCTCAATGCCAGAGAACATATAATAATTCCTGTGTTTTATGGGATCTCATCATTTTCCTTTAAATAACAACCTGCCATGGTCTAAAAGAAAAGATGTTAATATCAGCGTTCTTCAGCTCCAGCTAAAACATGCTGATGCTAACATGAAGTTATCAGCACTGACAATGTCATTCATTCTTTTTTCTTCCTGACCTGCCTCAATAACTCCAGGATTCACATAGAGTCCATGCCCCCAATTGCTTTACCATTGCTTCTTTTTTCCATTTCCAAACTATTTGTCACTCTACTTTGCTTTGCAGTCCTTACTGATCCCATTCCGATATAAGACATTGGAATAAAAAGATGAGAGCCCACTTTTCTCCAGTAATTCTCCATAATTCCCATCAGAAAGGAATGAGACAGTGAAACTTCATGCAGTTGTTGAGAAAGGACAAACAAGGTGGAAGCATTTGTACCTATGACAAGAGTCCATGACACATGATTAAGTGAAAAACGATGGTTGCAAAACAGCATTATGATCCCATGTTTGTACAACAACAACAACACATAGGAATAACAGTGCCATGATGCATAGGAATACGTCTGGAAGAAAAATCACCCTACTATCAAAAATGTTATAATTGGGGAAGGGGGAATCAAGAGGGAGGGATTTGAGGAAGACATAATTTGGCATTGTATGACTTTATAAAACAACCATGTATGACATTTGTAATAAAATATGCCATTTTTAGGTTATTTTATAGGAAAGACTGGAGAAGCTGAGTGAGGGATTTCTCTGGGTGGGTAAAGAAGGATGACATGGAAAGGACAGGTTTTCCTGGCCAGGATGGCTGATAGATGTACACTGTGTCCATGTTGGGAACAACGTATTCTACAGGCTTAGCACTGAGACTGCCTAGCTGTCAGAAGTTAAATGATGGGATTGAAGGATAGACTTTCTGTCACTTTTCAAATCACTGAAAATAATTGGGCTGACCCTCTGATTGGCCCAAAAGAAATTCTCACAGAGGTGCGTTGACCCAATTCTCTACAGTCATTTTCTGACAGTGGTTGGGTTGCTTGTATTTAATTGGATTGGAGAGATGAAGGAAGTGGAGTTATATATTTAGAACCATGCCCACCTTGAGATGAGCTCCTTCCCGGCATGTGTGGACCTGGGGTCAACCCCAGACTGATCACTGGGAAATGATCCAGAGTCATTTTTTAAACACTGATTTTGAATACCGTGGTCTGCAAACTTGGGGTCCCAGATAACCAGACGTTACAGTTACCATGAGCTGTTTTCACAGTTTTGAGTATGAAAAGCTCTCTAACTCATTTATTTAAGAAAAAAAGGAGAGTCTGCCTGACCCTATTTGTCTGTTTTGAGCACAAGAGAATAGCAAAAGTTCCTCATTACAAATTGAAATTATAAAAGTTTTTTTTGGCTTTAGAATCAAAGTAATATGATCGGTTAGAAAAATTGCTCTTTAACTTTTCTTAGTGTAAAAAAAATGGGTTGCATGTACACAAGAATTTCAATATACTAGTGGTAGGACAGTAGTAAACAGTATAGCCATCTTGGAACAAATTAGGAAGCACTGATTAAGAATGACAATTAGCATACTTTATTGTTTGTTATCTATTGCTACATTTAAAAAACTCAAAATTTAGTGGTTAAAAAATTTACTATTATTTCTCATAGCTCTATAGGATTACTGGGCTCAACTGGGTGGTTATTATTAGGGTCTTTCTTGTGGTTGCAGTCAGATGGCAGCTAGGGTTGTAGTTTTCCAAAAACTCAACTGGGCTGGACATCTAAGATTGCTTTTTCACTCATAACGTGTATGGTGCCTCAGCTTAAATATCTGCAATAGATGTGGGTTGACTGGTCTCTTTCTCTACTCTTAAGATATTTCCAAGTGGTTAGCTTGGGCTTCCTCACAGCATGGGAGTCTCGTAGTAGTCATATTTCTGACACAGTGACTGGCTTTCACCAGCTGGAAACTGCAAGTCTTCTTGTGACTTGATCTTAGAAGTTCAGGAACATAAATTCTATTGCAGTTTATTGGTCAAATAAGTAAGTAAGGCCAGCTCATTTTCAAAGAGATGGGAATTAAACTCTACCTATTAATGTGAGGAGCAGCATGAGTTTATAGGGAGATAAACAGTTGGTGGTGGCCATCTTCAGAGACTATTTATCACTGGTCAATTCCTTGTCTTTCTAATTGCCCTATAAAAATGAATGCACTTGTACTCAAGAAGACATGTAGAAGAATATTCATTGTAGCAGTGTTTATGTTCCCTCCTCTAAATTAACTTAAATACCCATCAATAGGTGGATGTACAAATAAATTGTGATAAATTCATGTTAATACTAAAAGGAATATACTAAATGTGTATAGAGTAACATCAATATATCTCCAAAATACATTACTGAGGGGAAAAAAGAAGTTTCCGAATTATATGTATAGTTCAGCACTATTTATGTAATACTATATAATTTTCATGAAATCTCTCTCTATAAATACATAATTATATGTTCAAAAACATGAGAAGAAGTTCTGAAAGGAGGTATGCCACAAACTGGGATGTTTAGTGACAGGAGAAGGATTGGAGTTGTTCAGGGGGGAGGTATTTAGTCTCGTATGTCATATCTCAATTGTTTTTTTTGGAAAGAAAATCAGTTTTTACTTGACTAAGTAAAAATTAATTAAGAATATATAAAATATATTTGAACAATTTAAGTGCTAAAGCTCATTTATGCCCAATGGTGTATGTTGGGAAAAACTAAATTAATAACTTTCTTTGGTAAGGAGTTTCTAAAAAATTTACATGGGTAGATAGATATATAGAGTAGAAATGAATAATGCCCTCTTCACACATGTAGAAGTGGATTTCTATAAAGTAATGTGCATTGCTTTGTGAATAGCCAGGTCAATATCCAGCTGAGGATAAGTTAAGACGAGTGCTTTAAAATGTTTCCATATCTTAGATCTAGGTACATCTTTTTCAAGTAGTCCAAAAAAAAAAAAAATGGTACTGCCACAGAGGGAGAGAAATTGGCTTCTCATTTTCTTCCACTTTTACTACCTCCAATTGTGTCTTTCTCAGCCTTTCTCACTCAAATTCAAATTTCTATTAATGTTTAGAGACCTAATAATTAGCCTGAAATATGGAGACCTGATATTCAAGCAAATGTAGGTGAAAGGTAAAAGGGTTTTGATTTTGATTTCCCTTTTTCTCTCATTCTCCATTAGACCTTGCCAGGATTTGTGCAATGAAATATACTTTTCATAAAGTTAACCAGCTCTGACCCAGTACCATTTTTCTCACAATAACCCTACTTTGGACCTGGGATACGCCTTTCCAGATGTATTATCCACCCTTATTCCCCCTTCTCTGTCCTGCAGGCTGATATGTACGGATTTCATCACACAGTTCCCGTATCCTCTGGATTCTGATTGACTTTGATCAATGGGGAGGCTCAACCCAAGGTCAGAGAAAAGGAGGAGAGTAAGGCCCAGGTATTACATCGTTCCATGAAAGGTTGCCTGGGGCTGGCTGTGTCCATCCACTGAAAGTCACTCCAAGGTCAGCTTTCTGTACAGTATTCACTCTTCCCCATTTCCTTCTTCCTGTCCTAATGGTGGTAAGGACTTGGGTGCCACTGCTCCCAGTTACTACATTATCCCTTGTTGTTATTCTACTCTATTCTACTCTTACACCTTTGTCATAGTTTTTTTTTTTTTTTTTCTTGTGAGGAAGACCAGCCCTGAGTTAACATCTGATGCCAATCCTCCTCTTTTTGCTGAGGAAGACTGGCCCTGGGCTAACATCCGTGCCCATCTTCCTCTACTTTATATGGGACTCTGCCACAGCATGGCTTAATAAGCGGTGCATTGGTGTGTGCCCAGGATCCGAACTGGCGGACCCCGGGCTGCCGCAGCGGAGTGAGCGCAAAAACCGCTTGCGCCACCTGGCCAGCCCCCCTGTCATAGCTTTTTATAAACTTTCCATAAATTATCCCATTTTATGTCCAATTCTGAGTGTGCCATTTTTTTTCTGTTGGGATCTGATTGATCTATGGGGTATGTATGTGGTGGGGGACACCATTCCCCTCCCACTCAGAAACCTTCATTTTTTTGTTATCCATTGTGATAAAGACATTGAACAGGTACAACAATAATAAATGTATTTTAATTTACATTGGAGGTCTTTGATGTACTGTAGCGGATGTTCTAGAGAGGATGAGTAGACTTAGCGTAACTTAGTAGGTATCTAAAAGTCTGGAGTGGCTGGAGAAGTCTGAAACTTTGACAACCTATTTGGAGTGTCATAGAACAAGAGATGCCAATAACTCTTAAGAAGAATAAAAGAATTTTAATTCTCCCAAAAGGCAGACATCAACCCACTCCAACTACTTCTATCACTGATCGACTATTTACTATGGGATGTAAGTTGATGAGATGTAGGGTAGGTGGAGGGGGCGAAGCTCCGTTGAGAAGAACATGAGGAAGAGTTTTTTGACTCAGTTGACTTAATCAGAGTCACCTTCTGTGAGTTGGGCTTGCCACAGGACATAACTTGCTTCAGTTTTCTACCAAGTCCCATAAAATCAATTAAATACTGAAAGATTTTGCAAGCCAGACGGATCTTTATTTGCACTATGTTTCCCTGAAGCTTTAGAAAGATAGTAAGGAAGTGAGTGAGAGCAGTGGGTACTTCGTACATTTTTTTAAAATCTATTTTCTAAATAGGCAAGAAAGTCTTGGCTTATGGAATTCCTATGTTGTAAATAATACGAGAGAAAGTCTGGGATAATTTCCAGCAAGAGACTACTTCCTTGTGGTAACAGAGATTGGTCAGAGAGCATTCGTGCTGACTGAAACAATTAATAATAATAAAAAATAGTTAGCATTTGTTAAGCATTCTATTATTTAGGATGTTTTGTCTTTCAAGTAACAGAATAGTTAATTAAAGTGGCCTAACAATAAGGATATTTAATTTTCTCACATACTACTATGTCTACAGGGAGGTGGTTTCAGGGTTGGTTAATACAGCAACTAGAGTATGTCAGGTATCTTGAGTTGGCTTCTCTGTAACCTTTTTAGCTTTCCCCTCATGGTAGCAAGATGGAGGCCGCAGCTCATAAAACAATGTCCTTGGAAGGCAAATGGAGACAGTCTTTTTCCTTCTGAGTCTCTTTTTTATCAAAAAGGAAAATCCAAGAAACCCCCAGCAGAATTCCCTCAAGTTTTGTTAACTGGGACTGAGTCTTAAGCCCACCCCTAAACCTGTCATTGTCAAAAGACTTCCCTGTCTGAGTGAGAAGGATGGGTTTAACCTTCCCTAAACACAATGCTGCCCCATACCAGAGTAACATCTAGCATTTTTTAGCAAGAGGAATGGTTTGGCGACAGGTAATCAGAATTGTCTGCCGCAAACTCCTTCTACAGGCCAAGCATGCTGATAAGCATTTTGCATAGTCTGTTTTAATCTTGTCAACAATCCAATATGGTTTGTATTATTAGCCACATATGAGGAAACCGAAGCATATGCAAGCTACATATCTTATCCAGGTTCACATAGCCAGTAAGTAACGAAGCAGAGAACCATTCATTCATCAGATATTTATTAAACACCTGCTGTGTGCAACGAAAATGTGAAGAGAAATAAAGGACAATCCCTGTTCTCAAGGTGTTCATAGTGTAGTGGGGGAGTTTTGAGAAGCGAAGTAGTAATGGCACTGCAGGTGGTGAGGGCATCTCATGCAGATGTGTATCAAGTCCACCAATGACACAAGAGAGGGTCATTAACTGCATGAGTGGGTCTGGAGAGGTTTCCCAAGAAGCCTGACCCTAACAGGGTGAATCAAAGCCCACACAGAAAGATGGACTCAGGCCAAGGAACAGCATTGGAAAGGTATTGCTCACTGTGGGAAAGAATGTTCCTTTTCTATTTGTCAAACTTTCCAAAGTTAATTGGAAACTGTGTCTCTCAGGAAATTAGAGCAGATATAAGATGCAGTGCTCCTAAACCAATTTAGAAATGCTCTTCTGCACCTTTGGTGAAATGACTGCTTCCAAATTGCTTTAAATGTAACCTTTCTCATGTTCACATCTAAAAAGGAATTCAAAGAAAGGGAAAATTTCTTTCCTAGATAGATTCTTTAGACTGCCAATCTGTTTTCAGAGAAAAAAGTAATTAGTTGTAAACTCAAATGGCACAAAATTTTATCATTTCTCCGATAGAGTAGATTTCCTCAAAGAGAAAATTTCTGAGTTTTTTTCCAGTTGATTTGAGATGGATTGTGTAGAACTGTGGTTAGGGAGAAGGAGGAAAGGTCAGGGAGAGGTGAGAATTAATTTAAGAAAAACCAAGAAGACAGTTTCAACTGAGATATTTTCAAGATTATTAAATAAACCTCCTTCAGCAGGACTTAAAAGACCACTGCATTTCTTTCATATGAAATAATACTCCTCAGTGATGAAAATCATTTAGTAAAACACCACAAATTACTTCAAGGAACAATAGCATTTCCCCCTTACCTTTATATTCTGCAGAATGTTCCATGTGATAACCTTTGCCTTTTCTATACTAGAGTTAATGACTTCTAAATGACTGCCTTATCACTCTGTGCCCATTGCCAGCCCTTCCTACCATTTTTTTGCCCCAACCCATCCTGTGGATGGGCCAAAAGCATCTAGTGTATACTGATTGGCAGCCTTCACTTGGAGAGTTGGATCTTTAAGCACAAACAGCTGTAAGAGTCCAACCAGCCCATTTAAGAAAAAGGAGCAAGTGGTGGTTGAGTGGAAAAGAGATCAGGGATTGGATCTCTGGCAGGCATTTTATATTATAATAAACAACATGTAATCCAGCTGTTAATTCATTGATAAATCAGCTTTTTGTTATAACAGATTTGGAGCTGGCTAATGAAAATCAACTCCCTCTATCTTTCTTGAGTGCTCTGTCTTTACTGAGATGCCCACCAGCCAAGAAGGCCTGAAGCAGTCACCAAATGAGTACACAAATGATTTCCTATAGCAAATCATCCCTAACACTATCATAGATCCAGGTGAAATTGACATGTTTTATATCCCACCAGAAAATAGCCAGTCATGAAGGAGAGCTTAGAGGTAACATAGGGAGCAGGGAAGAAAGTATGAGCTGTAGTTTCAGTACAACTCAACCTCATGAAGATGCAAATTACTTAGGAGAACATTCATAATTTAATAGCAACATAGTTGGGGATCCTGAAAAAATAAATTCTAGTTCCTTTATTGGAAATGACAGTGACATCTATTCAGGTTTTTTTTCATTCGTCATCGAACACTTCACTTGGAATTATGGTAACTATGAGATGAGGGTAGATTTGTTCTAGTTTATCTTGTCTGTTATATTGATTGAATAAGGGTGATAGATCCTATTGCAAAAATTAAGTTAATAATCACGCCTTTCAATGATGACTGTTATAATCTTTCCTCAATAAATGTGGGAAATACCATGACTGATGATTTTAAAATGAGCAGTCCCATCTCAGGGGTTCTCTGGCACAATTGGCCTTCGCCAGATATGTTTAAAGAGCTAGCAGTGGAAAGGTTTGTGGCACATTGTTGCTTATACCATATGTCCCTGCAGAATTTAATTCACCCTTAATTAACTAGAATTTGGGGTTAATGATGTAGTGTTGATGGATGTTCACTTGAAAGACTGTTTTTTCTGTAATTCCTGCCCTGGTCCCTTCTGTTTACCTTCGCTATAATCCATAAGCGATTAAGTAGTTTCTAAGACATGATAGCATCCTCACTTGCATATAGGCACCACAAGAGACAAGACACTAAAAACCATATTCACTATCTCATGCAGCTCTGATCCCATCATGCAAACAAGACCTAAGGTAAGAAACATTTAGAGACCAAAATAGTACATAATAAAGTGCCAGATGCAGACTGCATAGAACTTTTAGAATTTAGGGAAAGGAGAAATTCATGTAGGCTGAAGCAGTTTCTTGAAGAGGGGAATATTGAATTACACTTTAAAAAGTGAGGAAAAGTTGGAGTAGAGAGAAAATAGAAACTTAGTGAGGGAAAAGGATGGCAGTGATGAGGAATAGGGCCTGAAAAATCAGGTCTTGCTGGAGACTGAGCTAAGCTTCTGAATCCCAATACCAAAGTCTTTGAGCCTCCACAATATCCCAGAGTATCCTATTTTATAGGTTGAGTCACTCTAGACTACCTGCTGGTATTCCAACTCTGTGGAGTTGTGGCCATGAGTTCTCTTGCTTCTGTTACAGAAGATAAACCTCCTTGATCCTCTCAAACGGCAACTCCTTCACTGTGCTCCAGGTTCCATCTTTCTCACATTCTTAAAAAGTCACTTCCTCAGCTATACCCTCACGTCTCCTTCATAACCAACGTTTCCTGCTCTATTGAATTCTTCCTAAAGACATACAAACATACTCCCCCATCTCCAAATGACAGCAACAACAAAGACACCTGTAGACCACAGTCCTCTGCTGCCTACCACTCCCTTTTTGTACTCTCTTTCACAGAAAAATGTGTTGAGTTAATATTGCTGTGGTTTATTTTCCTCCCACCCTCAGTTGACCTTCTTTTCCTATCAGTCTTCTGAAGCTGCTTTTGTGAAGGTCATGGATGACCTCTGTATTGCTAAATCCAGTGATCATTTGCTGTGATGATCTTTCTCAAGGTTTCAGTGGATTTGGACACAGTTGTCTTCTCCTGCCTTCCTGCCACACTTTGTTCTCTTGGTTTACGTGAGACCATAAACTTGGTTATTTTTCTACTCCTCTGGCCTCCATATTGAGTTTCTTTTTCTGTCTCCATATCCTTTCATTCTCTTCTTTTGGACTGTCCCACAGTAATCATAGGTTCTCTATTCTTCTTTGTCTCTATTCTGGGGTGACCCCATCAAATCTCATGGCTTTAAATTTATATATTCTATACATCTGGCCTGACCTCTCTCTTGAGTTCCGGATTCATATATCAACTGCCTATTGCATATCTTCATTTACTAAGCCTTTAAAATTTAACGTGACTAAATTAGAACTCTTAACTGAGCTTCTCAAGTCCTCTTATCCCTCTGGTCCCCTGTCTTGATGTAGAGTACCACTCTCTACCTATGTGCTAAAGCCAGAAGCCTAGGATTCATTCCTTATTACTTACTTTCCTTTAGACCCATAACCAATCCTAAACAGTTCCTTTTGCCTCTACTTCCAGAGCTTATCTGAAATCCATTCGCTTCTCTCCATTTCCACAGCTATTACCCTATTACAAACTACCATTAGCTCTCACATTGACTACTGCAATAGTGTCCTGACTGGTTTCCATGGGACTGTTCTTGTCTCACTACAATCAATTCTCTATGCAGCAGTGATCTTTTAAAATGTAAAATAGATCATGTTAGTCTCCTGCTTAAAATGCTGCACATGAGTTGTCAATTGCACTCAGAATAAAAGATGAGCTCCTGACCATGTCCTGCATGTCCCAGACCACTCTCAACTCCCCGTGGCTCTCCCCTTGCTTACCACACTCCAGTCACGGAGGCCTTCTTTCTGTGCCTTGAACATTCCAAGTTCATGCATTTGAATTGGCTGCTGAATATTCCAGACACATGCTGTCTGTATCTTATCATGTAGACATCAGCTCATAAGTTACCATCTTGCTGAGACCTTCCCAGATGGCTGATTTTCAGTGAGCTCTCTGCTTATTTCAATTTCCCAATTAACTAGTTACTGCCTCTCATACTACTTGAAAAAAAATTTCTTCGGAAGTTAAAGAAGAAAGAGGAAGAAGATTGATAGTGGCATATACAGAAAAGAGAGGATAAGTCTACCACCTGCTTTGGTTGAGTTAATTTGTATTGTTTGTGAGTAAACATTATAAGAAATTTTGAGACACAATCTGATTGGTGACCTCTCAGCTTGGAAGTAACATTTTGGGGGGAAAAAAAAAGTGTGCCCAGACGTCCCATTCTCTGATTTATCAATAAAAATAGTGTGAGACGTCTTAGAGCCTTTTCCAAGGGTCAGAAAATATCCACATCAACCTGCTGGATTCTCCACAATTATGGAGTGAGCCCATTGTAACATTGGGAATTCCCAAAAGCTGCATGTTAGATAAGATGCAAAAATAACGGCTGCAACATCACAAAATGTTCACACTTACTTGTTTTAACAAGTGGATTCACAGCTCTTATGGTAATATTTCACGGTCCATTTGTTGAGCCCATAAAGCCTCAACAATATCTCTGTGGCAGGGTCTCTCGATACAGTTTTGCGTGGTGGTCGAGTACGTTCTTGCATAGTTTGTGGACCAATAGAGGGAGATTTGTCTACATCAGCAAAGTTGCCCCTAGAGCTGAGTGTCATTCTTGATTGTCAGAAACTAAGTTTGGTTTACAAGTTCTTTGATGTGTGCGCATGTGTATATCTGACAGCATAATATGGAGCATGATCTGGGTTGGTGCAGCTATTCACATGGAAACAGTAATTTAACAGATGCTCTCTTTCCACCTTGTGGATCAGCAAGGAGAGCTGTTTTTTTAGTTTTTCACTTGATGAAGCTTAGGGTGGAGGAACCACTAAGCATACAAACTGCCCAAGTATGATACTAAAACCGCTTTCTGATGTGGCCAAAACGCACTGGTCATAGTTGCCAAAATTGCTAAGAAAATTTCTAGTAAGTAAGCAGGAACTGTAAATTCACATGCAAGGAGAAGGAAAATTCAGATACAAGGTTCTCCTTTTTTCCAGCATGATTTTGAGTCCTCTCTCTTTTCTCCCCCAATGAATAAAGATGGAATAGACATATTTTTGCTCCATCTATGATAGGTAGGAAGTTGACAATGTAAAGCCAGTCCTCGCAAGACTATCTTCCTAATTCCATTTTCAGAGTGGAATTCTGAATCCATTTTCTGTTTTATTCTTCCACTTGAATTTTTCAATTTTACTAAAACATGGGAAACTATAGGTGTGTTTTTACAACAAAGCTTGGAAGGTTATCTCAAGGACCATGAATATGAGTGGTCTGAGACCCAAAGTTCTGCATAATTCTTTTAGCTGTTTTCCTTTTTGATCAACAAATATCTAAATTTAAGGGTCCAAGGAAGAGGAAACACATTTCTAAAATGTTATGGAAGAGACTTTGGTTTGTCAACTACTTGCCATGAACATAACATGTTTCTTGTAACACAATGAATCCCAGGATTCAGATAACAGGTTTTTGTTGTGGTGGTAGTGGTTTTCAAAAATCAGTTATCGAGACACAATTTTAGTTTACTTTTTTTTCATTTTGAGATATAAAATATAAACCCTGCTATTAAATCAGTTAATGTCAGGAGCAATTCCTTAAGACTGATGATTTGGTTACTGCTGGAACCCAGACTAGGAGCCAGCTGCTATCTGTCTTCTGAAAACAATAAAAAGCAATCTCTGGCCTTGAACATAATCACACCAGACACCTCAGCAGAGATGAATGCTGTTGCTGCATCCTTCAGAAGAGAGGAGAGGAAGCATACGAGGCAAACAAAGCTTAGTCTAACTGTTATTGGTCTTGAATGAAACCCAAGTTTATCTCAATAGTTGGAAGAAGATTTTGTTAAACATTTTCACAGACATTGAACAAAAAAGGTTGTACATTAAAAGAAGTATGGTCACCAAAATATTGTTAGAAAATATATAACATTCAGATGCATTTTCAATTACGAAGTTATTCATTGCAGGATTAAATTAAAAGGGTGAAAGATTAGCAAAAATGTAAATTTCCATCAATAAGTAAATGTTTAAGTAAATTATGGAATATCCACTCAGAATGTTCTATAATCATTAAATTCTGTTCACAGGAATATAGAAACATGGCAAAAGTACTGTAAGTATAAAAAGAAAAATAGTATAGAAAACTATGTATTGTATGAGCAATACAATACTGTTGTAATACCCTCAATTACAGTACTGTCACAAAAAATATAAGAACCATGCATAGAAAAAGCAAACTGGGAAAAAATACATTCGCATATTTGACAAATGCTTATGTAGCACTTATGTATTAGTTAGGCTAGAGTACACAGCGGTAAGAAATAACTCCCAAAGTTTATAGTGGCTTAAACATCACAGCTCAGTGCAGATATCTGTGATTGGAGGAAGACATTGCTCCGTATAGTGATCCAAGTTCTTTTCATTTCACGGCTCTGCCACCACCTAGGACCCTTGCTCCTCTCTAGTCAATGTTGATGGGGAAGAGATTTTGAAGTCGGAAACTTGCTTTTGAACACTCTTAACCTGGTACATGTCGCTTCTCACCGCACATATCATCAGTGAGAACTAGTCAGATGGCCCTGACTAGTTAGGTGCAAGAAAGTCTAGGAAATGTAGTCCCTGAATGGGCAGCCGCTCCCCTTGTACTAAGACAATGCACAGATTTTTGCTGGAAAGGTAACAATTTCTGTTAAACCTAGTGAGAAGAATGAAACTTGATCAGAATCCAGGTCTCTTTGACTCTGAAATCTAGGCTTTTAACTATCATGCTGTTTGAGGCTAAAAACCTAGGAGTTTCCCTACGGTTTACAAATGGTTAATAGGTTTCAACAAAGCACCTCTAAGCCATTAGCTTTAATGCCTTCAGAGATTGTGTTATCCATTAGAAATCCAGGGTTGGTGTCAGTACTTTCTGAGTGACCCACTTCCCCTAGTTCCTGACCAGTTTGCAGTGCCAGTGAAAGCCCATAAGTCACACGCAGAGCCCTTCAGTGGGTGGAACGATGGAGGAAGATGCTGCCCTGTAAGTGAAATTGTGACAGCTGTGAGGGTCCCAGATCTCATGTCAAGGAATAAGGAGCCACCGTTGGCTCCAACCATTAAGCCAATACTCTCAACGGTTGGAATTCATTGAGATGATGACTGAATCTGAGCTACAAAACATTGCCGAGTCTTATTAGTAGTACCTCAACATTTCCTTGAGGTCCAACATGCAGAAGTTCCTTCACTTAAGTAGGGAGATACCCAGAGGGTATCTGATACTCGATTCCCAAGCACAAAGGGATTTCTCCTTCTTAGACCCAATACTGGGATTAAGGCTTTTAGAAGATTCCTGACTGGTTGTTTTTGGCCCAGAACATCCTCCAGGATGTTGCTATTGAAGTCAAGAATCTTTAAAGAGCAGTCTTATAATTAGGGAAGAGGTTGTTTTAGCAGATATCTTCCATCTCTTCTGGAAATACTGGGAACCATGCTGCTGCTGGTGCTGATGTCAGGTCCACAGCTACTTTCTCATGGTTTCTATGCTAAAGATTTTTGTACACATTATTTTATTTGATCTTTGAAAGAATTCCACAAAGAAGATGTTATGTCTATCATCATAATAATTATCATTTTACAGATTTAAAAACTGAAATTTGAAGAAAGAAAGTAATTTGCTCAAGGTCACACACCTAATAAGTGGAATCTGTCTAACTTCAAAGCCCATGCTCTTTTGCTAGATCATTTGGCATTGTAATTTGCCCAGAATCCATCCCCATTTCTCTTAATTTTCCAATTCCTTTGGAAGTTACCTGTCTTACATCTTCTTGGAGTGAGGCTGCTCGTTTCCTACTATGAAAATGAAGGGAACCATTCTTTCCATTCCCTCCTGCTCTCTGCATCCCCTAATGGTAGAATGTGATCTGAGCATGGCCAGCAAGGTATTGAATCTTTTTTTTTTTTTTTTTTAAAGATTTTATTTATTCAGTTTTTTCCCCCCAAAGCCCCAGTAGATAGTTGTATGTCATAGGTTCACATCCTTCTAGTTGCTGTACGTGGGACTCGGCCTCGCGTTGGACGGAGAAGTGGTGCCTCGGGGCGCTCCCGGGATCCGAACCCGGGCCGCCAGCATCAGAGCGCACGCACCCAACCGCCAAGCCACGGAGCCGGCCCAAGGTATTGAATCTTGAGTAGAAGACACAAAAACGAGGAGGGAGATACTTAATGGAGACTATAACACTGGTAACACTTTTATGGTTTTCTAAATCATGGCCCTCTATAACTTCCTAGGTTTCTGTTAGTTTCCAACCCTGATCTCTCAGACTCTAATCAGTCCTGTGATCCCTGAGCGATCTGTCTAATATATCTCCTTTTGGTTAAGTGATCCAGAGTTGGTTTCTGTTGCTTTTAATTAAGAACACTATTTATATATTCGGGTGCTATTGGTTGGAAGTAACAGGAATCTCACACTTAAACTGGCTTAGACAAAAAGATAATGTATTATCTTTCATAAAGGAAGGCAGAGAAGGCTTCAGAGGTTTCTTCAATTTTGGTAGAATGGCCCAATACTTTGCCCAAATGCTGATTATAAAATTCCTCTCCTTCTTTACTTTCTTGTCTTAAATTTCATGGGAGTGATGAGTCATAGTTGGAGTCAGTGTTGATAATTAAAAGTCATAATGTGGAACACATATCATTTTAATGTGAAGTTGACTTATGTTGTCTTCTCTAGTAACAATAGGCCCTGTAAAACTTGAATTATGTATTTTATACTGTTACTTCGCGGTGGGGAATGGCGTTAGGGTTTAGAGTTGGAAATGTTTAAAAGAAGTCTTACACTATTGCTTTTTCTAAAGCACTGAATTATAAAAATTCAGTACAATAGCTCATATTCAAAAAGGCAGAAAGAGAAAAGAAATAGTCCTATAGATTCAGTAAAGTGCAACTTTAACTTTTTAATTAACCAAATATGTATAAAAGGCGCTCATTTCCCAGATTCTCCCAGCAAGGGGTACATGATGACTGCCTGATATTTCTCTCCCTCAAGGCACTAAATGTGGCTGATTGCATTCTCTCCTGGGGAGCCTTTCAGTAGGGGGAGGAGATTCTTTTTTTTCTTTTTCCTTTGTATTAAGGGCCTCTGGGAAAGAAATACTTTAAAATCATGTAAGTGAAAGTGACTACATTTTGTTTCTTTTTTTTTAAAAAAAAGAAATATAAACCAGTCTTCATTTTCCAAACTAAGAGCCAAAAACATAAATACAAAGTAGGAAATGCAATGTTCCCATCTGAAAGTTTGATTAGTTACAGATAGAAGTTGTAGAGGGGTAGGCGAGGCAAAATGACAGCAGAGGAGAGTTGAAGAGGACCTCTTCTACTGATCTTTTTCCCCAAAGGAACACACACCAAGAATGCCACAGAAGGCAGGCAGCAGAGTAGATGTACACATACCAAGAGGTACAACCACAGCAACCCATACGGATAGACAAGAGACATTCTTTGGCGTAGCATTACCATCTTGATAATTTTCAGGCTTTGGCTAACATTTACTTGGGAAATTGTGTTGTGTTTTTGCAAGCTTGCGCATGTGTGAGAACAGAGATGGTGAATTTCATGCAGATATTTATGTGAAGTCTAGAGGAACTCATTCCAAAAATAATGCCCCTTCTCCATCAGCTTCTTGATATCAGAATCAGATACGAGAAGAAGTGCATAATACCTCTAGTCTATGATTGACAAGTTGACAGGAGTATTTATAAACAACTGAGGCTAAAATAGGTCCCAAAATTCTGCAAAACAAAATCAATTTCATTCTTCGAAGACCAGAAGTTCAGGTTGAAACCACAAAGGAATAAGTTATAGCCATTTAATAGTGATCCAGGCCGATGGGGCAGAGAAGTAGAATACAATTTAATATTGGGACTAAATAATCACGTTTGATTTGCAAGATAGAGCAATTTTATCTTCTTCAATGTGTTTTGCTGAAGATATGAGTAAAATCTCTTAGAAATGTGACATGGTCCTCAAAGGTATTCAGTGTCCCGGGAAACTAATGCTGCTTTAAAAAAATTGCTGTCAAAGAAACAAATTTCTTTTTTACCCAACAATAATTGAAGTTTTCTCAATAATAAAAAAGATAATTTACCCAACAATAATTGAAAACTATAGACTTTTCCCATGTTGGTCTTTCCTTTTTTTATTTCTCTATTATTTATGTCAACCAAAATAATTTTCAGATATGTAATAGAGGATGAATGCCTTTTTTTTTATTGTAAAGGCTTCATAAAGTGACCTGTTTCTTAAGCAATAGAATGCCTATTTTATAATAAATACACAGCTCTCGTAGCTCCAGAAAATGTCCATCTGCTACTGCTGGGTTTGCCTTGCACAAAACAGGCTTTGAAAAAACAGCATTATGTCATTAATTTAGACATGCTGTGGATGTGAATGCTTATGAGCAATTGGTTCTACTCTAAGCGACACAATGGAAAAATATCTTAATTAATGGAAAAGGCTCAAAGGAGTGACCAAGGCACTTTAGGCCACAGCAATCACATGACAAATTATAACAGGAGATGTTTTAATGGAAACTTTTAGTCGGCACTGAGAGTTTCTCCAATTATCAGCAGTCACTTTTCTCTCTATTCAGCTGTGTTTTCAGTTTTATTCTACGTTGGCCTCTTCTATCCACTTAACCCAATAAAAGTAAAAGAATTTAGAAATCCTAACTTCACAGTGACATCCCCAAAATGGACAAAATCATTTTAAGAATTCTACAGTATATTGTCTAGAAGGCACATGTAATTATTGTTCATTGTCAACTAAACAAATAAGGTTGAACATGATTTGTGGTGTCACTGTTTCCTGAAATGCATTAGAGAGTCTTAAGAGGAGAGGCTTAAGGAATTAGATTTATTTAGAAAGGAGAGTGCTAAGGAGATAGCTTAGTCAGCGCTCAGTTACAAAGGTATATTAGAAGAGAAGACATACGTTGCAAGTGGGCACTAGTGGATTTTGTGTTATCTCAGAAAAAGCTTGAAAAAGATAATTCCCCCGAATATCTCCCTATTGGCCAGGAATTTCTTCAGCTCTTCATCCTTTTGGATTTTGAAGCTTTTTTCATTTTTTTCAGGTGCATCTGACCATAGCAGACATTCTTTACCAGATCATCTTTCTACTATTTTATATATAATATTTTTTTTAAAGTACTTTCTTGTAACATTTTCTTGCTACCACAATCCTAGAACTTAAGATTATTATTACCATTTTACAGTTGAGAAGACTGAGACTCAGAGTGGCTGGGACTTGCTTACAGTCCAAAGCTTGAAAGAAGGGCCCGGGTCTTCTGGCTCCTGGTCTAGGCTTCTTTCCCTCCACAATTCATGGTCCAAATCTCCATGAAGGAGGCATAGGATAGGCACAGGGGGTTAGTGAGAGCAAGAAGCGAAAAGACAACAGAGGGAAACTGAAAGGATAGAAGAAACAGAGGTGGCAAGCAGAAGAAGATAAACTTTCCTTTCCGCATCAGCCTTCAGCCATCCCTGTGAACTTGCTGTGGTTCTTGTCCATTCAGGAAAAACCCTGATATTTTTGTCTTTAGTTTGTAGTTCCCTGTCATTATAGGTTGAAATCTTAGCTCTTCATTCCCTAGCATGACCTTGTGCAAGTCATGTAATCTCTTTAACCTCAGTTTCCTCGTCAATAAATGAAGATAATGCTAAAAAGTAGGTCCCAGAGTCAATTCAATGAGATAAGGTATAGAAGGCAATTCAATAGTAACAGCACCTGGAACATGGTAACCTCTCAATAAATGTTAACTATCATTAATATGTGATAGATGTTTGTAGTTTTTGACTGCCTAATGTCTGAATCCCCTTCATATATTTGGGAACTCATCAATATGCTATTCACTAGTGCTGTCCATCAAGTATGTCTGGTTCTTTTTCTGAGCACATGGTAGGATTGTATTTCCCTGCACTCCTCTTCCTCTCGAATTTGGGTGTGGCCATGTAGCTTGCTTTGGCCACTAAAGTATAAGAAGGAATGACGTGTGTCACTGTTAGTCAGAAGCGTCAAGTGCTGGTGTATGTTTCACCACACTTGCCTGTGGCCATGACGACCTGCAGCTTTCCATGTAGAGGCTGTATTGTCCCCCTACGTCCTTGAGTGAGAGAGAGAGAATGACACAGAGCAGAGCTCCCAGCTAACTAGTGTGACTGAGAAAAGAAAGAGAAACAAACAAACAAAAATGTTCTGTGTTAAACCACTAAGATTCTGGGGATTGTTATTGCAGGGTAACTTGGCCTATCCTGACTATTACCCCCACCCTATGAGTCTTGGTTGGAGGCAGAGCCTCAGTCACATAGTAGAAGTACAAAAGCCTAGATAATTGCTTTCATTACCTCCCTTGATCTAAAGTTGACCAATCAGTAGATCCACCTAAGCACATAAATCGGGAGCTAGGAATGCAAAGAAGTAGGAACAGTGTATAATTCATTTCCATTTATTCTGGTGCAGCAGCAATGGAGGAAACATACATTTCTGGCAAAATCAGGAGCAGCAGCTACAGTAGTAACATCTGGAGTCTGGGTCCATTGGTGGAAATTTTTGTAAACTGTTGGGCCCCGTTTTCAAGGATGTCAGCAGCAGAGTCTCCACTGGGTAAGTCTTGTGGTGTAACTCTGGCTCTGATGGGGGCGTGGTCTAGTATCCCTTGTTTCTGACCAATTTCCAACCTCTGTAGGAGCTCAACTCTGCAAGTAGCTGATATAATTTCAATTCATTCATTTTCAGATTAAATCAGCCAGAGTGTAATGCTTGCAAATAAGATTCCTGAGTAACACAATATATAAATTAATTTTAGAATTTTCTTTGTTAATGTGCAGACTTATTTTAGTATATTTCTGGCAGTTCGAATTAGCTGCTTTCAATGCCATTGCTCGTCCATGCCAACAGTACAATTATTTAGAAATGCTCACACTTTATTTCAGCAATTTCTTTTCAAGGTACCCAGTTCATGGTTATTTAAAAGATTCTTAATGAGTTAAAGTACAAATTCCACTTAAGGTTTAAATTATATCAAAAATCTGATAGTTGAAACCATTTTTTTTACTCTTTCCCTCTGAAAAATATAAGCAAATGATTTTCCTGTATAAGTCTATTGAAATAAGCATCGTGTTACTAAAAAAGACTAACGAATCTTTGTTTTAAATAAAGATCACATTGTTCTCTTTCTTTTGAACGTGGTTCACTCTAGACATGAAGATGACCTAGACCACCTCTGAAGTTTCTTTCCAGCTCCGTGATTCCTAAGACCGTGATTTAGCTACAAGAGTCAAAATTCCCACTGAGGGAGATTCATTTAGTTAGTTGGGTAAAATGATTCCTCTTCTAAAGGATTATTAATCTTGACATGCCTTGACAACTAAATTGAACTGGAACCTGTGTACTGGGGGACTGGGAAGAGAGATATTCATTACAAGTACCCAGCAGAGATGTAATTTTACATATTCTGGGTTTACTTTTTGAACCTATCAGGAAAAAATAGGAAGGGCAAATTTATTCCTAGTGGGTACACCAACACTGTAATTTCCTTGCTGAAGTTCAGACCCAAGTGTAACTCTGATCTGCCTCTCTGCTACTTTTTTCATTCTGCAATCTACCAAGTCTAAAAAAAAAAAAATAAAAACAACAACAGCAAAGATTGGAAATGCAAGCAACTAGAGACAGCTAGTCAACATAATTCAAAGTAGAAAAGGGATTAATAATTATTTCCTCTGCTCTGAACTATTTGTTTCTGGAAAGGTGGAGAAGAAAACAGAGAGGGGAAAGGGAGTTTTTCCCAGGAGTCATTGGGTCCTTTCTATCAAAGCCTTAAAGAAGAAAAACCAAAAACTTGTAAAATTATGAGACTTGGAGCAATAATCTAAGCAGGAAGTGTGGGATAAGGTGACTGCTCTACATTAAAACAAAGGCTTTTGCTTTCTAGAATAATCAGTCAAATATGTTTCACAATTTTCTAACTTGTGGGAAGTGAAGCAAAAGGAAAAAAACAAAAAACCCACTAAAAAATATGTGGTATGTAAATGAGAAACAAGGTTTGGAGAAGCCTTAGATGCAGAACACACATTGGATGCACCAGCTTCCGAGACCTGATTACTTGTCTAAAATGACTACCGAGTTTGTTCTGTAGGTATAAGGAGATGGCTCGCAAATCAACAGATCTTCCTGAAGATTTGAGTGATGTGAGAAAGGTCGCAGATTTTGTTCTTTAGGGAAGGAATTTTCCATTAATTTACAGATAGACTAAGTCCTGGAGATGTCAAGTGACTTTCCCAAGGTCATTCAGCTTGTTCAGGAAAGAATCTGGACTAATACTCAGGCTCTGATGATGAACACTGAGACCCCGGTGTCATCAGGCCAATCTTGGTTTCATTTCTCGGCCCCCTATTGGGTAAAAGGGAAGCTCTTCAAATAACTGTCTGTCAAGATTCAATGTCAGGATCCACTCCTCTGCCTGCGGAAATTTGCAATAGCCTATAAGGGTCAATTTCAGGAACAGGCAAACCCATTAACAAGCTTCCTAAAACTCCCTTTTACTCCACAGTAAGAGTTTAAATAGGAAATACTGGAGGACTTAAGCACCTGGCTCTGGACTCAACTATTCCTGGATTTAGATTCCAACTCTACCACTTCCTGTCTGTGTAGTCTTGGGAATGTTAATTAATGTCCCTAAACCTCAGTTTCCTTACTGTAAAATGGAGATAATAATGGTACCTACCTCATATGGTTGTTGTCAGGATTTTTTCATGCAAGTGAAAAATAGTACAATCTATGAAACAAGAGTTTAATAAACAGTATCAGAAAAGAGGGCCAGGGCCGGCCCGGTGGCTTGGCGGTTAAGTGCACGCGCTCCGCTGCTGGCGGCCCGGGTTCGGATCCCGGGTGTGCACCGACGCACCGCTTCTCTGGCCATGCTGAGGCCGTTCCCACATACAGCAACTAGAAGGATGTGCAGCTACGACATACAACTATCCGCTGGGGCTTTGGGGGAAAAAATAAATAAATAAAATCTTTAAAAAAAAAAAAGAAAAGAGGGCCAGGTATGAAAAAAATAAAGAGTATATATAACACATATTAAGAGAAAGGAGAGAGAATATTTCTTTTAATATTTATTAAACTCCATTGTTGTCTTAATATTAATTAAATTCTATTTCTTTTCTTTCCTCCATTGATGAAATGCATTTTTCTTCAATATGCTTACTCTGGTTACTTTCTTTGTAGGCACCAACCGCACACGTAGTTCAAAAGTAGAGACCTTGAAACACTTTTTTTTAATCCGTAGACGTTTGCCCTTGGAAAAGTCAGCAGGAAAAATGTACGCAGAGATTAGGAAGTGGTTATTAGACCCACAGGGACTCAGCACAGCCAAGAGGAAAGGTAGAGACTGCAGTGAGAGATTTCAGAGTTTTAGAGCTGGAATTGGCCTTGGAGGTCATCCAGTTGACTCATTTGTTTCAAAGAAGAGAAAAAAGAAATCCAGAGAGGTTGCTCACATACCTGAGGTCTCACGGCATTCTACTGAGAGAACATCACTCTTGAGCCTCCACTTTTCTATTTAGCTTCCTTATATCAGTTTCATTTTATCCTCTTGAATGTTTCCTGTGCTCAATTGGTAGGTGCGTACTATAGCTTCTACATAAATTGGTTCTACCCTTTGGACCTGCTGTGATTTTTGCAGATCATACCAGGGCCATTACAGTCCAGATGTTCTAGATGAATGAACTTCTTACTGGTGGCTGCTGCCTCGCTCCTGTCTCTGAAGTTGGCATAGATTCTCCACCAGGGAGTGGAGTCTGGCTTATGCCCACGACTCTGCGTCTCCTCCTATCATGTCCTTACCCTGATCCTGTCTCCTGACAACTTCTGAGAGGCAAGTTAATGAACAAGCATGCAGCTGGAACCAGTTGAAGAGGCCTCTCTTCCAAACAGGAAACATTCTGTCTTTGGAAGACTTTTCCAGAGAGTGTGACAACGTGTTTATAGGAGGGGCAAACCCCAGCCAACCTCTGTAAGATGAGGGCAAGGACTAGGACCACCAGGTCCCTTACACAGGAGGGAGGCATGTGTCTACAGGTGGGAAACTTGAGATTTCTCTTTAAGGCCTTAGAGCTACAGTGAAAAAACCCTGTCAATCAAGATTTACCAGATCAGTACCAGCTTCGTAAAGTCTAAACCATTTATCCCCATAGCACCTAGTATTTAGGGAATGGCAACAGCTGTCCATTTGGTGGTGGCAGGGTTTCTATGGGAGTTACACCTTAGACCAGTGACTCTCAAACTTTAGCATTCATCAGAATCACCTGGAGGGCTTGCTAAAATGCAGATTGCTGGGCCCATAGCTTAAGAGGTCTGGGGTAAGAACTGAGGATTTGCATCTAACGAGCTTCCAGGTGATACTGATGCTGCTGGACCAGAGACCACACTTTAAGAACCAGGAGAAACAGGCTTGTCGTTTCTGACCTTTCAGCCTAATTTCCTGCCTCAGCCACGCTTTCTTTTTATCTTCAGCTCCTCAGACCTTTTTTCCAGTGCAAATCTGCTTGCAAATTCTCTTTGCACACTCGTACACAAATGGTTGTTGAGGCTTAAAGTTTTATATCTCTGCAGATGCTTATTCTGTAACAGGACATTTTGACCAGCCAATCTATACCTTAGACATTGCAGGTAGAGACCACATCTCCAGCACCCTCTCCAGTATGTCTTTGCAAACATTGATGTGCATGGGGACTTTTGATTTGTGTCACTGAAGAAGATGGGTGGGGTGAAATTTATTGCAGGTAGGCTTCTCAAAGGGAAGTGGGCATGCCATGAGGAGTGGCATTTTCTCTCTTCTCCAGCTGACTCCTTGTACCGAGTTTGAGCCTCCACGTTTAGAAGAAGGCTGAAAGAACTGTTGAGTGAAAATCTTTGTGGAATTCTAGGCACAAACAGATTTGTTTTGGGACCCAGGCAAAGGGGGTGGGTCTGTCATACACTAACACCTGTCCGTCATTGGTTAAGAGCTCTCCAAGGGAGCACGTGAATTTTCAGGTGCTTCAGGGACTCCCTTCCAGTAGCCTTAGGAAATCTTGACAAAACTTGCTGGCTGTTGGAATGTAAAGCACACCAAAGGGAGGAGGGGCATGCACAAACATGGTCAAAAGGTATCCCAGGGAACCTAGGTGGAGCCCTGACATTGCCTAACACAACAGGGAGACCTTAAGCAAGTAGACAAAGCCAGTTGGCAAGGGGGTGCCTGAGAATCCTGGAAGCCACATATTTATTTGATTTTGATGACGACTCATCCCACTTGCCCTTGGAAACGGTGTTCATGAATCTCTGAGGTGGAGGGGGCTGTCTGGTCCAGAACTGTCATCCTAAGAAACTCTTCTCTGTGGCTTATTAGTGGCGTGGGATGCCTGGCTTGTTTGCCAAGCCTGAGGATCTTGGTGAGGACTGCCAGCACAACGCTCCATCAGGCTGAGGTTAGCAACTAAGCATTTGAATCGTCTTGCTACGTTGCCTGATTCTTTCAGGCAGGGCGCCCAAGGGTAGTGTATTTTCTCAGACAGCCTGCCATCTTCTTTTCATGCTTGCTTTCCTTTGTCCGGGGTAGCTAGGTGCCCCCCTAAAGCAGTGGGCTGGGAATTCAGATGCATCCACAGTCATGAATTTTGCAGCATCATTTGCATGTTTAACCTTCCTCTGCTTCTCTTATTCTCAAACAGATGCAGGCAGAGCCATTTCTGTAGAAATTTCCATGCTGCTGAACAAGAAATTTCCATGTGCTGAACACACATGCTGCTGTGATTTTGATGAAATAAATACTTGTTAGGACTGTTTGAGTCTTACTCTCCTAGGTCTCTCTTAAGAAGGTCATTTGAGCAACTATGTTACAAAGACATTTCATCAGTGAATGTGTCTTGGATTTTTATTTCACCCATGATTCAAGGGCTACATTATGGTTTATCTTCCACATTCACACAGAAGTACTGAAGTTGAGCTTTCCTGTTCTGTGGAAACAACACTGGTCATGAAATCAGAAGGCCTGGCCTTCAGTTGTGGCCTCCCACATATAAATGAGGTGATCTCTTCTGTGACTTGGGCTAAGACTGGTTTTGCTCACTCAATATGGTCATTGTGAGTGTCAAAAGGAGATAAACCTATTTGTGGGATGGTTAAGTGCAAGACAAAATAAAGAATTTATAGGATAGAAAATACCATATAATTATTGATTACACTGTGCCACTGTGACCATTATCAGCACACCTAAAAGGGATCACCCTTTGCTCTGTAGGTGATTTTTATACCCAGATAGATCTGGGCTCAAATCCAGCATTCCCCTTATAGTCTATTTAATCCTGAGAAAAGTGTTACAGCTCTCTGAGTCTTAGTTGTTATACATTTGCCTTTTAGGACATGGTGAGGATTATAGCTAACATATATAAATGCCTGAAAGAGTTCCTGCCACCCAATCAATGATATTTTATTGTCATTTTATTTTTTGACTTTTGCCAACTATAAAGGAACTTTTTGATACTACGTAGAACAAACTCTTGTCTGGCAGTGAGTGCTATTACTAAGACATAAAATTCAATTATGGAACCTCTGTCATTGGCTCAAGTACAATGACCATATAAGTAAGTGCTGAGTTTCCTGGAGGAAAAAATACTTCAGAGGCAAACCATCACTGGTTCTCAGATGTTGACGTCTCTGTTTTTTATCAATGGGGTCTCACTTTTAGGACACTTGTTTTCTGTCTGCATAGCCTTGTCTGATCCTGATCTCCCTGTAGAGCTGCCAGCTCCTACCCTAATACCATGAATAACACAACTTTTGCAGTAATGGCTGCAATGAACAGGACACAATGCCATCCTCTCTGTGAGCCCTTCCCTTGACAACAATCATTCATCCAGGTCCTTCCTCCAGAACCTATTGTCTGTAACTCAAGTAGGACCTTATTCTTCTTTTGTCTGATTGTCTAGACCACACAGTGTAATACTGTAAATATACACGCACATATTGAGCTTTCTTTCTTTCTTTTGTGTACTGCCTTCTCCAGATACGTTCTGAGTGCTTTCTGGGTGTTGGCAATGCCTTTTCTGCCCCATAGAACTGACACAGGGCTGATACCCAGTGGAGAACACACACTAGGCATTTGATATGAATTTATTGTCTAATGGAAAGGCAGTAACGGTTTCCATGGTGAGTATTTGCCATTTCATGCTATAGGCCACTGCTAACATTTAGAGTTTTCTTAGAAGGTAGATCAATTGCTTTGCTCTATTAAATACTTTTTAAGGGTCATTACAGATTTTTGATTAATGCTGGTATCTCAGCAGAACAGAGGGCACCAGACAGGTATTCATGTACTAAAAATACTTGTTTTGGAAGATACTAGACACAATAGAGCACATACAACATTATTTAATTTAACAAGGGCCCAAAATAGGCAAAACCATGCTTTTGTTCCTACCCTGGGGGGTGCAGTGACTAGAAGAGTATAGGAGGATGTTTCTGGGATACTGTGATATCTTATGTCTAGATCTGGAGGAGGGTTAGAGAGGTGAGAGGTGTGTTCAATTTGTGAAAATTCATCCAGCTGAGTACTTATAATCTGTGCACTTTTGTTTCTGTATATTATTCATTAATAAAAGAAAAAAATTCTTATTTGTGTTCTCTTATTTATTTTTGTAGAAGAAGAGTAAAAGCAATGTTAACTTGGGTTCAAAGAGAGATGACATTTTCATGACCTCCTGTAAATACTTTCTGCCCACATACCTTGGAAAAGAGAAATATTGCTTGTGTGGGGTTGTCTCTAGGACTTAAAAACAAGGTTTATAGAGAAATGAAGGTCAGCTGGTGGACAACCTAGAATCTGTCTCGCCTAGACAGCACAGACACCTAAGTAGAAGTGACAGGAGACTCTTCTCTACCATCTGTATGAAAACAGCCATCAGTGGGTCAGACAGCTCAGCTCCCAGCTTAGATCTTCAAGGGCCTGGCGATCTCACTGGGCTTACAGATGGAGAGAGGGTCTATGGAGAATGCTGGCAAGGCGTTTGCACATTCCTTCAGATATTCAAATCTCAAGATTTATTAGGGAAGACAAAATATGTACTTTTGGCCTAATTTTTTTCTTTTTGAGAAAAGAAATCTTAATTTATACAGAAACTAAAGCTTAACAGTCTAACAGTAGATTCTTGCTAAACACATTTTTTGGCAAGCGACAAGTCATTTTATGTTTCTTCTCCCTTTGGAAGGGTTTGCATACAAGCTTTGGTAACACTATTTTATATTGCTTATCTGCCCATTCTGTCCTTGAGAAGAGAAGTACTGAATGATGTCATAAAATAAATTTCATGCCCACGTGACCAGGCCCCAGTGTCAGGGTTTTCCAAGTTTCACCCTGGGACACCTGAGATGGCGTTTCTTGACCATGCATCAGAATCGCCTGTGTTGCTTATTAAAAAAGATGTGAATTCCTGGGCCTCAGCTCACACATAATAAACCTCTGGTGGGCAGGTCCCAGGATGCTACATTTGAAATAAGCTTTCCTGATGATACTCAAGCACACTAAAGTTTGAAAACTATTGGCCCAGTGGCTACTGGCAGGTGTCAAACATACTCTGGGGTCAGGGGGGTGTTGACCCAGGAAGCTTCCCAAGAATCTCTGGGAAAGAATATGTACTGGGAACTTTTACAAAGTTGGGATCATGGCGCCACAAAGAGGAAGGATGTTCCTCTGAACTTAGGTGGGAAAGATGTGCAAAAGGTCCATAGTTTGTCTTCCTGGGCAGGATGAGACAAGAAGCCCTTTGTGCGTAGACAGAGAGCTTGGCAACCTTAGCCTCCCAGTGTTCCCACCTCTGTCCTTCTGTGTTGGCAGGAATTCTGACTTTTGCATTCCCTTTGAATCCCAAAAACTGTCCCTTTCTGTGAGTTTCTTTTTGCAACAGCAGGCTATTTCTAAAAGAACAGTGTTGCCTTTCTTTTTGTGGATTGCTTTCTTTCTTTCTAAAAGACATTTGAAAGAATATTCCCCTCTGGGTTTTGCTCAGCTGACTTTATTACAAGGACACACCACTAAAAGTACATCTAGTGATGTGCTAGTTAAAGGAAAAAACACTTTGTTGGAAAAGCAGCTAGAAATAAAACACAAGGGGAAAAGATTACCTCTGGTATAAGTCAGCATTTCTTGGAAAGTGCTTGCAAGGAACAGCTCAAGGCAAACTGGTTGGTGTCTTCCATTCTCGGAATCAGTGGTCTCGTGATTTCACCGTCTTCATCTTAACCTTGCAATTTGAGAAGCTCTGAGGGGAGAGGGTATTCAACATCTTCTTTGGTGAATTAAAAATGGCAGATTTACAAATGAAATAGGGTAGATTTCAGATTTGACAGACAATTTCTAAGAACTATAGAGTTGGGGGTCTGGGTTCCCCAAGGAAGGAATACAATCCAATTGCATGGAGGTATTAATAGCAAATATAAGTATGAACCAGCCTAGAGGCACCAAGCGGCACTTGCCAAGGAAGGTTACACTATAATCTAAAAGTTTTGATATGTGATTCTGAAAATTTCCAAAAACTAGGATCTCAGCTGGGGGCAATGTATGAAGATATTTTCAAACTGTCATAACTGGGGAGTGGGGAGTGTGTGCTACTGGCATCTATTGGGCAGAGGCCGGGGATGCTGCTAAACATCCTACATGTACAGGACAGTCCATCTACCCCCCAACAAAAAATTTTCTGGCCTCAAATATCAAATGGTCAAGGCTGAATTTGAAAGCAGGGCACAGTACTGGAAAGATTAAGTTGGGAAGGACATTCCGCGAATTACACGGCTCAGAAAGCTGTCTCAGCTATCTTTGGAACAAGAGGTACCTACCATTGGAGGAAGTATCAAGCCTGCAGCTTGAAAAAAAGATTTGTGTGTTGACATGATGGAAAGAAGGGAGAGCTCACAATTTCTATTTTTGTTTCCATTGTCTAGAAAGGGAAAGCATTTCCCAACTGAAAGAATAAAACTAAAAACAAAATGAGAAGGTATTGTGGCATAAGAAATATGACAAATCAATAAAAGAAGGTTTAGTAGATTTAAAAGAATTCGGTATCTGAGAATAAGAGGAACCGTGCTTCTAAAATGCTAAAGGAATTAGAAATGTGATTTCCGAGTCTCAGCATCTTTGTCAGTAACCTCTGAAGGCTCATAAAGAATTTCCAGAAAAATGGAGACAGTCAAATAATTCCCTTATTCTCACAAAGGCTAGCTTCTGGTTGACATACCCTAGTAATCCTGACATTTACAACCTTGCAACATTCTGAGATAGATTGTTAAATTGTTTCCGTTTCTTTAGAAAAGGCAAGGATCAGTAGCCACTTGTGTGTGACCACTAAGAGGAAGACATCTGAAGCTGACTTCAGCTCCTTTATAGATGCCTTTGTAGGGCTAGTAGATCCAAGGAGCTCTCTAGTTAGAATTTTTCTTGAGGTCAGCAATTCATTCGATAGTGTCAGACTCGTAGCTGGCTGTATGGATCTACGTCCGTCTATGTGGATATCTCTAGTAGAGTTCCACAGGCTTCAACCTTTGGTCCTGCATTTTTTTTGAAGATGATGGCTGAATGAGACAGGATTCCTTCACTTGATGAAGGGTGGATTAAATCAGAAAGTCCCACATGTGGTTGCTTACCAGAAACACCTAGAAGCTATTTTTTAAAATACACCAATGTCAGGAATTAATCCCAGAGATTCTAATTGAATACATCTGGGAAGGGTCCAAGAATCCAGATTTTAAAACAGAAAGTTCCTCAGATGATCGGATACGCAGTCAAATTTGAGAACTACAAAGGCCTCTAAGCTCCCTCTTCAGCTTCGTGATTCTAAGTGAAGATAAGGACCACGTGGGGAAGATCTCCACAGCACCTCAGTGAACTTGTACTTGCTGTCTGTCTGTCTTGTTACATTTTGTACAGAGTCTATCCAAGTCAGACACCTTGGCGAGATGTTTACACAGATTATCTCACTTAATCCTCGCCACAGACAAATGAGGAAGGCCTTATCTTTAGAATCGTGTTATACTCGTGGAATCTGAGGTTCAGAGAAGGTAGATAATGACCTAGGAGCAGAATTAGGATTCAGATCCAGATTGTCTGATGGCAGAGTTGGTTCTCTCCATTGATTCCCTCTTCCAAGTTTGACTATGCTATTCTGAAAACAAGAGTGTTAGGGCCTAACATATATAAAGAGATATATCCTGGGAAAGGTAGGAAAATGACAAATGTGAGAGGTACTTCTTGCTTTCCTTTCCTTTTCACCCCCTCCTCACACCTATGTCAGTTCTACAGGTTCTTCATTCTCCCTTCTGACACATTAGTGAAGCCTATGTTTCTTTCATTCTTAAGATAGGATTCCTTTATTTCTTAAACTGTCAAAATCTTCATGGATCTTTGATTTTTTTTTTTTTTTTTTTTTTTTGCAAATCAACACTAACAATATTTTTGTGGCCTATTGAGAGTTTTATTTGTTTGTGTAGAACTTACCTGAATGGATTGGAAGGAAAGAAGCTGTTTCAAGATATAGTCCCAGTAGGCAAGGCCATCATATCTTTGTCCTCACAAGCACCCTGTTGTGTTGTAGGCAACAATCCACAATAGGCTGCATGTCACATGAATGCAGTTAGGAATATATAGGAAGAAACTCCCAGCCAACCACCACCACAGTGTGAACAGTCTTTGTGGAAATTTCCCTACAAATTAAGCACAGTGTGCCTGGCTCATATCCTTTCTCTGAGCTTTAGAGTAATACATGATCTGCAACATCAAGTGGTCACTCAGAGAATCAGATTTTTCAGTTATAATGCCATATCTATCTATCTATCTATCTATCTATCTATCTATCTATCTAGCTAGCTAGCTAGCTAGCTAGCTAGCTATCATTTCTCTATCCATTATTTATCATCTACCTAATTTCTATGGACTTGAATTGATTCATTAAAACACTTGAGCTGGGATTCTGCTTTCCCCAAGCACAACTGCTAGAAGAGTGGATATTCTGAAAGTATTCATAAACAATATGCTTTTGAATAAGGTTTCATGAACACAGAGGGAAAATTGCCCTCTTATTTGTCGCCTCTCAACCTCTGTCAGCCCAGTCCCTGCTGACCAAATTTCATATAGCTAATGACCTTTGAAACACAAATCAGACAAATCAAACAGCTCCTTCATTCCAAGCACAGGGTGAACACTTTTTTAAAAAAGCCTCTTTAAAAATACAGTAAATTTAAATAAAATCTCCAGGCAGGCTGTTGAGTCACGTCCGACCTCTTTGGAAATATGACGAATTGAGTTCCAATGCAAACCTTGCCCCCCTGGTGAAAAGTTCCACAGTGTGGAATGGTGGGTCCGTAGGCAGAGGCAGATTGGTTTCACCGAGCTCTTTCAAAAGGAAGTCGAAAGGTTCAGGCCAACTGTCAATCTGGCACAGCCTTGCCAGGGTTTTTTAATAAACCGTAATCAGGCTGTAGCAGTCTTTTCAGGCGTTTGACTCTGCTCACATTTAACTGATCACACGCCCTCTTCACAGCTGCTTCCCCCACAACATCCTCAAACACTTGCTGGACATGGAGTGAGGTTTGAATTTCATCCAAGAACTGGATTGCCGTTAAATTAAACAAGGAGCAAAAGGCAGGAGGGCAAAGGTATATTTGGTGGAGATTGGGCACGCTGTCTGATTTCCATGTTCTGTGATAAATTCTGCTTCTTTCCAGTCACTTAACCAACATCTGTTGAGCTGTGACTTGGGGAAGAGCATGGCACAGCCCAGAGGCTGGGGCGGGCCAGTCGTAATGCTGCTGGGAAACAGGATGGGCAGGCCCCTTTCCTTCTCTGGAACTGGTTTCCTTATCTTTATAATCGGGATGCTGAATAGGAAATTTTTCTAGCTGCTTTGGGTTCCATGATTGTAGTGCAGGGGCTGATAGTTTTTTTTTTTTTTTTTTGAGGCAGTTTGACCCTGAGCTAACATCTGTTGCCGATCTTCCTCCTTTTTTCCGTTTTTTTTTCTCCCCAGAGCCCCAGTAGATAGTTGTATGTTGTAGTTGTACACCCTTCTAGTTGCTCTATGTGGGATGCTGCCTCAGCGTGGCTTGATGTGCGGCGTGTAGGTCCACGCCCAGGATCTGAACTAGTGAACCCTGGACTGCCGAAGCAGAGCGTGCCAACTTAACTGCTATGCCACTGGGCCAGCCCCTGAGAGATTTTTTTCTATAAAGGATGAGATAGTAAATATTTTTGGCTTGTAGGTCAAAAAGCATCTTGTGTAGATATTTATATAACAAGAGAGAAAAAAAATGCAAGTACATTTTTATTGAGATAATTTAAAATAGATTAATAATAATTGAGTACACTTTTTTGTAATGCAGATGTTCTAATGAGGAGAATGGAATTTTTTCTTCTTTGTTTGTTTGTTGGGGGTAGATGACATCTTACTTACTTGGGATTCAAAATTAGTGTTCCCTATCATCAGATTGGTTGCAAATGTTCATCTATAGAAACCATTCTTAGCTCAGGGGCCATGCAAAACTGGGAGTGGGCCAGATTTGGCCCATGGGATGTATAGTGTGCCAGCCCCTGTCTAATGGTGCAGTAAGACCCTTGAAGGAGGTAACACGGGAACTGAGTTAGAAGTAGGCATCAGACTACCAGAAAAGGAAAGGCATTCCAGGCAGATGGGAAAGCAGAAATGAAAGCAGGGCAACAGTCCACAGTAAATAGCATAGGTCAAAGGGCACTGGGAACTCAGGAAGGTGAGGGTATCCGTTCTAGGTGAATAAGTCCTCAGGCAAATGTCACACAAGAAACACAATGCATTCTTCTAAAGCCAACCAATTCAAAATTATTTTTGCCTAATCTGAGTCAGATTTTCTCCTCTTGTCACATTCTCTCTGACTATGGTCACTTTTATGATTAGTTTATTATTAGTCATTATCCATGGCCAATTTACTTTTTTGGTTGATTTTTGTATCTTCTAAAATTTTACATAAACTGCTATCAAAATTTAGTCACTGTGTTCTGACAGATGACATAAACAAGTAACTTTGGGGGCTGGAGGTGCTTCTGAATCCTGATTGGATGAAGTAACACGCCATGTGATTTGTTTAAATGTCAGTCAGTCAGCCAGAGATATACATTTGGGAAGATCTGCATGTTGCCTTTGCAGTGGTCATGTTATATGATTTATAGATTTTACATATTATAGAATAGTTTTATGTTTTTGTAGGTAAATATTTATGTCTAGTTCAATGAATTATGCTGTCGATATGTCCCCAGACAAAATCAAATCTTCCTCCCAAATGGCCTGCAAATATGTACTCATTTCTATTGTATAGTTTGTACAAGCTTCACTGGTGAGACTGAAGCCATAATGTCCCACGTGCCATTTTAGGCAGAGCAAATGATTGGTGGTCCAAAGAGTCCTGTGTCCCATGGTTCTCTGTGAGGTCTGTCATAGCCTGAGTTCTAGAAAGCAGAGCCTGAGGCAGAGGTTGAAGTGCTGAAGCATCATTTGAGAGATGTAGTCTAGGGCACAAGAGTGAGGGGCAGAGAAAGGAAAGAAAGATGTGAAGCAATGTGAAATGCTACATTACCATGCTGGCTATTACTTTACAATGAGCTGTGAAGAGACACTCTAGAATGCTTGGCTAGTGCATCTACTGAGCCTAAAGGACATCTCCAGACAGTTTGTTTTTAGAAACTCTAGCTCAGGGAAGTCCATGAGAAAGATAAAGGAGGGGAAATGTATCTGCCCAGCTCCCCCCCATCTCCTGTTTCTCATTGGTCCAAATTCATCTCAGGGGAAGTTAACTCCCCCACACTTCTGGTTTGCATCGTGTGGCCCTTTTGGTGTCTTCTTGGAATGCCAGATCTCATCACCTGCAGTGTGGTGTTTCAGTTAAGCCCAGAAGAGGCAAGAGAGCCAGAAACTCCAGATGTGTGGCTGCTTGGGCCAAATGCATGACAGTAACTGAAGGGGAGTTTTAACACTCCCAAAACAAAGGACTGGTCAGCTCCTGGTGGTGGCAGCACATCTTGAGAGGTGGGCAGCCATTGAAGTTTCTGTCTGATACAAGGTCTTTAACCAGATGCCAAGTTAGCCTTATAGGATAGTTGCCTTTAGAAAGAGGGAGGTCAATAGGCTAGAAGTGAGATTGAACTGAAACCAAAATGTTGGGTGAAATTCAAATTTCTAGAGCAGTAGCAAATGGCCATTCCTCATAAAACAATTAAGAACAGCAGGATACAAAGATGAAAATCTGGGAGGCAAATGCTTGGGAACATCAGTGGGCTGGTCTGGCTGGAGTGACCTTGGACTTGTTTCCTTTGTTGTGTGTTTAGTTCTGTTGATTGCCTACACATCTTTTCTCTTGCCTTCATCTCTATCATTTGTGAAAGACCCACAATTTAGCAAGTGTCATGCCTTCTTCACATGCCTACATACTTCGAGGAAAGCTGCCCCAACCCCAGTTTTGGAGCCCGGGTCTTGATTAGACCAATCAGTCACGGAGATCCCATGTGTCTTGCTGGTGACTGGTTGAGAGATGGGCATGTGACCCAATTGTGCTCAATGAGAAGAAATATGCTGAGGGCTTCTGGGAGAGTTCTCTTGTTCCTTAGAAAGAGATATGGGTATTTATATTTTCAAGTCTGGGTGTGATGCCTGGATCAGCTGTAACTGTCTTGGACTATGAGGGAAGCCAGACTGAGGGCAAAGGAAAGGCAGCAAAGATGGCAACTGGGAGAGAAATTAAGAACGTTGGTCTTAGATGAGATTTGGTCCCTTATGTCAATGAAACCAGAGCCTGCCTTACCTCTGACTTCATGTTATATAAGATAATACTTTTTTTCTTATTGTTTAAGAAAGTTTGAGTCAAGTCTTTGTTACTTGCAACCAAAAACATTCTGAAAAAGAATTAAATACCCAGTAGATGATAAATCATCTTAGGGGCAACTGAACTATTCTTTGTTCAAAAGCCTGTGATAGAATAAACACAGGTGGGTCTTTATTTCTCACAGGTTAGGAAGCATAGAGGGACCCCTATATATTAGCTGAAGGCAGCAGAAGCAGAGTCAAATGACGGAATGACATTTTTTTCTTTAAATTCCTAGGCTCTATCCTTTCTTATTGTCAATTTCTTTTCCTACTAAAGGCAGAGATAATGGTAAATACCCTAGAGTTTTGCTGTAAAGATGCAATGAGGTATAGTATATAAAGCCCCGAGAACAGTGCAATCAGCAAATGTCTCCTTTTTCCTAGAGCATGCTTATTGACATTCCTCACATCAACAAAAAAGCACTTTTTTCTACCATGGCAGAGGTTTTGATTTTTTATAACTGATCATATGTGAGGATTTTATAGAAAAGATGCTAACTTTATGCAGTTTTGACTGCACTCGATTAGCAGTAAAGCGCTTTCCAATCATGAGATTCTATGATTTTGTGATCATTTTCATTTAACTCTAATAAAGGCAAGTGTTTAACTGTCTGAGATCTTTTCATGTTTTTAGTATAGAGTTTTTGCCATAGATGAAGATTAATATCCAGAGTATGGATAGTCACTTTTGGGGTACGTCTACTCATATGATCTGGCTCTTTTCTAAAAGCAGAGAGCTTTCACATGTGCTAATATCCTAGAATTAACAATTAGCTATCTTCTTCCATCAAAATTTAATTTTTAAGACTTGCACCAGGCTATGTCAGCATGGCATAAATAATTTACATGAAACACACTTGGTGCTTGTTAGGTCAAGCAGTTCAAATGTTTGGGATGCCTTTGGTTTAATCGGCCTGGCTAGACTTACTCCACATGGGATACGACTTCATGGTAAGGCTCCAAAAACTGACTCCTCAGCCTACACACTTTCCAGCTCTTCTCTTTTATAAGAGTCCCTGAGAATTCCCCATTACCATTCTTTCTCGTATTCTCCATTTGAACGGAAGCGCTCCCTTTGGCCAGCTTACTGACTCATCTTCCCAAAGGACCTGGCTCTACGTAGACCAGAATGGTGTGGCCAGTCAGATGGAGAATATGGCACATCTCAGAAAATGGTGGTTGTAGATAATAACAAACCACCAGTAATGTGCATTTGAAAATAACTGTTATTACAAAAAAAAAGAATACATTATCATTGTAGGCCCTTTTCGAAAAAGGAAAAAAAAAAACACCCAACCTGGAGATAACAATTTTAAACCTTTTGATGTGTAACTGTCAAAACCTATTCTTTTCTTCCTTTCTTCCCTCCTTTTTGCATATATACAAAAATACATACGCAAAGAGTTTTTTGTAAGAATGAGGAAATTGGATCAAATATTTTTGTTGTCTTATATCCTCTTTTTCCCTTTTTATATATGGATTTCCCTTGGGTTCGCAGATTTGGATCCCGGGTGCGGACCGATGCACCGCTTGTCAAGCCACGCTGTGGCAGCTTCCCATATAAAGTAGAGGAAGATGGGCACAGATGTTAGCCCAGGGCCAATCTTCCTTGGCAAAAAAAAAAAAAAAGAAGAAGAAGAAAAAGAGAGAAAAAAAAGAGGAGGCTTGGTGATGGATGTTAGCTCAGGGCTGATCTTCCTCACACACACACACAAAAAGAGTTATATATGGATTTCTTTCCACATATGTTTATTTTCCAAGGTTGTATGTGCTTTGTCATCAGTATGCATGATAACTTATTTAATCTATTTCATAGTTTCCTATTGATGAAAAATCATATTATTTTCTACTTTTTTCCTTTATAAACAATATTGAAATGAAAATACTGGTGCACATATTGCACATTGTCCTATGATCATCTCCCTGGCAAGCCTAGGAGAATCAATTGAAAAACTACTGGAAAAAATAAAAGCACAGACCAAGGTGGTCAGTTACAGAATGAATATATTAAAATCGATAGCTTTCCTAATACACCAACAGGAATCAGTTAGAAATTTTAATGGAAAAGGAGATCCCATTCACAATAGCAACAAAAGCGTAAACTACCCAGGAATAAATAACAAAAAGTGTCTAAGACCAATGTAAACAGAATTATAACATTCTATAGAGAAAATATATGGAAAGAAAGAAATGTCTATTCATGTATTGGAAAAATAAGTATTGTAAGGATGTAAATTGTCCTTAATTTAATCTCTTCTGCCAAACTACTCTAAATACAGAAGTTCCAACTGTATTTTTATAGAGGAAGGTGCAGGAGAGGACTGAACACAGTGTTTCCACAATACACCTGAAGACATTGGAGCATGAGAGTGAGCTGAGCACACACACCTGCCTCCCATTCCTACTCCAAATTCCTAGAAGTGACACAAGGCATCGTATTTAAAAACAGATCTACAGCAATACTGGAAAACCAGAGAGGATCCTCTAGATGGACATATAAGAAATCTCTGAAATAGTTCAGATTAGATTGAAATGGGAAACTTGTAGACTACAACACAAACAGAGCAGTTTTTCTTCACAAAATAAGAACAGGAGAGGTTCATAATCAGGGAAAGGCACATAGAGGAGGGAGAAGCAGCCCTGGAATAAGCCTCAAAATGACTGTGCTGGGTGCTACAGGTGAAGCCAGGAAACTCAGTAATATTCCCTCCCCAAGACTATGCCAAGCAGTATACAGCAGAGATATCTGCCCGTCCCCACCCCTGGCAGAAGCAATGAGTGGATTCACTTGGGTCGGAGAGAAAGGGCAGTGTCCTAGGTAGCTGCTGACATCACATGGAGGGGAGGTTCCCAAAGCTAATGACAAGCTATAGGCCTGCCTTGCCAGACAGGACAGTCTCCTCTCTCCACAATGAATGAGGACAAATATAGTATTCACAGGCAGGCTAATAGTCTCACAATCAAAGATGAACACATTACCAGGAGTCAAACAGTTTGGAAAAACTAACATCATGAAAGAAAGCCACAGGAATCAACAAATAGAAGAATGAACACAAATGATCAGAATTAATAGAGCAAACAGAAAAAGAAAGCAAATATGTTTTAGACTCTCTCATAAGAGTCAATTTAACTCTACCTTGTTCTTTTTGACATGTGTAGAGTGTTCTAGAATGTGCCACAACTTATCTAACCATTACCTTGTTGAAGGACATTTAAATACTTTCAATTTTTCATGACTATATGCAATGAGCAAAGATGATCCATGTACAAGCCTCTTTGAACATATGTGTGAATATAATGAATATCTTTACAGAAATGTGATAAGATACTGCAACCATTAAAAAATCAACTAGTTAAATATATTTCTTAGAGAGGAGACATACCCACCATTCTATGATAAAAGACATTTTGAGATGACATTCTTTAAATTTTGGTTATTTATTATATCCTAATCCCATACTACAGTGACCTAATGAAATAACTTTAGGAGGCATTGCAGATTTTTTTTTTCTTGGAGGAAGTAGTGTTATTCTAAGTCAGGCTTTCTTATTTTATTTTCAAATCTTATTTTGATAAAGGCAAGTGTCTTGTTATACATGCCTCAACTTTTCTAAGTCTGTTAGTATAGCAGCCATATTCCATAGATTAATTCAAAACAGAGCAGAATTTGGGACCTCATTCACTTAGTTACTTGTGACAGAAAATTGATCCAAAACTATTTTCCGAGGAAAAGCTTGACCGGCCCTACCTATGGGCTAACGGGAAAAAGGAAACACCACAAGTTACACAATTTTTCCTGAGTGGTTGATTTACTTCCTTTCTTACGAACATTGTGTATCGTGGAGCTGACCTGGTTTTCCTTTTCCCATTGGCTGCCAGCCACATTGTGGGTCACAAGTTCACACTAAGATGTGCATTTTAACGTCATTCCTGTTCTTTGTTGATCTCTCTGATGTGTTTTCTTTTTAATTCTTCTTTCCCTTCACTTTAAATTTTGCTATTTATTGTATTTTAATATCCCCCCCTTTTTTTGTGTGTGTGTGTGTGAGGAAGATCAGCCCTGAGCTAACATCCATGCCAATCCTCCTCTTTTTGCTGAGGAAGACCGGCCCTGAGCTAGCATCTATTGCCAATCCTCCTCCTTTTTTTCCCTTTTTCTCCCCAAAGCCCCAGTAGATAGTTGTATGTCATAGTTGCACATCCTTCTAGTTGCTGTATGTGGGACGCAGCCTCAGCATGGCCGGCCAAGCGGTGCGTCGGTGTGCGCCAGGGATCTGAACCCAGCCCACCAGTAGTGGAGTGCCCGCACTTAAGCGCTAAGCCACGGGGCCGGCCCCTAATATCTCCTTATAAACTCTTTTAAACTCTTTCTGAAACAAAGTGTGATAAAGACGAATAAATAATATGAGTGGTGGCTAAATAAAAAATAATAAAGACACAAGATACAAGCCAGACATCACACTTCCTGATGAGTATTGACACCATCAAAATATTTATCTTGAGAGACCATAAACTTGTTGTAATTGATGTTGCCACTGATGAAAACATCTTTGAAACTTCTCTTTTAGAATTTCCTTTTAAAAAAGCTCTTGGCTCAGTGTGTAAACATTTCCCATGGTTGTAAGACTTTGTGCGTCATTTTGGTTTTTGGAAAAATCCCAAAGTGTTTCATGGTGAAGCCTGCTAACCTAGGTGATTCATTAAGCTGGGTAATCAATTGGCTTTTTTTTTTTCAATCCAAGGTACAATACAAAGTGATAAGACTATTTTTTTTTAAATGTACTTAATAAACTGGCATTGAAAGTGTAATCCAAAGAATAGCTTCAGAGGAGTTTGCATTGTTTGGAGAAGGGCATGCCCTTTGAGGAAGCGCATTAATTTAGATGTTTTTGTTCTGATGTGTTTCTTCAAAAGCATCTCACCACCCCTACAAGCTGAAGTAAAAGAGAAAGTTAAGTCAAGTGTTAGTCATGGTGATTAACACATCACAAGGAAAGTACATTTGGGCTCCTACTCATTTTGGGGGAATAGAGAAAACTGCTTGGGATCCTGGGCATTTCCCCATGATTCTCTCATTCACCTAGAAAGAAAGTGGGTACCGAAATACCGTGGATGACAGATGTTGAGCTATTTTATCTAATGCGCTGCGCATGGTGCATGGAATATGGTAGGTGCCTATTAAATGTAAATTCTCCTCCTTTGCATCATTTACATACTAAAGAATGATTCAATTTAAAGGAAATACTTTGGAGCATTTCTTGGTTGCTTATTTAGGATATTTTTGGAACTTGGGCTTTTGGATACAAGTCTTGAGATTTAGAAAGAAGTCTGACTTGAACTACCAGAAATTAGGATAAAAGAGATAGAAAATGCTGAAAACACAAAACCTTTGAAATGGTAGAAATACAAAAATGTACAAAACTTGTGTCATTTGCAGCCAAACAAATATGCAGACTTTTTTCTTCTGAAGAAAGTTGCGAGAGAGAGAATTAACTATTTACATTGGATAGTAACTCTTAATATTTAATATGTTGATAGAAACTTCCATTTTCCATGAGACACGTAGTTTTTAGAGTATATAAGGTAGGCAGTTTGATTTCTTTTCTTGATTTTTGAGTTTATTTAGCTAACAGTATTCCTATGTGGTTTGTTTACCAAATTACTACATCTTCTTTCTTTTTTTTTGGTGAGGAAGACTAGCTCTGAGCTAACCTCCATTGCCAATCCTCCTCTTTTTCCCAGGGAAGATTGGCCCTGAGCTAACATCCGTGCCCATCTTCCTCTATTTTATATGTAGGACGCCTGCCACAGCATGGCTTGATGAGTGGTACATAGGTCTGTACCAAGGATCTGAACCCACGAACCCTGGGCCACCAAAGTGGAGTGCGTGAACTTAAACCACTACACCACCGGGCCGGCCCTTACTGCATCTTCTTTTTAATGGCACAGTGTCTTTTTCCTAGTGCTTCCTTATAAATCCTACAAGAAAACAAAATCAGATAAGGCCAAGTGGCTTCCTGGAAGAGACTCGTAAGTTTTTTTTTTTTTTTTATTGATGTTTTAATGGTTTCTAACATTGTGAAATTTTGGGTTGTACATTTTTGTTTGTCCATCACCACATATATGACTCCCTTCATCCCTTGTGCCCACCCCCCACCCCCACTGCCCTGGTAACCACAGTCCAGTTTTCTCTGTCCATGTGTTGGTTTATATTCCACATATGAGTGAGATCATACAGAGACTCGTAAGTTTTGTATCACTGGAATAAAAGAATTTAGATATTCTTGAAAAGATAAATTTAGGTATTCTTTCCTGGAGATCTGTTCACCCTGGGAATCTCAAAATTGTAGCCCAGGATCCTAAAATGTAAATTTTAGCAGGAGGTAGCTTGATATGGTACAGTAATTTCAGGATTTTCTTTTCTTTTTATGCCACCAAATACTTGTGTTTTGGAAGATTTTTTACTAAATTGCATTCACTAAATAATAACCAGTTAGTTCCGTCCGGGCTAGTACTGGTTTTCCACTTAAATATGAATCCAGATTTAAAGCAATGATCCAAGTTTACCATAATACTATGAAAATGCATAAATCATTACTTCAGTTATAATGCTACTACATAATGGAGTTATGGAAGTATACAGGCAGTCAACACCATTCTTTGCTATGAGTAACTTTATTTTAGCTGTCTCTCTGCATTTTGGTCTAAGTGAGTAGGTCCTATTTGGATAGGAGTGTCTTCTGGACTTGGGTCAGAGTCAGGTCCACCAATTATGTCCCATAAAATCCTATGATGAGGTAGCTTGTTGTAGTGTAGTACTTTCTGGAATCTTTTTCAGAATCTTTTTGGAGCTTCTGGGCAGCACGAGAGCCTCAATGTTACCAATATTGAGTTTATATAATTCCAGGTAAAGCAAAAAAAGTCGATTTTTAAATTTATCTTCTATAGCCTGATTATAAGCAAATTCCCATTAGATCTCATGCATTTCAGAAATACTGAAACTAACTTACAAGTCTGCACTTTCCTCACTCACTAACTTGGTCTTTAGGCTGAAAATCACTGGATTAGCAGAAAAAACAAAAGAGAAACCAGTTGAAAACCGGTTCTCATCCCAGCCCATTTATTAACAAACCAGGAGTCTATGGCGTCCCTTCCCATCTCTGAGGAAATTTAGTTCTACTAAATGAAAAGGAGGACATTGAACTGGATGAAATCACTGGGTCATTCCCAGCAATGAAAAGTTTCCTTCCTATGAGGTTGCCTCCTAGGGCTGTAAATCCATCCAGAAAGCTCTTACTTGTTATCATTTTCCACGAAGAAATTTTTGTAGGTACTTTGTTGACTCCAGATTATCCTCACTCATTTCACTGTATTATGGAAAATCACACAGAAAAATGAAGGGTCTCAAATTCCTTAAAGAACTAAGCGTAGGAGGGGAAATTTCCTGTCTTACAAATAGTATATCCTGAACTAATCCGTTGTTCATTTACAATGCTGTTCTTAGTTTCTTTAGAAATGGTAATCCATGGAGCTCAGTTAGGATCTGTTGAGGTGGTTAAAAACAATTTTCTGCTTTTTAAATGTGGTAGATGGTGGTTTATACTGTTTTTATTTTTTCTCAAAATGTAGACTATCTGCCTCAGAATAACCCAGAGAAGTTAAAAAATGCATATTCCCCAAAGTAACTGAATCAGATGTTTGAGAACCTTTATTTTCATTGATCTATACTAAAAGACTACCAAATAAGGAATGCAATCATTTTTGTTTATTGCAACTGTTTTTGGTGCATTCTAATAAAATCATTATTTACTGTTGAAAGAGTTGGTACATATTGGTGCAGCTCCCTGGAATATCATGCAGAATGGACAAGGAAAAATAATTCACCAATTTTTCAACAAATGTTTATTATCTGCCCCTAATGTGGTAAAAACTTACAATATAATAGCTCATAAAATGACTTTAGCTAGTAGTTATTAACCTTTGCTACTTGCTAAGCATCATGCTAGTTGCTCAAAATACATTATCTCCCTTTAGTTGTCTCAGCAACACCTAAATCCCCCTAAGGGATATTATTCCCTTATATATATAATATATAATATAATATATAATAATAATAATAAATTATTATTAATTTCTCCATTTTACAGATGAAGATACTGAGGGTAATCTAGCTTAATCAAAATGATTTGCAAAAGTCCTCACAGCTAGTGAAACAGTGGGAGCTAGGACTCATTCCTATAGTAGTATCTGGATTTGAATTCAGATTCTCCATTTTAATATAATTTGTGCTCTATTCTGCTTGTGATACCAGCTCAAGACAAGGTTGACGAAAGGGAAGCCATACTGTAGAAAAGAAAAACTCTATTGTAACTATGAATGACCTCTGACATACTAACCCAGCTGGATCTGCACCCTCCAGGAGATCTAACTGCTCTGTAGATTTTACCACCCCCGCTTGTGCATGTACCTCCCAGCTGCAATAAGATGGTAACCTCGTTTTTTTGAGTTCCTTAGGAAAGTGATGACCCCCGAACAGAGAATCTATGCTGATAGCCATCATCAGTGAAAACTGAAAAATCTGGTGTGGCACTCCCAGTCTGTAACACCAGAAGGTCAACATTCCTAACCCCCTCCCCAATAACACAATGGCCGATATGACTGCTGTAAGATTTCCCTTAAGATGGTTCTTTTGGACATGAGTCATCCATCTTCCCTCTTGCTAGCAAGCTGTGATAAAAAAGTCCTTTTTCTCCTACCACCTTGCCTCTTGACTATTGACATGTCTTGCAGTGAGCAGAAGGCCCCACATTGGGTGGTAACACTTGTCCATGGTGGGAAGACTGACAAGTGATCATTGTTTCTTTCTACATAGACTCCTGGCATGGTTTCCCATTGACCATGTGGCAACAGGTACCACCTTTAGAATCTCCTGCTGTGGTGGTGATCAACCTCAGGAGATCCACCCTGCTGCTGCAGTGCTGTCTGTTGCTCCTGCAGTTTCCACATTGTCTGAAGTGGCTTTTATATTTCATATGACCTTACATATATCCCTGTCAGCTTTCTTTAACCCCACTCTGTATCCCCTACCAAAGTTGTTTGGGGGCTGTCATTTGTTCTTTGAATAATCCTCCCACAAACCCTCTGCCTCCTGAGCACTAGTAAAGAAGGAGAGATTCAGAAATGGGTGGCATTTTGAAAATGTGGGCAAAACAAGTACAATTTTATTTCTGGCCCAAAGTAAATTCAGTGGTCCTGATGAAATCTGAAAATTCATTTGCAATATGACTTTCAAGATTGGAGAAAGGATGTTTCGCTGTCTGTCCTTGGCAAAACCTTTTATTTATATACAAGTTTGTGCTCAAATCTACACCTTTCAAATTAGAGCCTGGATGGAGTTTCTTGGCATCAGTAATATCTAGGCCAATTAGCCTGGAAGAGAGAGCTGTGATTTAATATTTAATGAGAAATTTATAGCATTAATCCTCATCTCAAGCTAAATAAATGAACTTGATTCAGATGAGGTGTTTGCTTTGCATTCATTACCCAGGGCGTTGCATAGCTGCAACGCCCTGGTACTTTCCTCTTCATAACAAACCTCATTTGTGTTTTGTTGACTTTACTTTAGGAAGTGAATTTTTTACTTAATGCTCTTCAGTCTGTTTACATTTGTAGTAGATTGAATTATTAGCCACAATTTTTTGCCCTTTACCAGGAACTTTGCAATTCCTTCCCCTTGACTTTGGACTTGGCCATGTGACTTGTCTTGGCCAATGGGAAGTCAGCATATTCAACACGAGGAGGGGCTTTAGATATGCCTGTGCAGTTGAGCCATCCTTTTTGCACCCCTGCCATCTCCATGTGAAGAACATTCTCTGGTGAGCCTATGATCTAAGGAAGGTGAGAGACAAGTGGAGCAACCCCACAGACCTGTAGCATGAAGCAGAGGCATCCCAGCCAACCCATAGATTTATGAGAATAGATAATTATTTTAAGTCATTGAATTTTGCAGTGGTTTGTTACACAGTGATAGCTGACTGATACAATATTTTTCTAATCTATTTTCATGGTATACTCAGGAGAGCACTTGATAAAGAAACTAGAATTTTGGACTTTTATCATTGTTCTGCCACTACCATGGTGGTTTTATGCAAGTTACTCAACTTTTTGAATTTCAGTGTATCCTCATCAGTGAAATAATTACATTGAGGTGGGAGCAGAAAACATGGATCTATTTAGTTCCAAACACCTCTGACGTGGGAATATCACCAACACGGTATTGGGGTGAAATTTTTAAAATAATGAACTGGCACACATAAATCAATTGGACCTACCCTTTCGATAATACAAAATTTACATTTCTTTTCAGAAGGAAAACAGAGGTATTTGGGAGATTTATTGACATAAAGGAATAAATTTGGTGTTTGGCTACCATTTTATGTGTCATCACTTTGGCAAGTCAGAATCTTTGAATGATGTGATAAAAAAATCACCAGAGAGAAGGATGATATTTCTCTGCACGCATTATTCATTTGATTGTTTAGGATTTATTCACTATTAGAAGAATCAAAATTAAAAGAATCATCAATTCCCCAAATATTGATAGAAGAGCCCGTATCACTGTCCTTTATTGCCTCAATTTGGCCAGTTCCACATTTCTGTTGTCAAAATCTGAATGCTAAAATGCTTTCAGTTCAAACTAATTAACGAATTAGATTTCTGGTTCATTAACTTAAAATTCCAGAGGCGGAGCAGCCTTTGGGCATAGTTAAACCGAGGTCCTGAATTTGTTTCTCTGCAATTCTCTTTGCACAACCCTCCCTGTCTGTTGGGTTCCTCCTAATCACAAGATGGCCACCAGCAAGAACTCAGAATATGTACTTTTATGTTGATGTCAAAGGTGGGAAGAGCATAACTCTACCATTTGCTTCTATTTTTTATTTTTATTTTATTTTATTTTTAAAAATGTTTTGTTTATTGCAGTAACATTGGTTTATAACATTGTATAAATTTCAGGTGTGCATCATTATACTTCTATTTCTGCATAGATTACATCATGTTCACCACCCAAATACTAATTACAACCTATCACCGCACACATGTGCCGAATTATCCCTTTTGCCCTCCTCCCTCCCCCCTTCCCCTCTGGTAACCACCAATCCAATCCCTGTCTCTACGTGTTTGTTTGTTGTTATTATCTACTACTTAATGAGGGAAATCATATCGTATTTGACCTTCTCCCTCTGACTTATTTCACTTTGCATAATACCTTCAATGTCCATCCATGTTGTCACAAATGGCTGGATTTCATCATTTCTTACGGCTGAGTAGTATTCCATTGTGCATATATACCACATCTTCTTTATCCATTTGTCCCTTGATGGGCACTTAGGTCGCTTCCAAGTCTTGGCTATTGTGATCAATGCTGCAATGAACACAGGGGTGCATGTATCTTTACGCATTGGTGTTTTCAAGTTCTTTGGATAAATACCCAGTAGTGGAATAACAGCTCTACCATTTGAACAAAAGTCTTCATCCTCTCTCTTCAGCTCTCCTAACTGTCTCACTGTGGCAAGAGGTATAAGATTTTCTTAATTGCCTTAGACCAATCGGGAAAAATTTTGGAGCTTAGGGTGGGTCAAACTTATCCATAATTCCATTGCTTCTACAGTGGGAACAGTGTGGAATGAACGTTGGGGAGGTAACCACACTGTCCTCTACAAAGCAGAATACCTATGTTTAATTTATTTCCGTGTGTGAAATAGCTAAACCTATGTGTTGTAAACATTCACAGAAATGGTTAACTGAGCTAAGCCTTCAGACAAGAACATTTTGGATCTAAGGGCTCCAAGAGTACAAATTTGCTGGATTTCCTAGGACTTTATAAGGTCGAACCTTGTTGCTGATATGATACACTGGACTTGAAAATGCAGGAGGTCATGGAAAACATTGCTAACTTGTTCAACAGGATGCAGGATATAGGCTGTTCTCATTTTCTTTGGCAAATTGTTCTCAGGGCAAATAAATCATAGAATTTTGAGGAGTTGAGTAACAGTTAGTTGGAAAGACTGTCATAATTTCCAAAGAGATTTATTTATCTAACAAACACTTACATAGCATTTACTATTTGCCAGATACACTTCTAAGCACTTTATAAATATTAACTACCAGATTTCTGTTTCTATAGCTGCTCAGTGTGGGTCTAAATTATTAAACCTCTAAATTTAAGAGGACCTGTGCTAAAGCATGCCACACCCACAGAGTCAACACAGTGTCCCTGAAATTTTAGAAATGAGAATTTTGAATTTCAGAATTCACATAATTGTTTTCACTAGGTGGGCAAATTTTTAGTAATGTTTGAGCCCACCTGACTCTGTGGAAGTACATCCCCTGTTATAACATCACTGAGATGGACAAAAAAGAGTCAGCATGCTTGATGTGACCATTGAATTAGAACAGAGATGTGCCAGGGAATAAATTTCAAGTTTTTTCGAGAATTGTTTAGTCTGCTAAATATTAATATCCTCTATAAATATATACCTTTACACATATACTTTATATACAATCTTAAAATTATGTTAAGTTATATTGAACTGATGTTGTAGTTTTTAATTCTAATTTTAATATTTTGGACCTGAAGCAATGGATGAATTAAAATCCTTAATTGATTACTCACTATCAACACTGAAATGCGTACAGCACTGTTTATTTAATAATATAATAAGCATCTACAAGACTGATACTGAACTCAAAAACTAATTCATTAACAACTTAAATCCACCTATGCTTTCCTTCTCCATAATATCTCCCTGCTTTCCTCTCGCAGGTAATCACTATTTTGTTTTTGTGCTTATCATTTCCACTATTCAAAAAAATATATATGGTTTTGGCACACATATTTTTCTTATATATTTAAGCACTGTTTTTAAATGAAAAAAAAATCATACTATATGTAGTATTCTAGGACTAAATATTATGGCCTTGGACTTAAAAATGTTTAAAATCTACTAATGTGGGTAAAGTTGAATTACATAAAAACTCGAATAAATGTGTTTATGTAAAAGGTAACACAAAAGGGAGGCATGTGTTGCTAAAGTAAAAGTTTGCCTCATTCACAGGCTTATATTGGGCTGCTGGCCTCTGCTGGGTTTTATAACAATCAGTATCATCATTATTATCATCGTCGTAGCAGCTCATTTTTGTGGGCACCAACTGAATCCCAAGCTTTGTGTTAAGATGATGTACTTGCATTTTTATTTGATTGTTCCGTCTTATCAGAAAAGGATTATATTTCTTTCTGTTTTACAGATAGAAAAGGGATGACTTGGCAACAGTAGATAACTTTCCATAAAGCCAAACAACTAGCAAGTGAAGGATCCAGGGTTCAAATCCAGGCAGTCTTAACAAGAGCTGGTTCTCAACGGACTGATACACAACCGACTTCAGAACCAACTTTGGGGCACTTCTTGTTTCTTACCCATGAATGAGGATGACTTGCTAAAGAAACGATCCAACTGAAGGCCCATCTATCCTTTGGCTTGGGAGAGGTGGCTTGGCGAAGAAAGTGCTAGACTGAGAGTCCCAAGTCCTAGATTCTGGTTCCAAGTCACTAGTCCACCTTAGGACTTTGGGCAAGTAATTTAAGCCTTTGAAACACAGTTCTATTATCCCTAAAATAGGGTTGAAGATATTTGTCCTGCTCACTTTTTTTTTTAAAATTTAAAAACAGTGTTTAAATATATAGGCAAAATATATGTGTGCCAAAACCATATATATTTTTTTGAATAGTGGAAATAATAAGCACAAAAACAAGATAGTGATTACCTGCGAGAGGAAAGCAGGGAGATATTATGGAGAAGGAAAGCATAGGTAGATTTAAGTTGTTAATGAATTAGTTTTTGGGTGCAGTATCAGTCTTGTAGATACTTATTATATTATTAAATAAATAATGCTGTATGCATTTTAGTGGGTAATCAATTAAGGATTTTAATTCATCCATTGCTTCAGGTCCAAAATATTAAAATTAGAATTAAAAAGTACAATATCGTTACATTGATAGAATGTGTGTGAAAGTATGTTGTGAAATATAAAGCTCTCTACAAATATTAGATGGAGAGGCGCATGGGGTATGAATCATTTACGTTGAGAGAATAGAGCTCTTTATTTAAGATAAATGAAGATGTTTTGTGACTTTTCCCATACACCTTCTTTTCCATCCATTCTAGTTTTCATTCTCTTGCCTCATGATTTCATGCCTTTTATTCCTACCAACCCATAATTAAGGGATTTTTTTTTTTTTTTTTGAGGGAGGGGAGAGTTCTGAGAATATTAACAAAGGAAGGGAGGAACTCAGGCCTTCACTGAGATAATTGATTCAGATCAAAATGTAGGCTGAAAGGGGGTATAAAGTCATTCCCCATTCAGCATCTTCAGTGATTTTAGCAAAAAGTAAAGATACCTGAAATTCAGAGTGCCTTTTTAGACCCTCAGTGCCTATGGAGGCTTCCAGCTGTCTTCGAATCGTATCATGTGGTGGTTGGAATTTCAAGTGCTTTTCTGGAACCTCCTACCTTGAAAACTCTGGGCAGCCTCCTCTTGGCACTACATCAGAGTAATTTGTATATGCTGATCTCCTGTTACCTGGGGAGTGAATGATGAAATATTCATGCTGGTGACCATTCATTTTCCCTCCACTAAAAGCCTCTGCTATCATCTTCTTGAAAAGGAGTTACGGAATTTGCCTGCTGCTAAATATGCCTGTGCTTTTGTGAAAAAAACCAAATAGAGTTCACAAAATCAGGTTTCCAGTTTGAATTAGATGCTTGGAGTAGATCCTAGATGAAATTATGAGAGTCTTTCCTGTGACTCTTTTTTGTTGTTTTTGATCCCCCAGCTGAGGACATGCTTGGCTTTCTGTTCCTGGAGCTTCATTGTGGTGGGAAATGTGTCCTTGTCTCACAGGTTGATAAGTTTGCCAACTCAAGTGCAATGCCGACATTTTATATCTCATTTCCTAACATCATAAGTTATATCATAACATCATAAGTTTGACATCATTTTGGATGTCACTGAGGAATAACACTTTAGAACATCTGAGTTATCCCAGAGGTGGCTCTCATTTCAAATTACAAGACCAAAGTCACAAAAATCAAAAGTTGATTTTGAGTAAGTAAATTTGTCACTCAAATTGGAAACAACTTGTTTCATGTTCAGTGCTATAAATGCCTTTGCAGTCTGAAGGGAAATTGGATAATCCACATTCTGCTATTTGCAAGTCCATTATGGCTGAAGGCCATTGCTCTTGAGATATCACCTGCCACCTCAAACAAGCATTCAAGGAAAGCATAGCTAGGACTGTGCTATGTGTTTGCTGTGAGGGTCACATATCATTTTAGGTTTCTGAGATAAGGACCTAGATGCAGGTAGTTTATCTGGGAGAAGATCCCAGGAAACAAGGTTGAGGTAGAGGGAGAGGGAGAGAGGGGAGAAGGATAAGCCAACAACAATAACTATAATAAATAAAGGGTGTGTAACTGACGTCTTTACCATTGTGGCAATTGGTTTTAATCCCACAGCAGGCCCTCTGAGGAGCCCTATCTCCAAAGGACAAGATACTGGGTCAAGTATCCACTGAATCCTCTCCACCGTTGTTTAACGGTGGCCTCCTTCTGGCTGCTTCTGTATACGGCATGACTTAGTTTCTGAACTATGGGGGAAGCCCTGAGACAGAAAAGTAGAGAGAAGCTGTAGAACATAGTTGATGTGAATCTCAGTCGTGTACATGGAACCCTCTATTACAGATGCTGAGGAATAAGAGTGGGCAGTGATGATGATGATGGTGAGTGGATGCAATGGTAGCCCAAAATGCATCTGCCATAGTCCCAAAGGCTCTTCAGTTGAGGGATATTCAGGTTGCCCAAAGAGGAAAGAGCAGTGAGGATAGAGGAGGAAGTAAGTAGTAAAAGAAGAAATACATACGTTCCAGGAAGGTGGAGGAACGAGGACCAGTAGCAGAGTGGCTTCTGCTGCAGAGGCAAGGCTCAAGCACGGTCACGTGTAACATCAGACATACCCACCTGGATTGTTCACTACTCCTCACTGTGCATATCTCCTTTCCCTCCTCTATGTCTTTGCCATGCAGTTCTCTTAGCTTGGAAACTCCTCCTGCCAACCATTTCTCTATACAAATTCTATTTGACCTTCAAAGCAAAATGCAGCTAGGTCCTCCCGTGATACTTCTTCAAATAGTTCACCCTGTAACCACAATAAATTCTCTCCCCTTCCATGTTCTCACACACTATATATATTCTATGTTTTCATTCATTTATTTATTCATCTATTCAACAGCTCTTTATTGAACACCTGTTATATGCCAGGCACACAAACTGTTTTGTATTCATTTTAACTGTATCTTATACTAAACCTTTTGAACCAAGGGCTATGTTTTAGCCATCTATGGCTGTGGTTCTCAAACTATGGTTCCTAGACCAATAGCATTAACATTTCCTGGAAACTTGTTAAAAATGCCATTTCTGGGTCTCATCCCAGACCTACTGAATTAGAAAATCTAGGGGTGGAGCCCAGCCTTCTGTGTTTTAACAAGCTTTCCAGGTCATTCTGAGGCACACAGCATTTTGAAAATCAGAATATCTCCAGTATCTGGCCATAGTAAGTAATCAATACATTTTTGTTGAATTGGATTAGATTTAATACACTGGCAGAGAAGTCCTGGTCTAAACACTTTGGCTCTTAATAGTAATTAATTCTTTTAAAGTGCAAAGACTCAAATGAAAAAAGGACCCTTCCATGTACCAAATGAATCGCACATTCCCCTCTGAGATGGTTGGCGGCTTGGGCTCTCATCAGTAAATATGCCGCAGAAGCACATAAACAGACTGCAGCACTGCTGATCAGAGCAAGATTAAGCTGCTCCTCTACCCCTTTCCCCACCCAGAGGTCCCTAGGGCCACATGCCTGCCTAACGTGAATGACAAGGTCTGTATGGGTCAGTGCTTCTGTTGAGCTCTTTGTGCCCTGCCAGTCATTAGGAGGGAATATCCAGTTCATATAGGGAAAGAGTGTGCCCTCTGGAGAGGGAGAAGCCCTCGGGGTGACCCTTAAATCTCAAACCTAAGTTATTCTCTGGTTGGGGGTCAAGTTCTTTGGGCAACTACATCAAAGCTGGTGGGTGAAGATACCAAAGCTTGTCAAAGTGCCTAGTGATGCCTGGGTTTGTACGTGTACTCCTTAAAAATAAGGTCTGGCCCTGTGGGGTTGCTTCAGTTTCTCTCCTTTTGCACCCGTGGATTCTCTATCCCTTTGTGCCAGGGACTGAGAAACCAGTTATGAACCATTTTGCAAAGTTTTCATAGATAAAAGTGAGATGTACCTGGAGAAATTCCAAATACCTTTTGTAGCTTGATGGGGAAAAGGTCAGGGAAGAAAGGGTACTTTCTCCTGAGTCACAGCCAGGGAGGCACTTTTGCTGTAGCAGAATCTGTCTTGGGGTTCAGCATTTGTGGCTACACTGGAGACATAATGATGCATTTTGGAAAATGTACGTGAGCACAGGAGGAGGAATGCTCTGTTGCTACGAATGTTGCTTTGGTCACGATTCTTGGCATCTGCCCTCAGAATGGAATCATAGCAATCTGTAATCATTTGCAGAGGCCATTTCTATCCTCTGCCTCCTAAGGGGGTTTTCCATCAAGTGGCACAAGCAATTTACCAATAGATGCGGGTGGTTAAATCTCACCTTCTCAAAGAAATGCTGATCGGGGCAGGGAAGTGACTAAATAGAATCATTGAGAGGCAAAGGTTATTTTGCCCTGCATCCCACACGTAAAACACTTAAACATCCTCCTCAAATACTAATCTCTGGACTCTCTTACTCTGTCAATTTAACCGGTTTGTGTTCTATGTCCTCAGATTTGTGGTTGTCATAATAAGATAAATTAATCTTTACTAATAGATGTACCCAAAGGCAGTACACTTTCAAGTCAGTTTGACAAGAATTAATTGAGTCCTGCAAAGTCAGTGGTTTCCAAACTTCAGTGTGCAAAAGAAAGCTTAACTTCAGTGTGCAGAAGAAAACTTAAAAAGTGAAAGCTTCTAAAGCTGCAAATGACCAGGCTCTACTTCAACCTACTGAAACTGAATTTTGATAGGAGGTGGTGGTGGGACTGGGGGTGGAGAGAAGCTTAAAAGCCTGGTATCCCCAGCTTCAATCCAGGGGATCCCATTGCAGTCTTTGTATCAGATTGTGAGAAACACTGTATTAAGTGATCATTATTTTAATAGTGGTCTTCTGTATCCAAAAGGAAGACTTTGCTTAGCATATTCAAACATTCAAGCATATTATAAGGCGGTCCAAGAGCGATTCTGTTTATCTGGAAATATTTTTAGGGAGACAGGATAGTGTACTCCTGAAGAGAATGGACGGGGTACCAGTCTTGTTCTGACATTTACTAGTTGTGGATCTTTGGACAAGTTGCCTAATCTTTTTTGAGACTCAATTTCTGTGCCTGTCAAATGGTGATGAGATACTGCAGGTAAAATGATTGGCATGTTTTGTACTTGGGAATTGTTATTATTGAGTAAGTGTAGACTAGAGATGAGTGAGACAGTATTTAGAGTCATACTGGTGTGTAGTTGGTAAAGAATCACCTCTTATATAGCCCATGATTCACAGAAGTATCAGGATTAACAGAAAGCAAATGAAAGATTGAAGTGAGCTGCACAGCTCCAAGGAGGGACTGAGCCTAGTGCTTTCAGCGGAATCCTAACAGAGATAAAGTAGACTTCATTCATTCGTTTATTCGACCCATCAAAACCTGGCAGGGGTAGACTGGTGGCTTTCTTCACACTATTCTTTGAATTTTAAACCCAACCATATGCAGAGAGGAAAAATGGAATGACCAGCTTGGACACCATGGTTAATCATTTGAATAATTTCTTTGCCACCACTTTAAAGTCCCTTGTCCTCTGTTGTTACGTAGCATCAGCCTGGCAAAACACCACACAAAGAAGAATCTTCCAGTGCACTGTCTTTAAGCCTGTCCAAGCAGCCATTTCCCTAACCTAACACAACCTGCTGGGGGAAGCCAGGGCAGGTTGGTATCACTGACAGTTCATGATCATCAACATCAGAAGTGCTTTCAATACTACCCAGCGTTTTTCTAACCAACTCAGTCCACATGTCTCAAAACTTCCAACCTAACCTCAAATCTCCACCTCTACCATCTCTACTCACCATTCTCAATGAGTGAGTTAATTTCCTACAGCGATAGGAATTTGAAGTCATTTTATGGGCGCTCTCTTATCTTCTGGCTGTTACATCTGCAAACCTGCTTACATCCGTGCTCATCCAGTCTCTCCAACTGTGCTTTGCATCTCTTCCTCCTCCTCTTTTTAGGAAACAGACACCATCAATGATTCCTTCTCTTTTTTTCATCTCTTCACTCATTCTTCTTCCTACTGGATATTTCTTGTTGATACCTAGCTTACTTATGACATCCTAAGTTTTTAACATACTAAAAAACTAAATGTCACCTCTCTTTCATAATAACTCTGTCTCTTCTCCCTTTCAAAGCCACATTTCTCAAAAGTCATGTCTATTTTCTCACTTCTCATTCGTTTCTCAACATCTAACCTGACTTCTAGGTTACAGTTTTGCAGAACAATAAACCTTCATGAAAGCCATCAATAATTTGCATGTCACTATTCAATGAACATTTTTTTCAGTCATCATGTTTTTGACCTGGTAGCTGCTTTGGGCTTTGTGGATTTCCTTAAAACCATCTTGTCCTATATTTTTCTAGACACTAGCTCACCTAATTTACTGCCTATCTCTCTGGTCACTCCTTCCCAACCAGTCACCTTAGCTCATCTTCTTCATCTGGGACAGTGAATATTGGATTTCCTCAAAGGTCCTTTCCTCTTCTTATCCTATGTCTTTCTCCTGGGCTGTGTTATCAGTGTTTGTTACATCCATTATCACTAATAATCTAACTTAAATAGCCATCTCCAGCGCAGAATTCTCCTCTGAAGCCTAGACTCATAAATCCTACTTGCCTGCTCAATTTCATCACCTGGATTACTCTAAGATGGTTAATTTAACAAGCCCAAAACTAAACTCAAGGCCACCACTGCTCAAACCTGGTCATCTTCCAGAATTCTTTGGCTAAGTAGGGAATTAGCTGAATACATCAGGAAACTAGCAGTCCTCCTTGATATCTTCTTCTCCCTCCCTGATTTCCCTAACCTAACACAACCAATCTTCCTCAATGCCCTGCAGATTTTTACCTCCACGGCATTTCTTGTATATGTCAACATCCCTCTATGTCCACTGCCATCATCCTAGAGAAAGCTACCATCATCTCTCACTTAGATTACAGTAATAGCCTATAATCTGGGCTTCTTGCAGTAACTCTGGGCTTTCTCCTTCAAAGCTTTCCCATTCTTCAAAGCATTTCTATTTTCATCCTTATTCTGAAAATAAGGACCAAAATCTTTAAGATGACCTATGAAAACTTGCGTGCTTTCTGCCTTATAACCTTTGTATAGTCAGTCACTTCTCTCCATCTTGTACTCTCTTGCTTGGATAACTCCTACTCATCTTATGGGTCTCAGCACAAGTTACTTTTCAGGAAAGTGCTTCCTAATTCTCTTCTGATCTTGATCAGATTCCTTTATTATACACTCTAATAGAACTGTATTCCATTTCTTTCATTGCATTTGTTTTAGTTTGTATATCTGTTAATGTAATTGCTTGATTAATATCAGCCTTTCCCACTAAACAGTAATTTCCATGAGAACAGGGACCATGTCTATTTTTTGTTCACCATTATTTCTCCAGTGCCAAGCACATAATAGGTCCACAATAAACAGTTGTTGAATGAATATATGAACATTTGCCTGTAAGCCCACTTGTGTGTTAGGACAGTGATCCTATCTAATTTTCATTCTAGTCTCCTTGTCACTAATAATTCTATGGTTATTCTGTAGCTAGGAATACAATGGGCAGACATAATCTCCTGACTCACTGTCATTTCTTTGCTACATGGGAATTTAGGGGCATTTATTAAGAAAATTCCTTGACAAAGTGAATAGCATTCTTTGGAGAGGGTGAAAGAGAGATTAAAAATAGTCACTCCTTGAAAATTCAGAGTGTCCAGTCCCCGATGCTTTGGAGAAGTGTTCAGAGAAAAGCATGTTTTAATATAATCAGTAGAGACCCAAATTAGATGTGAGATTTTATATTCCACAAGAGATAAAATGGACACTTACCTGTGTTTTTACTTTCTCTTTGTTTTTGTTTTGATGGAAACAAGCATTCTAATTAGAGTAGATTTTTACACCTTTTTGACCCATGGCAGGAGAAATAAAAGTTAGTTGATGTTTACTGAGCACCTACTATTTTTAAAACACTGTGCTCGCTGTGTTCTTTTGATGAAAAATGGCCCTTGATTATGCTTTAGAGAGTGATTTTGGCAGGCCCAAAGTCCCTTTGCGTCCTCTGTAGGGTAAATACACTAGAGAGAAGTTACTGCCTAAGGAAAGCATGGCGTGACATTCAGAAAATGTAGCAATTTTGCTTGGCAGTGTGTAAATTCTATCACCCAGTTGGTCCTCTGCTTCAACACCAATTTAGTGCCAAGGCTCGGGAGTTGAGATTGAAGTGGAAGGTTTTCATTGCCAGCTCAGGTTGATTTTCGACATCTCAGTTTGGTGAATTGGTGGGTGGTTTCCAATGGAAAAGGAGACATTAAGTAAGAGCTTAGTTAGAGGCCAAATCCAATGGCTTAGTTACGGTTCCTGCCATTCCAGGCACAAGTTGGTGTTTCATGACCTCTGTCAATTGTTACTCAGATGCCTCTCTGTCAGCTATCCGCTATCACATGCTGCCTGATGTGAGTGGTCTCAGGAATAGAGTTGAGAAAGAAGCTTCCATCAGAGCTTCATAAAAGCACAGGTACCTATTAATCAGTTCAATTTTCAGGGGAGCTTTGAATGAAACCACTAATGTGGCATGAAAAATCATAGGTGTCTGGGGAGTCTTCTATTGGTTGGGAGGTACCAAGCGGATTGAAGAAAATACATGAGCTGCACTGTAACCCTTGGGTCTATTTTTTTTAGTCTGACCCTTGTGGTTTCTTTATATTGAGCCATGAATAATTCCCAGGGCACTTTGCACTGATGTCTGTAGCTTGTGCTTTTAGCCAATATTTTTAGTATGAATTGTGCTTTCTTTCACAGACTCAGAAAATACCCCCAAGGCTCTAAGAGACTCTAAATTTCATTTAATTCATTGTTTTACCTTTTTAAGAGAAATACCAACATCTTGAAAGAGTAGGGAGTTTGATATTTAAAATCTATATGCTGAGCACAGTGCTAGGTACTTCACATGTTATCTGATTTACAAATGTTTCTTTATAATGTGATTGTACAAATAAATGAAACCTCACACTGTAAAACTGTGCTCTGAAAATACACGGAAAATAACAACATAATGGGGCTTGTCCAGTGCTGTAGTAGTTAAGTTTGGCATGCTCTGCTTCAGTGGCCCGGGTTCTCGGGTTCAGATCCTGGGTGCGGACCTACACCAATCATAAAACCATGCTGTGGTGGTGACCCACATACAAAACAGAGGAAGGTTGGCACGTATGTTAGCTCAGGGCCAATCTTCCTCAAGTGAAAAGAGGAAGATTGGCAACAGATTTTAGCTCAGGGCCAATCTTCCTCACCAAAAAAAAAAAAAAATTAAAAAATAAATAAAAAATAACAACATAATGGGAAAATATACTCTGGGAAGACCACTCAAGACCTATTCAACTTTGCAATGCAAGCACTAACAATCCTAGTAAAAAAATACTAGCTTAGTTAAAATAACATAGACTTCATTTTTAAAAAAGAGTTAAAGGTAGCTTGATGAAATGGAGTATAAAGGGGAATTGCAGCTGATGAGTTAAAGTCAAGATCAAGGCAAATTGTCTGATAAACACCTTCAGAGAAGAGCACATGGAAAAACTGAGCCAAGGGGCAGAATTTGGGGTAAAGGAGCATAATATGCATACCATATCCCTCTGAGGTTTGCTGTGTTTAGCTGTGTTGGTGTACTTAGGGTATAGCTATAGTTACTTGGTGCAAAACATCATGTGATGATAAAATTGTCTGTAAAACAACCTAACTTCTGAATTATACTGGCATAATTCCTTGATTTAATAATCACCTGTAAAATAATCCACATTATAAAAATAAGCATTGTAGCACAACGTACAATAATCTTTTAAATGTATCTTTTTGGTAGGTGGTACACACATACGCGCACGTGCACACACACTCATGCACATTTTATGTGAGAGAACTGAGGCTCAGAGGGTTTAAATAACTTCTCTAAGATTATCTAGTTTGTAAAGGTAGGCCCAGGTTTAGACCCAGGTTTATGCTTTTCTTCCTCTAAGGGATTTGGGGCATTTTAGATGTTGAAATTCCATGACGCTTCTTAGGAAGAGGGTAGAAAACCAATATATAGTGAGGGCCTAATATATATAAGCACTGAAAAGCACGCAAATTCACACACTCAGATTTCTCCAGTCCTTTTGAGGTGGATTAGTATTCTCTAAACATAGAGAGACTATGTAACTATGCAAACCACACTCATAGCAAAGAGTTGACTTAAAAGATGCCAGTTTGGGGCCAGCCCAGTAGCGTAGTGGTTAAGTTCTCGAGCTCCGCTTCAGCAGCCCGGGGTTTGCAGGTTCGGATCCTGGGCGCGGACATATGCACCACTCATCAAGCCATGCTGTGGAGTAATCCCATATCTAAAATAGAGAAAGATGGGCACAGATGTTAGCTCAGGGCCAAACTTCCTCAGCAAAAAGAAGATGGGCAATGGATGTTAGCTCATGGCCAAGTTTCCTCACCGAAAAATAAATAAATAAATAAATAAAATAAAATATGTAGTTTCTAGAGCCCATCCTCTGCCCACTGTACCATTTGGTTCTCCCTTGCAGTCTAAGAAAAGAGAGAGGCAGACGAGTACTTATTCAATCATAGTTTTAGAAAAATATGTCATTCAACTTCAAGATCTGCCCTCCTGTGCCGCTACCTTGTTGTCAGGGGGGAAAGCAAAGATATAACTATAAAAAAAAAGTTCACTTCAGTGTTCAAGTTTGACATTGGTAGGCAATTTACACACTCTTCCTTCAAAATGACCACAAAAATAGCGAATCATCATGGATAACACCTTGTTTCTTAAATCAAATGATTTACTCTGGACCTATTACTTGCAAGTTGTGTTGTCTTAGGAAACTAAGAAATGACACTGAAATGATAAGGTAAAGGCTGTTTGTAAATTCTGCAGCTTGATTCAAATGTAAAATATTTATTGTTATGATTGCTCACCGTTTTGTCTTGGTTTCATTAGTTATGATGCTACTGATTGGTCCCTTACAGGATCAGTACTAAAATGTAAATTATTTGAGCTTAAAGGGATTTTTAAGTGTTGTCACAGAAAATCAGGGCTGGAAGGGACAAAAGCAGTTATAGAATTCAGAGGCTTAATTTTGTAGAAGTTGAAACTAAAGCTCGGCAAGATGAACTGTCTTTCCAAAAGTCACCCAGCTACTTCATGATTGCTGGACCAGAGTTTATTCCCTGATATAAATTATCTTTGATTTCTAGCTGAGAGGGGATTCCATTCTTAGGCTTGTCAAAGTTATTCTTCATCAAACAAACTAACGAAAATCAAACAGAACACAATAGACGTGTCTCTATTCTTGGACCTCACCTTTTGCAATTGGAAATTTAGCCATAAAATAGGTCTAGGTCTAGCTTAATTGCCTTTATTTTAGCTTCATATTGTTTCTAGAGACTTGAGACTTGTTAGAGCATCCCATGAAGCTGAAATCAGACAGGATGAATAATTTGCTTTCTACAAATGATTGGTTTCTAGTTTCCAGTTAGAAATAGGTTCATTCTTTTATTTCAGAATATTTGGAAGCCAAGTATTTGAAACTCTGTATTGTGCTGTATTGTGCCTTTGTATAAAACTATGATGTGGAAAATTACCTAAATGCTAAAAATGATGAAAATAGACCCTTGGTTTAAAGGTGGCTTATTTCAGTAACCATGTGTCTGTACTTCTAGTTGATGCTAAAATAAAGATGAGGGAACCTTGTTTTTGAGCCCTAATTACTTACTTTTGCCTCAGCACATCTTTCCCATCATTTATGAGGATCAAGGTGAAATCTACTTTTCCTATATCATTGAATTGTGTCAATGGAAGCGCTTCTTTCCCCAGACTAATTAGGAAAACTCTTTAGGGAGACAAAAAATAGTTCTGCACAAATTAGTTCAAAATACTCAAACTGAAAATGAAATGACTAGGATAACACTAGTACCCTTGAGTCCGAATGAGCATTCTCCCCAGGCTTTGGTAATGTCTTTAAGTGATTTTTTCCCTAGTCATACGCAAAATAAAAGAATACAGATTGGAGTGAGAAAAAGAAGCTTCTTGAAAGTTTATGACTTAAGTGTGGCTGCATTTAGAAAACCCATCAGAGAGATAAGCTTTGAGAGGCTGAATAATGGCTCTTTGAAAGGAATTGGGCATTTTTTTTTTTACAGGAAAAAACTGATAGAACCATCACTAGATATATTTTGGCCCCTTCAATGGGCAAGCAGTGTTCTTTAAATTTCTCAAAACCACTCTTCCCCATGCCTCTGGAAGGACAGATTTTTACATATAAAATCTAACAGAGTTTATGAGATTATCCGGGAATTTCAGGAAAAAACCCAATTCCCTTCTCCCAAAAAGCCCAACAAAATAAACAAAAATTAAAACCCAGCTAAGAGGTAATCCATGGCTATTTTATTGATTTTTATTGATACTTTCCTCTTATTGTCATGGGAGACAAATAACTTTCTCATTTACAGATTCTTAGGGAATTTTATTGACTTTCTAATGCTTGAACAGCACCATGCCAATGAATGGTGCAAAGTCTCAAGCTCCTTTCTAAGAAGCAAACTTTCTCTAAGGTTTTATTGCCCCCATATTGTCATATACTCCCTCGTCTCTTCCGGATTCCACAACCGCCTTACCATACATCCCACCATCCTTCATAACAAAAGCAGTAGAGAAGGCTCTGATTTTGTTTTGTTTTGTTTTGGGGATATGGTTCTTAATTTTAATATTCTGAGGTCATAATTTCTCAGCAATCCAGACTCCCAAGTATTCTCAAACATAATACTTTAAAGATCCCAAATCAACTAAATTTAATATAACAAATGTTGGAACTACACATTCCGATGAGAGGATTATAAGAAAGAGTGTGGAGACGAATAATGAGACAGAAATATTCCAAAACAATTTACCAAGGACAATGAAGATCCATTGTATAAATTCCAGACCATTCAGCAAGGCAAGTTTCTGCTTGGGGTCTAGAGAATAAGGTAGAGGGAGTAGAGTGGAAAACCTTTGTTTTTCAGTTCCTTTTATGTCCCTATATAGTTAACACTTAAATCTAAGATATTAGTATGTAATTGTTATGAGAGATGTTAATCACATTACTTCAGACATTATTTTTATTCTAGACTAACATATCCTAGGGTCTCTCTCTCTCTCCCTCTCTCTCTCTTTTGTAAGAAATCAGAAAGATAGGGGAATGATAATATTTTGGTCTTCCTCATTCTCCTAAGAATTGTTTTGCTTTTGTAAATGGCTCCATACTTAAAGCCACATGAAGAGATCCGGTGACATCATATGATCAGATTGCAAGCTCACTTCTTTCTGTTGAAGTTACCCAAACTGCCTGAATTTCTATTGCTTTGTCTCAGAGGCTTGTCCACAGGAGGCCACGATCAATGGGTATGAGATGAAAAAGAAGGTCAAGTGTTCAGTTACAGCATTTCTATAAACGATTCTCAGCCTACTCTGTACCCAGCACTGGCCCCAAATATAAGAAAAATGCAAATTGAAGTAATTAACAAATGCTTAGAAGAAGCTGATTTGCTGGTCACTATTGTATACAAAATCAAATGCCACTTAGCCAAAAACACTAATTCCAAAGCACAAGAAAGATGAGAAAAGTCAGAGAAGCCACATCTTTTCTACAAGCAGAGTAATTATTTCATCATCCTTCATCATCATTTCTTCTTGAGATCATCAAATAAGGCCTCAATGAGAGAATGGAAAATTATGCTTAGAGCACATGTTAATCTGGCTTTCAGCAAGCATAAATATGCACAAAACCAGATTCTTATTCTGATCATATGGTCATAAAAATGTGTGATTTTTCTACGTGAGTTTTTAATACACAAATTAGTTTGGATCCCTTTATTCCTGTATCCATATAGTTAATATTTATTGGAGCCTATTCTTAACCCAGCTTGAAGCTAAACATGTTGGCAAAAAAAACAAATGAGTTAAGACCCTGCCTTCAAAGAGTTTACTGATGAAGATAAAACTAGAAAAATGACTACAACTTCCTCTTCTATTCCAGACGCTATGCTTGGGGCTTTAAACACATAATCTTTAATTCTTATTACAACTCTATGATGTACCTATTATTATCCCCACTTATACGTAAGAAGCAGAGACTCAGCAGGTTAAATAACTTGCCCCAAACCAAGTTTTGTGCCTCAAATCTCTTTGGCCCCAAATCTTGTACATTTTTCACTATTTCAAGCTTCTTCCCTTAATTTATACTCTAGGAGGAGAGATGAGATGAGACCTATGACCTTGTACAAGCGGGCTGTGTCAGCCAATGATGACAGAGGTGGTTCTCTTAATATTAATACATAAATCTCCATGGTTCTGAGCCCCATGTGTTTGGCTACATCTTTTGCATCTCTCTGAATCACTGGGGACACTACTTTCATTTGTTGACAAACCAGCCCTCTTTGTTGCTGACTAGCTGAGGGAGGAGTCTAGTGCTCCATGCCCTTACAGTTCCACAGCTCAGAGGCCTACTCCAATCATCTTAGCCATTAACCTCCTTTAGGTGCTGAGGAACTGGGAGTCTGTCTTGCCTCATATTGGTAAAATTGCAATACTGGACCTCTAGTTAATGATATGCATACTCAGGTATTTGAGGGGAATGGACTGTTGTCTGCAACTTACTCTGAAATGCATCAGGAAGTAAGATGGATGGATAGATGGATAGATATGGATAAAGCAATTATACTAAAATATTAATTGCAGACTCTAGGCAGTGGATATATTGGTGTTTAGTATAAAATTCCTTCAGCTTTTCTTTATATTTAAAAAATTTCAAAGTAAAATACAGAGGAAAATTGCAATATTTTCACTGTACTTCAAAGCTAGAGACACTTGATAGTCAAGTTTGCATGGTAAAAAGGACAATAGTATTTTTCAATTTGTGGCATTTTCATTTTGGGATGGAGAGATGCCTCACAGTAAAGTTGTTTTTCCCGCCAAGTATTATAGAGGTAAATCAGTTTCTTTATTTTCCAGGTGCAGCCCTTCTAGCTCAGGGAACATACTTGCCACGACAGTTGAAGCAAGTCCAGATACCAGGTACCTCTCTACCTGATAGAGCCCACACTCTTCTTGGATTCTTAATCTCTGTTCATGAGACTTTCTCATTGTGCCGGATATTTCAGGGAAATTTTAAGATAGAGTCTCATTGTCCCTTTCTGTAATCTACCTTCCATTGTGGCCACCTCAGTCTATCAAATGTTTGAATATGTCTGAATCCTATCAGTGGGCAGGGTTCAAGTCTTCTTGCAGAAGGCTCAGACACCTTGTAAATCAGTGGAGGTAAACGATTAATCAGGGAACGGATGTTGTTAATGGGCACTTTTTGGAGAATCTGAGTCCCAGGTCTTTCCCAGATAAAATATCCTGTTACAACAATAGAAAAATGGGCAAATGACTTGACTAAGCAATTAACAAAAGATGATATTCAAAGGGCCAATAAACATACAAAAAGTGTGCCCAATTTCATTAGGTGCTGGAATTGTGAAAATTAAAACCATGGTGTGAAGCCACTATATAATTGCAATAATATTTAAAAATGAAAAAAATAATAGAAAATCTTGGGAAGGATGTGGAATGAGTGAACTCATAAACTGCTGGTGGGAGTATAAATTGGCACAACTAATTTGCAAAACTTTGAAATGTTTGGCATACAAAACCTGGGTTGGGACAAGTTATTTAACTTGCTGTGACTCTGCTTCTTATATATACATGGGGATAATAATAGGTACAGCACAGAGTTGCAGTAAGAATTAAACAAGGTTGTGTGCAAAAACAGGAGGGAAGGTAGATCATATGGACCCAAGAGTAGGGAGGAGGTAGATGTAGTGATGGCAGCTATGAGAAGAAATATACTTAACAGGATATTATTATATGGTAACTTACGCCAATGTTACATTTTCTGGGAAATGTTAAGATTTCTGAGAAAAGTTAGTCTTGTACATTATTCAAGATGTTTTAATGGTCTTTTTTGGAAGGAAATAACCAATAACTGATTGTAAGGCACTCAGCAAATGCCAAGAGTTTTATAGTGAAACATTTTTCAAAATTTTTCATTTTTATGTGTAAAGAGGTTAAAGCATCTTTCCAGTTAGAAAACCCAGACAACATCCCATAAAATGATTATAATTCTGCAGACTGTGTTCTTCACATTGAGTATAAAGGTCAGTTCCAGGGAAAAATATTATTTTCTACAGAAGCTTCATTGAAAAATAAAAAGTAATATATTAGGTTTACATAAATATTTCTCCTTCAAGTTAATTTTATTTATTATTTTTGCTAACAAAAATTAAATAATACACACACACGCAATTGAAATTCCCCTATACCATCATCTGCTGATCCAGTTTCCTCTCCAGAGATAACAACTGTAAGTGGTTTTGTGTATTTTATTCTGTTCATTTTCCTGTATGCTTGCCCAATATATGTGTACAATGTGCATTATTGTACCTATAGAAATTTGGAGGTTTTTTGTATACGTGTTTTCTTAAAAAGGAAAAAAGAAATGACATCATATCTTATGTATTATTCTTCAACTTAATTTGTTAACTTGTTGATAGGTCTTGGAAATCTCCCTATGTGGATCTACATAGAACTGCTTTATCTTTTTTAACAGTTTTTTTAGTGTTCCGGAGTATAGAGATATCACATTTTGTTTTAACCATGCTTCTTTTGGCCATCACTTATGTTGTTTCCATATTTTCTTGTTGATAATGATGCTGGGGTAGCCTCGTGCAACAAACCTCATGTGACCCTCCTTGGGCACCTGTGCCAGGGTTTCTCTGGGTAGATACGGAGTCATGCAATGGCTTGCTCATAGTGGGTGCGTGTTTTTAATCTAATAGCTAATGCCAAAATGCTCTTCAAAATGATGGTACTTCTTTCACTCTCAACAGCAATGGAAGTGAAAGTTCCAGTTTCCACATAGCTTTACCAACATTTAATATCATTCTTTGGAATTTCGTCAGTCCAATGGTGAGAAGTAATATCTCAATGTTGCTTAGATGCACAAGTCTCTAAATACTACTGAGGCTGAGTATCTTGGCATACATTATTCTTCTGATTTCTTGATTACCATTGCCTACATTATTGCTTTTGCTTCTTCTGCCCCTTTGAGTGAGCTCTTGATGATAGCCAAAGCCTGGAAAAGCTTCTGAGTTGGCAATTCCAAGCCTAAGAACAAGTCTCCACACCAGGAGAATGAACTCTACTTTCTTCCAGTCCTGGGTTTCTTTTCATGAAGCAATGGAGCAGACTGTTTGGTCTCAAACTTTCCTGTGCACAAGCATCACCTGGGGATGTAGTGAAAATGCAAATCCTGCTTCAGTAGATCTCTGGTGGAGCCTGAGAGTCTACATTTCTAACCTGCTTCCTGGTGGTCCTGAAGCTGCTGGTCCCTGTAATGAGGAATTGGACTTGTATATATAGGCCATTTAATTTATTTACATTGTATGACCAAGTCAGCTGGAGATGATGCAGATCAGGGGGTACCTAGGACATCCCCCAAAGTACAGGCTCAGTATACTTTCTTTTATTTACAAGCTCAAGACCACCCCTCTGACACCTCACTTTGCATTAGACCTTTAGTCACTGTTATTTATCTCACTATGGTGTTACTATAACAGTAACCATGGTAATGAGGAATAGGAAATGAATAACTTAATCTTTGTGAATATCTTTGCCTCACGTGCCCCAGTTATAACATTGACTACTTTTGCAGTCAAAGTACTGAAATTATTCTGAAGCCCTCTCTTCCTTATCTTTCTGAACAAGGAATTTCTATGAAGTATGTAAACTCCTATAGTATTTCTGTGCACAGGATTGCCTCCTTATTCTCGACAAAACCTCTTGCCAAAATTAATTAATCTATCTCCATTCTCTCTCTCTCTCATTTATATTTCACTATTTTTTTTCATTATATTCCTTATTCTAATACATTATTCTAATGCATTGAATAGATTTTCTTCTTTTTCATCAGATCCTTTAATTTCATTTAATCTTTACATTTAACATCATTTAATATTCCAAAGTAGGTGGTGGTCAATTTTACAGGTGATGGACATGAGATCACTTTCCTGACAGCTAATGGCAAAGGCAGCATCTGGAAGAGGATGTGTTTGGATCCAATGCCCAGGTTCTTGTCATCACATCATGTCAGGCAATTTAACCATCTCTCTCTCTCTCACACACGCGCACACACACGCACACACACATTCTATAATTCATGACTGTTTTTAATGATAAATCTTCACGTACTACCTCCTTGATTACTCTAACACTGGCCCATTGCTTTAATGCACTCCTCTTAACTATTTTTTAATCAAAGTATTGAAGCATAATTTAAATGCCCTCATTTTGAGTGTACAGTTGGATGAGTTTTTGAATATGTTTACACTCATGTAGCCAATTAAGATATAGAATATTTTCATGACTCCAAATGGTTTCCTTATGTCCCTTTCAAGTCAGTCCCTCATTCTTGACCCCAGGTAACCACTGGTCTGTCTTCTGTCACCATAAATTAGTTGCTGTTCCAGTATTTCATTTAAATGATATCATCTAGTATATTTTGTTTTGTGCCTTATTTCTTTATCTAAGCATAATGTTTTTGATGTTGATCCATGTTAGTAGATCATTCTCCTTTTTATTGTGGATTCACAGTACCTACCTCTAAACTTCTCATGGCTTATGCCAGTTTGAAATGAGTTTTCTAACTTGTCATTGCAATAATCTCATTTAATACGTTGTACCTTAGCTCCAAACTAGCCATCCATTATATTAACAGTGAGACATAACCAAAAGATATTTTCCTTTGAATATATTGCCTTGGCCTCAACATCAAGGATGATATCTTGCCAATTTTCTTTAGCCTCCACCAGAAATTTAAAAAAAAATATAAATGATTAAGACATTGGATTTGTATCTTTGTACACCTAAAATTATCCCTAAAACTGAATTTGAAGTGGCTACTCAATGTTAAAAAATATCAGAAAATAAGTTTTCTCATAAAGAGCTGAAATTAAGACCCATAGGTAAAAGGGTTTAGGAATTGTTGCTACAGTGACACATGATTATGGTTATCTGACATGAAAGCACCATTAGCATTGAACAATGTTGTTACTCTAGTATGCCTTTTGGCTTGAATGTGCCAAATAATTGCCTCAATTATCTGCTTCATATTAGTCATGGAATCTTGGCCAGGACATTTATTCTTGTTTTCTGCTGGATCACAGCTAGTAATTTCATAGTTAAAACCTCATCTCAATGTCGAAGTGTTGGTAAGACTCACATAATAAACTTTCATTATTATTGTGGCTGAGACATTATTCTACTGTCAGTCTATGCTGAGCAATCCTATTGAAAACGAATGATTTCAAAGTAGTGTAACTGTATCGTTGGGTAGAGAGGCTTTCTCATTTAGGGCAGTTATAATTACATGTTGCCATAGTGACAATGGACAGTTACAGGAGATTTTTTCAGGTGCTTTTTGCTTTCCAGGAAAATTTGTATCAGATCTGATAATTGTCCGTGCTCGGCATCTTCCCCAGGCTGAATGAAAACCTGTCATGTTATCAACTAACATGTTCTGATTGGAGGAGGGTTCAGTTCATTTTACGTGCCATAGTAATCTCAGGAACATATCAGCAAATCTGAGTAAAGACAATAAAATTAGAACGAGGTCATTCAATAGGAGATGATATTTTACCTCCTAACCCTATAGTATCTGAGAGAGAGAGACAGAAGTTTTAGGGCCTCCAAATACCCTCATTTGATTTATTCAGATTTGAAAATTATTTTTGGAACATCTACTTTTGCATGTATCTCATGTAAGTTTCAACACAACTATGAGAACTGCTCACGCGTGCAACAACATGCATGAATCTCAGAACCATATGCTGAGTTAAGGGAGCCTGAGTCAAAAGGCATAAACTGAAGGATTCCATCTATGTGAAGTTTAACAATAGTCAAAAATAATTTATGGTGATGAGAGTCACGTGTAAATACCTATCCACTTCATTTCTCAACTTACAGAAAAGAGAACTACGAGAGACTCACCAGCTAGAATCAACTTTCAGCCGTGCCACTCGCTAGCTGCAAGACCTTAGGTAAAATTTCAGCTCTTTCATCTCTAAAATGAAGGCCCCCTTTAGCTCTAATTGCATGAATATTATCTAGAAAACTCCTCTCCATCCATCCTTTCCAGGGGGAAGGATTGACTGAAAGGGGGTCAAGGGAACTTTGTGGTGGACATGTTCCGTATTTTAATTGGTGTGGTAGTTATGTAGGTGTATATATTTGTTAAAACACATCATGGTGTATATTTAAAATCTATATATTTTACTGACTGTACATGTGCAAAAAATGTATAAAGAAAAACTTTAAGGGTTACTCTTATGACCACCTTTTACTCATAAAGCAACTGGGACTCAAAAAGTGAAGTGATGATTTGCCCAAGTTCATTGTGGAATTTGGGAAACCTATATTATCCAATGAGAAGCGCTATTTTATCTTTTGAAATGTAGCAAGAATTTCATCGTAACATTAATTATGAGCCTAATGCCTTTGTACTTAGTACATTAGAAGAAAGCCAAAAAAAAAAAAAAATTGAAAATATGTGTTCCCCACATTCTGGGCTGTTTATGCGCACATTTACGTGGTACAGAGGTAACTGGCAATGAGTGACTGCTTTTTCCTGGGGAAAAGCAAGAGAGAGGCTATCCAGCAGGGGAGGTCATGATGACGCCACTCAGTCAGCAGTATTATGCTACACCTGCTATGTAGAGAATCCTGATAGGCGTTTTTCTTTAGAGAGGTGAAGAATCTGACATCACAGCTTTCAGTCTGTGAAGTAGTTCCTAGATAAGCACTTCCTCTGCAAATCACCTAGCGTCTTGTTAAAAACACAGATTCTGATTCAGTGGGTCTAAAATGAGGCCTGTCAGTTTGCAATTTTAACAAATTTCCGGGTAGTGACGGTATTGCTGGTTCTTGGACCGAACTTTGAGTGACAAAGACGAGGTTATTAGTGCCAAAGTGGAATCTGCAGTTTACCTAACGTCTCAAACTCAAGTGGCAAGTGGAAACCAGAACCCATATTATGAGTCTTTATAGTTTTTTTCCTTATATGAGAAACCAAATGCGAGGGTATATAAATAAATACAAACATGTGGGACCAGGGAGAAAATTTGTTGTAGCCATTTATTCAAATTGGTTGTTTGAAAGTGAGCAACTGGTTCCATTTTTATTGCTGTATTCCTACGTGTAAAGATTTAGGTTAATGTCTTACGAAATTCCAGCCTAGAAAGTACTCTTTTAATCAAGGATACATTTGTAATCTTGGAAGTTGTAGCATGAAATAGTGCCCACGTAAGTGTTTGATGATCACAACACACACACACACACACACACACACACACACAACAATTGTTGTTGTTGGTGTACCCAACCTTCAAGATGGCCTTCAGTAATCCTTGCCTCCTGGCATTCACACTATTGTGTAATCCTCTTCCATGTTAAACGAGACTAACCTGTGAAACCAATGGGATGATACAGAAATGATGGTGTGTGACTTCCCAAGACAGGTCATAAAAGACATTCTGCCTTCTGCTTTGTTTGCTCTTGGATTGTTCACTCTGAGGGATGCCAGCTACCATGTTGTGAAGATGCTCATATGACCCATGTAGAGGCACACTTGGGAAGGACTGAGGCCTCCTACCAAAAGCCATGTGAGGGAATTATTTTGGAAGTGGATCCTCCAGCTCCAAGTTTTTGAAGCACTAGGTGACTAATATAGTGTTGGAAAAGAGGGAGAAACTTTGTATTTGGCAGATATAAGACTTTTGATTTAGAAAGGTAGATTCTGTAGTAAGTCCAAAAATGTTATTTAAATACAATCACATTTTATTTCAACTAACCCTACGAGTTCTTCTGATTTCATGGTTACTAGATCCCTGTCCCAAAGAAATAGATTTGCCCGTGTAGGAAACAAGACAAAAACGTAAAGTCATAAATTGGAGCATTTATATTACATTACATTAATGAATAAAACCAGTAAGTTATGTGATCTATTATTAGGTTATGTTCTATGCTCAGGCATATCTTGATGAAGCCTTAGATCGGGATCCTGGCAGAGGAAATAGACGGGGAAGCATAGAAAAGAATTTTTTTGAATAATTGATAGCACTTCATTATAAATTGATTTGGTATATAAAGGAGAAGAAAGGATAGAAGACATCTTTAAGAATTTGTGCGTGTTATATTGAAGAATAATGACACACACCATTCAATGAAATAGATGAGTTGGGAAAATAAGCCAGGATTTTAGAGATGGGGAAGAGGACAGAAGATTCTATTTTGAGATGTATTGTGTTTCATTTTACAAGAAACCCTGGGAGAAAATTCTTTCTTCTTGATTTTTACTGTCCCCTTGTACTACATAAGGGTGATATATTTTCTCATTCTCAAACCCTATTCCTGAAAAATAGATAGAGGACAGCAAATGTGTTTATTTTACTTTAAAAAAAATTTAGCGAGCAAGAGTTTTAGCAATATGTCCAATACCATAGAGTTAGGGATAGCTTAAAATCTAGCTTTACCCCAAACCAAGCTACGGTCCTTTCCAGCTGAAGCATACGGTGATCATTGCATAGCTTACTTCTTCATGTTGGCTGTTGGCCCAGTCCCCTGATGTCTGGAATTAGTCATTGTTTTGAAATGGGAAAGTGTTTGGCTTGATGCTTCTGTTAGAATTTTAACAGAGTGTCTATCCCTTGGTGGGTACCTGGTAGGGTTTAGCTTTTAGTTTTGAACAATTAGAAATCCAATGCTGTAAATTCACCAAGAACTTGTAAGGCTTTGGGAAATCTGTCAATATAGTCAAACCAATAGAAGGTTGATTTGTGAAACTGAATGCCAAAATGTTAATTGACAAATGGGCAAACATAATTCTAATATCTGCAACATTTGGGTATCCTTTACTATATTTCACCTCAGGAAGTGAGCTTAGCAATTAGAAGGTTATTTGATGAGCATAAAGTTGGAAGAGACTCTAGCTCTAGCGAACAAATCATATGCGTTGTATTGGAGTTTGAAGAATATTTCTGCTCTGCTACAGAATATTATTTTTCAGCTACTGAAATATTTGTGCCTTTAATATCCATTGCTTTTCCTTGTACAGGGCTACTCCAAACAGCAAGTTACACAGCAAATATTTATTAAGGGCCTACTATGCACCAGGCACAATTTTAGGTGTTGAAGATACAGTGGTGAATAAGAGGCAAGTTTTTACCCTCAAGGAAATTGTATTTTAGTAGACAACTGCTATCTTGTTAGTTTCCAGATCTCCCTTTTTAGTTACCTAATTCTGTCCTCACATGATTCTTAATGACTTCTAAAATCATAGTTTGTCTTTCATTAACTGCATTTTTAGAGTGTCCTCTTGATTGAGTTTTAGGAAGATAAATTAATATAATAGACAACATATTTACAAATAATACTTTAAAGCTAACTTACTTTGGTGAAGATGACTTTTTTGGCTTTTATTCCTCTATTTTATAATGATAGCTTATCATTTTTCTTTTTAGCATGTAAACTCTTGCTCAGTTTTAATAAGAAAGGAACCTCAATGGAAAAAATATGGCTAAGCAAATAGCCGAATTAGTATTAGGTGTAAACAAACCTAGGGTAGATGCTTAACAAATGAGAGGAATTTTAATTTAACAATAGACTTCAAGCAATTTACCTCAAAGATATTTGAGGCTAATAGGCTAATTATATGTTGCCTGAGGGGGTAAATATTTCCTTCAGCTGATTTATTGATTTGTTGCCTTACAACAGAGAATGATGCTGATCTAATAACGAAGAAGGGTTAAAAAGCTAATAACTTTAAACCTGAGGTTGTCCATAATGGAACAGAATGATTAATGGTCTAACAGAAGAAGCAACCACCCATAAACCTTTAGCCAGAGACTTGAAATACCATGTCGATAATGGGGGAGCTTGAAATACTCCAACCAATTTTTCTTTCTATATGAAAGTGATGTTAAAAGTGCTAAATAGTATTGTAATTGGACCCATGGTATAGTGATCACTTATAACTGAGTCTCTAAATGCTGTTTGCTTATAGTCTCTGTATTATTAACTTTTTAAAACAAAATTCTTATTATGCTAATATACTCATCAGTGAAGTACTATGCCACAACTTTCTCCCAAAACCAATTTCTTTAAGTCAGTATGAGGGTCATGAAGGGGAATGCAATCAATAGATTGACATCAGGAATCTTGAGAAGTCAAGGTAGATCACCAGGTACCTATATAAATCCCTCTCCCAACCCCAGCAATGTAGGAACTTATAGTTGGGACCATAAAAGTTGGTATGAAGACTTTCATATAAAACCTTTGAGATGGAGAAGGCTATATAGCATACGTACCTTTTTGGGATATGAAACCAGAGCAAGTGGGTGACGGCTATTTGTGTTACCATTCTTTACAATATTTTCTGGTCCAGTTCCAGCCCCAAAAGTCTGCCACACTCAGAATCAGACTTCTTTGCTCTGGGGCAGAGACAGCTGTGATTGTAGGTAAGCTAGGGGAGCTCTTGGGCAGTGTTGGAGCCCAGGGTTTGGAGAGCTTATCAGTAGCACCTGAGATTCCATTAATAGTATTAAGGCTGGGGTGGCATCATCAGCTCTTAGTGACCGTGGGTGTTGCTGGTAGCAGAGGACCAGTGATTTGAGAAGGCTGTAGAGAGAAGCCTGGTTAACCCATGGGCATTGAGAGTAGGATTAAGTAAAGTTTGAGACCAAGTAAAGTTTGAGACCTAGACATTTTGTTTTGAGGAAAAGAGCGCTATTTCTATTATCTTGTTTCTACTAAAAAGAAAATAAAAATCACCTACAATTCCACCACCCCTTCCCCAGAGATAATGAAAATTAATCCCCAGGTGTTCATACTCTTCAAAGTGTTTCTTTCTTGTTCATTTGCTTATTTACTTTTCCCCTTCTATCTACCCGGTTAGACTTTTAAAATTAAAGCTACGTCGTGAACTTCTTTCCATACTTATTTTCCATAATATAGTTTTTAGTAGCTGCTTAACAATTTGCTGTAAGATTTCACTTTCATTGGTAATTAAAATCATTGCTGAGAATATTTTAATTGTAACCTAGGTCTTTGTTTTGTTTTATTTTCTTGTGGATGAAATTATGCTCCAATACCCTCAAGTCTTGGGTTCAATTGCCTTTACTTTCTTGTTTCTCACTGTTGTATAGACCACAACTGACCTTGGGTTCTTCTCTGCTTTTCTCCTAGCCTCCTCCAGGCCCATCCTCCACTTAGTTTAGAGAACTGGCCTCAGTGCCTTAACCAGGGGGCTAATACTAGAGGCAGTTTATTTATTTATGGGAAATGGAGGGGGATGGGGGCCGGAGGATAGGAATGGCCTGTTTCTCTTTAGTTCCTTGCTCTTCTCAGAGTGATCCTTGGACTAGCAATGTTGACATCCCCTGGAAGCTGGTTAGAAATACAGAATCTCAGGCTCCAACTCAGACCTGCTGAATCAAAATCTGCATTTAGGATGATGCTCTAGTGATTCCTGTGCAGGTGAAAGTCTGAGAAGCACAGCTTTAGTTGACTGCCATTAATTATCCTTTGATTACTCTGACACCAGTGGTTCCCAAACTTGTCTTCACATTGGAATCACCAGGGGAGCTTCCAAAAATGCTACCGTTGCATCCCACTCCTAAAGATTGTGATTTAATTGGTCTGGGAGGTGGCTTGGAAACTGGAAATTTTAAGAGTCCCGGATTCTAATGTGTAGCCAAGTTTAGGAACCACTGCCCTATACCTCCTATACTGGTTCTGTCCTGCTTGAAAAGGTTTCCTAGGGCCCCATCTTATCCTATTTTGGGTTGTAGTTTTCTCTACTTATCAATTTTATTTCATGTGCTTCCTATTTTGCAGAAATTCATATAAAATTCTGTTCTGTCAGTGGTGTGTGTTTCCTTTAGTCTCTAATACTGCTATATATTTAAACTTTGTGCTTGAATTCTTTCCAAAGGAAAATATAATCTAGGCAGGGTAGTTGTATGTTGGTTATAGATTGGTGTATCCTTTACTCCATTTTTCTCTTTCACTGTCCTTTCTTCTTAGCATGCCAGATTGCTCAAAATCCATCATGGTTACACCATTTTCAACCCCTTGTTCTCGGCTCTTGGTTTATCTTTTCCCTCATTATATTTATTGGCATTCCTAAAGACTTCAGTTATAGCAGGTTTTCTCAACAGTGGCACTATTGACATTTTGGGCCAGATAATTCTTTTATGTGGATGGTTGTCAGACATTGAGCAGCATCTCTGGCCTTTACCCGCTAGATGACAGTAGCATTCCCTTCCCCACTCCCTACCCAGTTTGTGACAAAAAAAGTTCAAGGATTGGCAAATGTTCCATAGGGGCCAAAATTCCCCTGGGGTCGAGGACCACTGAGCTATAGGATTGTCAAGCAGTCTCAATGGCTAATAAATACTGTAGCAAGTACATTTAAAAAATATTATTTCAGGGGCCGGCCTGGTGGCGTAACTGTTAAGTTCACGCGCTGCACTTGGGGTGCCTGGGGTTAGCCAGTTCGGATCCTGGGTATAGACCTATGCACTGCTCATCAAGTCGTGCTGTGGCGGCATCCCACGTAGAGCAACTAGAAGGGTGTAAAACTATGACATACAACTATCTACTGGGGCTGTGGGGAGAAAAAAGCAAAAAAGGAGGAAGATTGGCAATAGATGTTAGCTCAGGGCCAATCTTCCTCAAAAAAAAAAAGATTCACTTGACAGTGATTTAAAAAAATATATATTATTTCACAAGTGAGATACTCTTTACTTCTTCATGACAGGTACATATTTTTTTCATCAATTTTATTCCAGATGCTGATGTTCTGGGATTGTATTGAGTTCATGGAGTTTTATTTTTTACTATTAAGATGGTTCAGCTCATATAGAATGAAATGTAATTAAATTGTTATGAATCTGTAAGACTTTTCATAGGAAGAAATTCACAGATCTAGAGAGAAAGAGAACATAAATATCATAGACCAGGGGTCTCAATATTAGAATAAGGAAAAATGATCACTCCAGTAATGGTCAGTATTTGGACTGAACTGTGGCTAAAATTACCCCATCTAGGAAGAGAAGGACACATTTACCCAACATGCTGGTCCCTCACTTCTATTCCCAAGGTTAAATATGTGAGGATTCCATTTTTATTATAGTCCTTTTGAGATGAAAGGAGTGTGCATTAGATGTGTCTGCATGAGTAGACTATATTTCTTTTATTTTATACCAGGAAACCTGGCTTAGCCAACGCTTTCTTAAATACTCGTAGCTCTAATGAACCAAAGGCCCTACATGGACACATTATGAAAGCAGACAGAAGCGTAAACTGAAGCATGCATCCCCAGCTTACAGTTTCCTTTCTTACTGATGGAATTAGTTGGAGATAAGATAGATCATAAGGCTGCCAGCCACAGGGCACATGCAGAAGTATTCACGGAAGTGAAAATTCAGTGTTTCCAAAGGGAAATTTTATCTAAGGTACACAATTGAATTTCCCTTAAGCTACATTTGGCATGATTCATTCACACTTTTGAGCTAAGATTTTAGTTAACGTTAATAGTCCGCCATTCAGCTGAAGAAGTTTGCAGATTGGCAGGGAGTGTTTGAAGCAGAGATTCACAACTAGAAACTGTTTTTCCTTTGTCTCTGGGATGAAGGAAGCTTTTGTGCAGTGTAGATTAAAGAAGTGTTTTCTTTTATGCTTTGCATTTCTAAAGCCAACATTTGAGCAGAAGCTTTGTTCCCCCTTGAGCGTTGCGGGGAAGCAGAGCCTTCATTTCCCAGGATGCTGCCCTTTTTTCCTCCCCAGGACTGGCCTTTCTGCCTCACATCAAGTTTCTCTGGGCTATGCTGGCCTTCAGCAAGGATGCTGCTCAGCGCATCAGTAGAGGTGTAGCTGAGTGATCTGTCCTCTATGCAACAGAGACACTAAAAACTTTCTTTGGCTAAATACAAATAGAGCAAATTAAAAAAGGATAGTTTGCATCGGAACTTATTTTATTTTAGGCAGCATTTTTTTGTTGCCTTGGGATTTGAAAGTCCATAGATCTTTTATTTAATTTCATTTCAGTTCACCTCCCTCAGCTTTTCTCTCCCATCCACTGAACTGTCATGAACAGTTTTGGAAACTCAGCAGCAAATGGACTTGCCTCGTCATTTGGCTTGAAGTTCTGCATATGACAAATGTGTCTTCTCCTGTGGGTTGCAGTCTCTTAACAACCTGAAAACTTCACTTAGTCCACCTTTGTTTTGGCCTGAAATAGCCAAACAATTGAGTCAAAAGTACAGTTGGATTCCGAAGTCTGCAAAAAATGCCTCGGTCTTTCACTTTTTTGTTTTGCAAGTTACATTGCCCAATACTTCATGCAGTGGCGTGGGCTTTTATAATAAACATTTTGGAATAAATGGATATCTGTCAGTTGTCTTTAAAGATAGGACAAACTATTAATGATATTAGTCATGATAATAACAAGTGGCCCACAACCCATTTTTCTGACACTTTCTATCTGCTGGAACAAAGGCTTTCCTACATATTATCACATTTTTAGCTTCACAACAACCCTGATATTCTAAGGCCACATTAGAGTCAGCCTCTGTCTGCCACCTTTCCAAATCCGACTCTAGAAACTGTGACAAGTAATGTGGATCTTCAGGAATTCTTAAAAGATGTAGGAATGAGCTTTGTGCTGATGTCACTAGCCAAATTCATGCAAACTCTCCCTCCTCCCTGGATGTCTCTGCCTGCCTCTAAATTTCCTCCCACTGCCGGTACTTCCACCCAGCCTCTTTCACTCACACACCCCTCTGCTCTCCCAGGGCCCCTCGGGACTATGCCATTCCTCTGTTAATTTCTCCCTTCCTTAGTACCATTTTCACTCTTCCTTCACCGCCTGCCGCCCCCTGGGAAGTAGAGTTTGCTTTAGGTTAGCCTCCTTCTCACTGGAATTCTGGTGAAAAAATTCTGCACTTTGTTTATGTATATGACGAAATGGAGGCAAAGAAACTAAAGTAATTTTCCCAAGATCCTTCAGCTCAGAAACAGCAGATCTGGATTTGAACTGGGGTCTTTCTGAATCTAACAACTGTGTTCTTTCCTTCTCATCAATTTTCTTTGTAATTCTATCATCTGTAGATGATTCTGTTGATGTCAAGGCTTAATGTCAGATTTTATGAATTTCTAACCAACATTATTTGAGCAGAGTGATTACTTGGTACCCGAACTGACAAGTTCAAGTGTGCCCAGAGGAGTTTAAATGGGTTGGAAAAGCTTGTTTACTGAGTTGTTTATTTACAAAGGAAACAAAAATCCCTTAAGTTATAAAGTTAGAGGCAGCATAATTAAACAGGCACCCCGAGGCGCAGTCTTTAAAAAGACTTTCTAGACTAGAAGATTTCTTCTTCATCTACCCACACCACCATTACTGCTCTGACTGATCTTCCTTTAGGGAAATTAATGCAGCTGCTCAACATTTCAATGTCTACAGATGTCATTGGCCTCAGGGCTTCGCTTTTGTTTCGCCCCTACTGAGTGAGCAACAGTGAATCACTGAGATTTTACGGTTGTTGTTGTTGTTTTTAATGTAATGGAACCTATACTTAGAGGGCTCCTGTGGTTCCACTGCACAGGTCTCCACAAGGTCTGATGGGGATTTTGTACCTTGTCTTCTTTCCTTAGCTTGTTCCTTCCCAAAACCCAGCTCAGGCTCCACGTCTCACCCCACTAGTCAATGGGTCTCTATCCTGGCTGCAAGTTGCTACCACCCAGGGAACTTTTATAAAATACTGATGCCTAGACCCCATAGCTGATCAATTAAATCAGAATCCTAGGGGTTAGGGAGGAGTCTATTGTGCAACCCCTGGGCTGGATGACTATCATATTAAACTAAGCTACTAAATTCCCATCGGGATATGGTTACAGGACAGTAGTTCAGGAGACTGCTATAGAGGTTACTTATGATGTTCTGGCTTAAAATGGAGATTATATCAATTAGATTTGCCACAATGATGTTGAGTGACAAACTACACCAAAACTCAGTGGTTTACATCAAGGAGCATTTATTTCTTGCTCTTGGGTCTGTAGGTGAGTGTGGTTTGGCTGGTCCAAGCTGGACTCTACTGAGTGGTTTTGTGTCAGGCTTCAGGTAAGTTGCACTTTACTCCAGGTGGGGGTGTGGTTCAGGTCTGATTCACACGCCTCTCATCTTCTTTGGATCATCAACTGCCTGGGGCATGTACGTCTCATGGCGGATCACCGGCTTGCAATAGCCAAGCTCAATTGTGCTCAAAGGCCTCTACTCAGGTCATGTCCACTAATATACCTTTGGACAAAGTAATTCATACAGCCCAGCTCAACACTAGTGGGGTGGAAACATGCATTCTGCTGATGGTGCTGAGGAAGAGGATAAATATTTGTTGACAAAAGTCCACACTCTCACAAGAAGAAATATGAATTTGTTGACAATATCTTAGGATCCAAGTGACTAAAGAAAGTCTGGATTTTCAACTTTTCTGTAGATATAAAATTATTCCAAAATAAAAAGTTTATTTAAAAGGTAACAGGGGCTGGCCTGGTGGCATAGTGGTTAAGTTCCCGTGCTCCACTTTGACGGCCTGGGGTTCACAGGTTCAGATTCCGGGTGCAGACCTATGCATTGCTTATCAAGCCATGCTGTTGTAGGCGTCCCACATATAAACTAGAGGAAGAAGGGCACAGATGTTAGCCCAGGGCAAATCTTCCTCAGCAAAAAGAGGAGAATTGGCAACAGATGTTAGCTCAGGGCTAATCTTCCTCACCAAAAAACAAAACAAAACAAAAAGTAACAAAAGGCTGGTCTGCCACAGGAGGTGAGAAGATAGTGCTAGTCACTGGAAGTGTTAAAGCAGAGAGTAGATTATCCTTTGGTGGGAAATGTGTGCAAAGGACTCAAGCATTAGCTGATTGTTGGATATATTGGTTAGATTTGTAGTTGACATGCCATAAGAAGGAACAGGAAGAATAGGGCGTGAAGGTTCCAGATTCAAATTGTGATGAGAGGCCACAACCAACAAGAGAAAATGTCAGAGGGATAAACATAATGTCACACATTTGGGTTTACAATCTCAATTGTTTATATATACTAAATAAAAATTTATACGTAAGAAACTGGTATGTGGTTTATATTTTATTGACTCATTGATTAACTATAGAATTAATTGGAATTCTTAAATAACTGTGGCAGGATTAGTCTGGAAGGTATACTGTGGCCAAAACCACCAGTTGACCATAGAGCACCTGCTGGCTGGGATTAATCCTACTATTAACAATAACAACAGAAGCAGAAGCTCATATCTCTGGAGTGTTTACTAAGTTCCAAGTACAGCTAAGTGCTTTACACGGATAATTTCATCCTCAAAAAATCCTGTGAGGTAGGTACTAATGATATCTCCACTTTACAGATGACAAAACTGAGGCTTAGTGAGTTAAAGTAACCTGCCCGAGGTCCCAAAATTCGTGATTGGCATTACTGAGAGTTCAGCTCAGGGCGTCAGATCCTATAAAGTGTGGATGTAACCATTATACTTTATTGCCTGCCCATGCAGACTGACATGCCATTTCAAATACTAGCACTTTCCTCAGGAGCCTGTTCCACTGTGTGACAAAGGATTACTCATGGACACTTTGCTATTATGCAATGTTTCTAGAATTATCTTAAGATGATGCCATGCCTACTTTGGATAGATCTCCCCTCTGGGACTGTTTCATCAGTTTCTGGAAATCACAATGTGTTCCAAAAGCTGCCATAAATCCTGATTCCTTCCCCAAACCCTAGCGACCAACCTCACTGGCACCTCAATCCATTGGAGACACAGTCTATGCTGTTGCCACTGTCTCCCACTTTGCTATTGATTATTTCTAACTTGCCAGAGGAAGCTGACAGCCAAATGAAACGTTGGGATTTCCCAATCAATAGTCATTAGAACTGCATTTATTATACATGGAATGACTTTCAGGGCCACTTTTATTTATCTTAGCAATAAAAAAATTAAGAGCTTATTTTGGTTGCATAAACATAGCTCTCTTCAGGGAGCAGCCAGATTCAGCCAAAGAAATGCATCCACAAATCTCCTTTTATTTTTAGACGTTGTTGCCTCATATATAAGCACATCCCAGGAAATATAAGTTCCAGGACTTCTCTTAAGAGGGTGTGGAGCTGGACAGGCTGTGTGTGTGTGTGTGTGTGTTTGCTTTTTGAACTGAAGGAAGAAATTTAAGTCACCAATTTGATTTACCAAACTTGAATGTGAAAAGGGAGCAAGGAGAAAGAAAAGATCTGACTTGATAATAAATCTGAAAAAAAGTACAGGCCATCCTTTTAGTGAAAGTGAATCCACCGGGAGAAGCAAAAAGGTTAGAGAAGGCCAGGAAAAAGAGAATTTGTCAGAATGGGACTAAGAATCAACACGTGGTGCTTAGTAGAACAATTTGTTGTGAGAAACAAGATGTCCCTAGGCAAGCGCTGTCCTGCAAAGTTTCCTGAAACAATAAGAGAAGAACAGAACACATTTGTATGGAACCAAACAATTGTGATTCATGAGGCAATGTTGGCGTATTCTTGCAAGTTTCTTTTTTCCTTTTTCCTACTATCAGCAGTCACTCCATTTTCCAGAGTTACCTTTTGGACTCTAGTAGGGAGCAGGCTATTCTATTTGTTTGGTAAATTCATTTCCTGAAATAAAATAGATAAAAGAACTTTAAGAGAGAGAAAAGGCTCATAGTTTCCTGGAAGGTGATCTTTGAGGTCTTGCTGAATTAGCCTTCTACTTCCTATCCCCCTTGCCAACTTGTTGGGCTTCACATCCTGGGTTTTTGAAACCGTTTCTTATTCAATCTAACTTACCTTTCATCCTCAGAGGTCTTTGGGAGGTGGGACCTTGGGAAAGTCTTCCACAGTGAAGTCATCCAGTCACTTCCTCCTCATTCTCAACGTGTCCGGAAGCAGTCACACCAGCCTTCTCTGAGATAAACTCAACAAACCCAGCCATTTGCCCCCACTATTGTCCTGCAAACATTGCTATCATTGAGCATGAACCACACCTCCAAAGTAAGATTGGCTTCTAGGTTAATCAGATGGATTCTAGAAATAGCAGAAGGAGGAAACTCTGACAGCAAACACAGACCTTGGGAGTGAGGGTGCTATGAATTTGTAGCCTAAGACCTGAGCCTGCCAGGTATAAACTGTGAATTTTTTAAGTTCTTTTAACCCTTGAAGCATCATCTACAGATGGAGATAAATTCTGTCTGTACTTAAGCCATCAATCAGAGTGGGCAAAAATAACATGATATGACTAAAATGCTTTGCACCCCTTCAGAAGCAGACAATACTTATAGATGAAATATTTTTTATTATTGTGTATTTTTGTATAAAACTGCCTCTTTATATCACATTTGTACACCCCATATTACCAGGCTATTTTTTTAAAAACCACATATAAATAGATAAAAGGAAGATAGGTAACTAGATATGTAGGTACATAAACAAATGGGTAAAGCCAGATTCCTTGAGCAGTAGTTTTTAAAGACAAATCGGGATACTTTGATGCTCTTAACTCAGAATGAGAAATTCAACTTTAGAAAAATGAGTAGTAAAATGGAAACAGAAGAGTATATCAGAATGGACTAAAATTAGAGATTTGTGATATAAGAAATTGCAGATTAAAACTAGGGATTGGTGGATGATAGATGTCCCTGACAGCTAAGGCAAAAACCAAAGAAAAACCCCTCTAGTTAGTAAAATCACCACTCATTTTCAGAAGCAGTGCGCTGGCCCCCTCCTCAAGTGTAGCAATAGTAGCAGACACTACAACTGGTTTAACAACAACCTCTCCAGAAAAAAAAATGCCTCAATTTGTAGCATTTACTGATTTCCGTGGTGTAAATACTGCCACCATGGCTGATTTCAAGCTACCATTATGACATCACTGAACCTGGAGCTGGGACGATATGCTCAAAATTGAATCTCATGAACCTGTACGAGCCAGCTCCAGAACTTCTCTGAGTACATTGCTCCAGGATTGATCATACTGTTCAGGAAATGGTGAGAAGTTTCCAAGTTGCTGGTGGCTTCCAGGTAGCCCAGGAAGGCAGCCCATAGGGAGGAGAAGGCTCCATCCACTGGTACTGACAAAGAATCAGTTCATATGCTCCCTGCCCTCTTACTGCCATCAGAACCATTAGAGCAAAATGAGTGGTGTTAGCTCTTCTCATCGCCACACTCACTCTGGAATTATCTGTGGTGACCTTCTCCTTGATAGGCATTTAAAAAGATGTGTCCGATATCCTTGGTGCAGGTTCCTTCTCCTCCTCTCCCAAATTGATCCCTGCTTTCCCTGGTTCTTGGGACTTGGTCAGACAAATTTTAATGCAACTTGTTGAGTTCACTGCCATTGCCCCTCTTTTATCCTCTTCATGCCTTCCACATGGTCTCCTGTGATGCTTCCATTCTATCCTGAACAATTATAAGACCTAACGCGTATTGAACATTTACCATGAACCAAGCACTCCTCTGAGCACTATACTTCTATTAACTCCTTAAATCCTCCCCAAAACTGAATGGGGTGGGTTGCTATTAATATCCCCAGTTTACAGATGAGGAAACTGAGACACAGAGAGGATAAGGACCTTGCTCTAGGTAACATAGTAAGTGTCAGAGCTGGGATATGAACCCAGATAGTGAGGAATTTTCTCAACAATGCCTTGAGCTCTCTAGAGAACAGTGTAGAAATCTGACAAATTATAAGGAAGGTATTGCCCTGATTGATACAGCAAAGAAAGCGAGTTGCTAGAAGAATGGATCAGGTTCAGGGAGAACTTTGGCTCTGCTATGAGGGAGATTGTGGGTCAAAAGTCTCATATGATTAGAAGCCTATGGCAATGGAATGATTCGTTCCTACCCCCTTCATTTTACCACCTCAACTCTAACCCGGGTGTGAGTTGCAGCCTGCATGATTCACTGTTTTTATTAAATAGGAAAACAGACTGGCATTGAGGCTCAGGATTTTAATGGTTGGAGTATCTTTCTAAATTTAAATACACATGTAACTGACCAATTTGTCCTATCAATAAGACATAGATTTCATTAGAAGTGCCTTTAATCACTGTGGCAGTGGAAAATATCTATATTTGAAAACTCAACCAATATCAGAGTTTTTATGGGAAGCAATTGCTAAGTTCACTGGACAGTTCAGGCCAGATTGCAGACTCAGGAATTAGCCCATTACTGATGGCCTCTAATTAAAAAATCATCCACTTATACGGTAATATAAAGAAGAGTAAAACCTCACTTATGTGGAACCCAGCTCCCCAGCAATGGGACTTATCTGAAGCTTTACTGAGAAGAATGAGATGAAACCAGTGTATTAAGTAGAATTAGGATCAACTGCATATAAAAGAAAACAACATAATCACGGCTTAAACACATGAGGTTTCATTTTCGTTTCACATAAAATAAGTCTGGAGGTAAGCAGTTTCAGGTTGGTATTGGAGAGCCATGCTCATCAGCATCCCAGGCTCCATCTAACTTTCTGCTCCATCATCTTTAGCACATGGTCATCTCAAGATCCAACGTGGCTGTCAGAGCTCCAGCCATCATATCCAAATACTAGGAAAATTAAGTAGCTAGGGAAAGGCAAAAGTCTACATAAGTAGCCACTTATCTGCTTTCTGAGAACTCTTCCAGAAAGACTCATTCAACATTTCCACTTCTACCTCGTTGGCCAGAACGTAGCCCCTGACTCTACCTAACTACAAGGCAGGCTGGGAAATGTGGTATTTTATCTGGGCACATTGTTGCCTTAAATAAGACCTAGATGCAGTTTTTTTGGAAGAAGAGGAGATTGGGTAGCGGATAGGGAACAGGCAGACCCTGCTCACACCAGAAATGACTGAGCTGCCATAATTAATGTGACACGGCCCATGTACTCTCCTGATTAAGGAACTCCAAGACTCTTGTGTGGAAATGACTTGCTGCTTCTTTTATTGAGCTTGAACCACCTTGGCATCTACATATGATTAAGGTACCAATTTTCCAGTTGTTACGGTAAAACTAATGCAGGTTCTTTTCCTTCTAAATGAGACAAAACAGACTCACAAGAAGCAAGAAAAGAACAAAAGCTAACTGTGATGCTACCTCCCAACCCTCCCAAGGCCCAGGGAAGAAGAAAGGGGAGGAGCTTAGGCCCAAGGGGTGCACAGAGCCTGATGGACTAAGTTACAGAGAAGGAGAGTGGGTTTCATTTCCATGGCCTGCAGTTTCCCCAGAAAACTGAGTCTCGCCTCAGTCTGTTGGAGGGAAGAGCAATACCACCTGTGAGTGGCAGTGGGGACAATGGCAAGCACAGGGCAAGCTGGGTGCCCTTGTGTTCAGGCTGCCCTGGAGGAAAAGGCCATAGAGCTCTCACTTACTGGGACTCACTTGCATGATCCTGGATCTTATCCCACACTTCCTAACAAGTAGCCTACCAAGCTTCTTGAAAGATATTGTTAGAAAGCTGATACACTCTTACACTTCAACCACACGTTTGTGCCTAAATTCAAATGGCATCACTATATTGAGTTGCACCAAGTTCAATATTTAAGGCCTATAGGCTTTCCTCAACTTGGGACTTGCTCTGATCACCAAAGGAGAACACTTCATAAAAAATAGGCATTTCTTTGGAGGGGGTGGAGGCACACAAAGGGGTTGCCCCAGGCACCTGTGCCATTCTACGTAGTTGTCTTGTTACAAAATCTTGTGGCAGTAGATTAGACTAGAAAATTAAAGGAAGGTTGCTAGAATTAAGCACATCCAAGAAGCAAATATGAACACTGATAACTGATACCAAAGGATGAGTGACAAAGACCTATAAAAATGGCAAATGTCTATGTTTGAAAAATCTCATAATAAGCTATTGGAAAGTCTGGGCAAATTAAATGAAAATGAATTTAAGTTTGGGGTCATTTAATGTTGGGACAAATTCACAATAGACTTTGAATCATCATAATAAAGACTAAAACTGATGTTCAGAAAAATCAGTTCTTTTGATGGATAAAAGGTTAAATTATATTCAATACATGCCATTAGAGAAGGCAGAGAAGTCTTTCAAATATTAGAAAAATTTCATCCAAAGTTGTTAAAACGTATATTAAATTATTGTTTAAAGGAATGATAAATTCAAGCATGACTCACTCACTAAGAACTCTAGTCTGATAAAATTCTACTGCAGCATTACAGTTACTTTTAAGGATCTTAAAGAAATTTACGATACTATCAAGTCACATTACACATTTTGCAAACTTTTGATGAATTATGCTATTAGATAGCATTATACTTATGTGGCTGATGGAAACTATTGACCAAACTTTTTATACAATTTCATTAAAATAATAGAAGGCCACGATGGTAGAACCAGAAGTCTCATCCTTTGAATGACACGTGGGTATGTCCTGAATTTTCTGACCAACCTGTTTCTGAATAGATATATCTATCTGTGAAACGTTAGAGACGGATACTCGAATGTCTGAAACCAAAGTTGTTGTTTCTCCTGTATCTTTTCTTTCCTGCCCAATCTAGGAGTCCAGGAATTACCCACAATTTATTCCTCCTCTTACACCCACATGGCCAGCCGCCTAATATCATAAATATGCCACCTGAACAGCTTCTGAACCCTCCCCCTAGTGTCTTTCTTCAATCCTTTAGAAAGTTTTCTTGCTGGCCCATAGCTCTAACCCATAACTCCTCTTCAGGCCTTCCTCTCTTCCCACTCCATTGCCTTCGTCATTTACCTCTAACATTATTTTCCCTATGATTCACATCTAATCACCTTATTCCCACACTTAGAAACCTCCAGCACCCAGCCTGCCTATCTGAGTTTGTCTCCTGCCATCTTTCCACACACACGCCCTTACACTCCACACTCTGTCACTCCTTCCTGATCTTGTACTTGCTGTTCTGTCTGCCTGGGATGCCTAACCCATGTTTCCCTTCTCTACTTGATGTATTCCCATTAATCTTTTACTCTGTTCAACTTTGACCTTGCTCAAGAATATATTTATTTGTAAGGATTTCCCCAAATCCTCCAGGCAAAATTAGTTGTTCTGAGTGCCTTACTTCCTAGGGCTATCTGTCTATCTATCTATCTGTCTATCTATCTATCTGTCTACCTATCTATCTATCATCTCTCTCTCTCTCTCTCCCCCTCTATTTGTCATCTATCAACTTCTATCTATCTATCTATCTATGTATCTATCTATTTGTCATCTATCAACTTCTATCTATTCTTCCTTCCTTCCTTTCATCTATTATCCATCCATCATCTATCTATCATCCATCCATTATCATACTTTATATCTATCTATCTATCTATCTATCTATCTATCTATCTATCTATCTATCTATCTATCTGTCTGTCTATCTATCTATCTATGACCTATCCATCCTATCTCATAGAGTATACTACCTTTTAGATTCTATTTATAAATCTTTCTTTCCCCAGACCTTGACCTTCATTCATCTTAATATGTTCAGCACACTAGCATAGGAACTTTTACTTGGTAGATTTTTAGTAAAATGTCTTCTGAATGAATTTATTATTTTTCAGCTTTTGAATAGTGAAAGAAAATACTTTTTCCTCTGAATGCTTATTCCTGTATTATAGAGGGCTTAATTTTATTTTAAATCCTATGTTATAATTAAGAGTAAAAAGCATCCATGTTTCTTCATTCTCAGCTTCCTATTATCATCAACCTGATGGAAGTGAACTGATACTTCTGCTCTATTATTAGCTATGTTCCATAATTGGTCAGAAATTTCACATATTATTAACATAAGTTGTTGCACCTTTTCCGGTAACATGCATTATTAAATGTTCCACATTCACAGCCCATATGGACAGGAAAATTATATTTTGCTTGCCTGGAAAAGTCAGACTATGATCTTGAAGTAGGTTAGAATAGCATTAGAATGAGTGAGGGGTATTAAAATATGTAACATATCAGAGTTCATTTCCTAAAAGGAATCATGAGACCCAAAATCTCATCAAATTGTTCTAAATATAGTGCCTAAATAATGTTACCTCTAGGTTTTTAAGCAGCTGGGCAAAATTAGGAACTGCAAATGTTGGACAGTAAAAAACTTTCTTTTTAAGTATTCATCCTGAACAAGCTAATTAGATTTACTCCAGGAAATTTCTGGCATGGTTAATGGCATATGAAAGAGAACAAAGAGAAATAGGGCACATTTGCTAGATCCGGAATGATAACAAGTACAAGTTTGTTAGATTAGGAAATTTCCATGCTTTTAAAATTTTTCTATGGAATTTTAAGTATCCAGTAAACTATATAACTAGTATAGTAGTAAGCAGGAATTTTGGATGTCTTTTCTTAATCCTTTCTTATATTCTCAATCAAGTACATTGTTGTATAATTTCAGCTCATATCTTATTATCTTTATTCCTACGAGATTGGACGTTTGGTTGGATGGATAGACAGGTGGATGGATATTTTTGATATTTGATGAATGCTTTAAATGGGATCTTTTCTTTTGTTTTCAAATTTCTTGTTAAAGTGTAGCATATTCACATATTTGACTCAAAGTTCATATGTACATAATGTAGATTTAAAAAGTATATTAATACAACTAATCTGATCTTCCTCAAAAGCCCAGACTTGTTTACTTGTCATGGAAAAATAATAACTTTTAATCCTTTAAATTAAAAAATATGTTCATTCTGCTAGTTAAATAGTCATTTTCAATGATGCTCTTAATTTCCAGATCTGTCAATCCTGGCTTCATTCCAAGGTAACATCTGGGCCTATTGTCATGGGGGAAGTGAAAGTTATGTGACTACATAAACAGAATGGTCAGGATCCTCAAGTGTGTTTTCCTAGGGCTTCGTGGTTCTTGAAGGTAATGTCTCTGTTATATCTGCTTGTTGTTCATCCTGCTGGCATTCCCTACCGAAGTCAGCCACTGGAAATTATAATCTGTTTATCTCAGCTTGGTGAAGGAAATTGATAACTCCCCTAGTGACGGTGCCAACCTTTGGCTTGCGCTGGCTCCCAAGGCTGTGCCATATCCACCCCCAGCTTTTTAGGTCATCCCATCCTTCACCATGGTGAGTCCCAAAGCAGGGATGGTGGCTTTCAACTTGGCTGCCTTCTCATCCTCCTCAAGGGCCTGAAGGAAGTTCTGGATCCTACTGATATAACCTAGGAATCAGGAGAGCTAAACATCAGGGATTTTGCCTGCCAAGTTTAGTTTGACGGTTATAAAGATAGGAGACAACTGTTATGAAATAGGTTTCTGGAATTCAGTGGGGATAATAGGATTCTAAGGATAGAGGCAGAGGCAAATTGCCTGCAAAATGCCTAGAAGGAAATGTTCCATAATAGTAGCAAAGCTGGACTGATAAGTGAATTGACCCTCAGAGGATTTTGAAAGTAATAGATCATGGAGTTCACAAGACCAAAATAGGAGGTCAGTCCTTCTTGGTCTGAATAACTGGGGGAAAAAAACTGAACAGAGAGATAGATGATTTGCATCATCATACTGAGACCTCCTTAATGAAGTGGCAACTAGATCTGCTTAAAGAAAGACCATGTTATAACATCTCATATTTGTAATCTGATTCTACAGACACACTCAAGGGCATCTGAAAACATTTATTAATGTGATTATGACTTAGGACATATTTAGACTTTGGGAGCAATACTGAATATTCATTTTGAATTAATGGTAATTCTTTGGGATTCTCAATACTTCTGTGATTCACTGGTCATTGAGACCCTCCTGTGAATCAGGTGATAAATGCAGTATTATCTCAAGTCTATCTCATGGAAGGCTCAGCAGGTCAATGAAACAATCCCATAGATATTTTCCAAGTTTCTGAATGTATAGTTGACAGAATCCCCACATTGGCGCTCTAATTTATGAAGTAAGGGCATTTATAATAGGAAGGATCAAGTGAAAGCCTCTGGAGTGTCCCTTCCCTATAAAAATCATAACCCAAAGTGATACTGCATCCATCAGAAGTCATAAAAATTAATGCAATTTTTAAAGATTTGGAAGATTAAAAGGCATGGAGGATATTCTCAATCACATCCTCATTTAAAGTCCACGCTTGGCCTCAGTTGAAAGTGGATAGATTTTTAAGAACGACACACCATTGAAAACTTAATAATGAGTTTAATAATAGCAGTTGTTCCAGATGTTGTTCTTTTTTTAATCCTGGAGGAAATTAACACATACCCTGGCACCTGTGCTTTAGTCTGAATGTTTTTCTGCTTTGTATTCTAGTTAACTAATCCTCTCTGCTGCTGTCAAGCCTACTATAAAAATATCAAGTTCTTAATTTTAGTTGCTATTGTTTTAATTTCTAGAATTCCCATTTAATTCTTTTTAAAATAAATTTTAGTTGGCTCATAAAATCTTCCATAATGTATTAATCACAGCTATTTTAAACTATATGCTTAATTAATAACAACTGAATCACCTGTGAGTGTATTCTATTGTCTATGTTTTTTCTCTTGGTCTTGTTTCTTGATATGCCTCATAATTTTTTATTCAAATCTGTGCTTTGTGTATGAAAAATTGTGGATGCTCTGGGTAAAGTTGGGGCAGATCCATTTAGTCCAATCAAGGACTGAGGTGACTCGGTCTGGGTCTTAGTAAGGCTCGGTCTATTTCCGATTCCTTCTTACTTTTACAGTGTAGCCGTCCAGGGTTTTCAACTGAGAGCCTAAACAAGTCTCAAATTCCAATTTTTATTTGGTCAATGCCATGAGACTGCCAGAAACTGCTCTCTGCATTTCTTGGATTTTCTGCATGGATTTTTAACTTCTAGCCTAGACAGCTTGAGAATTCAGTAAATGTCTTTGGGGGAAACCAATAAGTTTCACTTCTCTGCATTACCTTTCTCCAGGATCTTGACTGCCTTGCAAGCCCTGAATTCTAATTTTTTTCCCCCAGCCCTGTGAGATTGACAAAACCTTGCTGATTGCTCTGCCTCTTTGCAGCATTTATTTGCCTGTGTTCCTGGCCTCTTGCTCCTGCTCCTTGAATCGGCATGTGCCCCCAAGGGAAAAGCAACGTGCAGAATATCAGCTCACCTCTTGGAATTTCCTTCTCTCTGGCCTTCCCTTTAAGGCCCAGCTGCCTATGAAACTCTACAATAATTTTGTAAAGATGTACTTCATGTTGTGGTCTGATTTCTCTAATCCTTGATGGGATCATTGTGTTTCTACATGCTACTTTGTCACAGGAAGATGCAGAAGTCCTTATTTAGTCTGGAGTGGAGTCATCACCTTTTAAAAACATCCTAGATGATTTTCGAGTGAAGCCCAAGTTGAAATACCCTTTTTTTTTTTTTTTTTTTTTACAATGTCATCTGGGGTCAATTTTAAGGAATTATATTTTCATTAAAGTATTAATTTCCATAGACTTTCAAATTAATATACATGGAGTTGGATAAACTTATCCCCTACAATTCTTTTACTTTCCTTTTTATCTGCACTTATTTTCCTGTTGTTTTGTTTTTGATATTTACATTTATACTTTCTTTTATAGCTTAATAGTCATATAGATATTTATTTTATTTTTCAAATATCAGCTTTGATTCATTTATTATCTCTATTTTTTCTAATTCATTTTCTAATTTTTAGCTTTGATAAATTTATTCTTCTGCCTTAGTTTTATCTACTTGTTTTCCATAATTATTTTAAATATTAATTAATTAATTTTTATTATTTATTCTTAGTTAATATAAGTACTTAAAGCTATGGGTCTTTCTCTGAACATGGATATATCCCATAGGTACTGATTTGTAGTAGTTTCAGTTATCATTATTTTCTCTAAAATTTGAAATTGTGTTTATTTGGCCCTTAATAATCTGTCCAGTGAGTTTACATTAAGGATAACATTGAATGCTTTAAGAATAATCTCTTGTTTTAATGGAGGTTTTGAGAGGGAACAGTTTCCATAAGTTTGTGAAACAGAAATTAGTTCAATTTTTGAGTAGAGAAGATATCCAGAATGAAACTAAGAAGATTCTGCGTTTTTATTTTAGGTGTCCTTAGAAAACTTGGGCAAGCCACCATTTAACAAATAAATTATATAATTTTGGTTTTCTTTTCTATTCTGTAACAGCAGTCCTGGGAACTGGCCATAGCTATCCAGGCATTGGCCACCTCGCAGTCCAGTGAAGTGACCTTCAACGTCCTCTGGAAATCTCAATAGCCTTTGTCTTCAAAGAACTGGTGACGGATATGAATTTGAGTTGCAAGTCATGTTTATTTCTCACTATTGTTAGGCCTTGTCCCTCAGTGATTTACAGATCCCCGGAGATGAATGTTAATTAAAATATTTTTGCAAAACGGAACACAGATTTCCTTGAAATGAAGGAGTAGAGGTCACAGAGAGACTTTTGAGTCCCTGAGATGTTGCTTTATTTCCCATTAAGTGACTTGCCACCATGTTTCCTCACTTTCCTTCTTCCTACCAAAACTTTCCATGTGGTTTTAGTTTGGGGTATTACCTAAGGTGAGTCTGGTTGATAACATGCTAAATAACATCACTTTTACTATACTGGCTGCTATGGAGGGTATAGCATTGAGATAAAAAAAGGAAAAAGCAGTTGCCTGAAAGCAAAACAAAGGGAAAATAGCCTTTCAAATGTCTTCATCTTCTACAGGGGGAAAACATAAATATTTGCTACCTTAATGTGATCTAAGTCACATCCATAATTGACATTGGAGTGAAGGGCATTTTTGATGGATCTCAGGTGATTTCATCTAGGACACTTTTCAATTGGGACAATAATTCATCACTCACTTTCTGAAACATGTTTAGTCAGAGCCGTAGTCAATCCTATCATAATAGTGAGCCAGAGAGCAGAGTCCTTGGAAAAACAAACCTCTCTTTTTTTAAGCTATTTGCACATTTAGATAGCCTATCTGTCATTACACTAATTCCTGAGGAAATCAAAGAAGACAACCACTCAATTTACTCTTTAATTTACTCATCAAGACACTCGGGAAGAGGCTGAAGGAGATCACTGGGTCTGCAGGGAACAGGAAATCACAGAGCAAAAGAAACAAAGCGATTCTACTCATCAGGAAGGCTCCATTTACTGTTTCAAGATTATGTAACAGAAATGAGTCCTATTGTGAGTTTAAGATAGATGTTAAGATCCTGTTCACACAGAAGTAATTTCTGGAGGCCCTCAAACACTCAGCCACCAGTTGGACTGCTTTGATTTCTCTCGATTTCTTGGTAGGCCCGTCCATATGAAATTATATACCATGTGTTAAGAAGTAAAGAAGCATATATGATTACGACAAAAATACAGGTGATTGAAATAACTTATTGGTAAACAGTGGAGACTGCCTTTCTACTTCTACAAAATATTAAAAAATAAAAGAGACTCTAGGAGAATCTCCAAAATCTGGCAAAGACACTTTATTTAAACCTTGGGTTTTCCGCTTTCTTTTCTGTTCTTGCCACTACGGGATTTGACTGATTCCAATGAAAGAGTGGTAAGGACAGAGGTGCCATGTTTTAAGGTGAAAGTACACAGCTAAAGAGTCCTAATTCACACTCTTGGAAGGAAAATCTTTCAGTTTGCAAGAAATGCAATTTGCTTATCACCTCTCTCTCTCTCTCCCCCTCCCCTTGTTTTGTGGACAATCTCTTTTCCACATATGAAATTCCTAAAAGTAGGTGGTAAACTGCTAGAGGGCGTGAAACGATGGACTATATCATTTCCCTAAACTCCCCTCCCCCTTATTATGCTCAACTCCCCCTCCACGCCACATTAACACAGCACTTAGTGTGAAGCATGAGCGAAAGTAAGTCAATTAATTTTTCAAATGAACAGATAACATATAACTTTTACATCCAAACGAGTATTTTGACCTTCCTTGTGACTTTGGGTGGTGTTATAAGTATTGCAATAGTGATGTCCGTGCTGAAATCATATTGAATCCTCCACTTATGCTCCTACAGCAGAGTTTTGTGCAATCATTTAAGGTAGCAAAAATCTTCATTGACTCACTGTCCTTCTACAGAGAACCTACTATGAACTTGCACTTATGTGGAATGCAAACGTCATCTCCATTGCCTGCAACTACCCTGAAGAAGCTCAGTCATAATTTTGCAGTGCACTCAGAACTGTTGCTACACTGAGATGGCTGTTCTCTCCCATGTACATGTCCTTACAACTTCTTTAAAACGAAGTTCTCTTAACATATAAAACTGAAGTATTATGTAACACATATCAAGCATATGATAATTTATAGATGCTGAGAAATCCCAGGCAACCTCAATATTTTGACAACCATTGCATTCTCTCACTTTTAGTTATTCTTGGCCCCCTACCTTAGGATGTGTGCAGTTTCTTCCTGATTTTCCTAAACTCTGCCCATTTTGATCTTTAAGACTTTTGTCAGTCATTTTGTCCCTGGAAACCTTTGCCGACTCATTTCCTAGAACTGGTTCTGGCAATAAGACAGAAAACAAAAGCAAAAACAAGAAAACACTCTCAAATTCATTGCAGCCAAACCACCATTGTGTTGACTTTCTGTAATAGTCACCATAGCCTGTCTCTCTCTCTTTCTCTCTTTCTCTCTCCCCCGTCCCCGCCCCTTCTCTCTCTCTCTGTCATTGAAATGTCTGAGAGGAGAAAAACATTCTGGTTGTAGGAGAGCCAGTTAGGGTTCCAAACGTTCTATTCTGGAGTCAGGCCCCGTGAATCCCTCCTCAGTTCTTCTGGGTTACACAGAAAAACTAGTGAGATATACTGTCTCCCAGCAAATCATGTCTTTCTAAAAACAGATTTGATTTTGGAAAACAATCAAATGTCATTCAAGGCCAAATCTAGAGAATAATTTAGGTGACGAGACTGAGTAATCTCATCATTTAATTGGTTTGTGTTATGTCTAAAAGGCCTTACTCAATAAAATATTTTTTGAGTTCCAGGCTAGGTATATAGCAGTAATAACGAAAGAAAACACGACATCTATACTTACCGAGTTCATAACTGAGAAAATATACTCATACCGAAAAGATTATGTTACTCCCCTCAATGGCTTCTACTTTCCATATGATGAAAATGGTGTTTTTCCTGTCTTTGCTATGCAGTTAAGCTGGAGGCTATCAGCTCACCTCAGTCCTTGCAGCTGAAAGCTTAGGTGTTTCTTTGAAGGAGATCCAAGCAGCACTTCCATGGCTGCCGCCATCCCCAGCTATGTTCTTCAGCTTGCGGTCCTTTCTCCCCTGGGACGGCTAGACCTTGCAGCATTCCTCGCCTTCTGTGTGATAGAGATGTCACACAGAAATACAGAGAAAAAAATAATCAGATCTTGGCTTTTGAATTCCAAAATAAACTTTTGATATGCATGGCTGTGACAATTGTTTGAGAGAAAAGTCATTGTATTTATCAAAAGCCTAAGTCATACCCAATGGAAGATAGAAAAGGACAATTCTATGACTAGAAAAAGTTGTTGCCCTCTTTGAGATGAGGAGGAAGGAGAGTGAAAAGGAAAGAAGAAATAGAAGAAGCTAAAGCACCTGACTGAATCCTGGTGGGGAGGAGGACAGAAGGAGATAACTCAGATAGATGAGAGATCTGACAGCCTGACCTGGGGACAGAACTCTGCACATGACTGTTCAAGTTGTACCCTGCCCACGGGCCCTTGGCTGAGGGGCTGAGAGTGGGCCTGAAATCCAGTTTGCATGCTGCGCCACAAGTCATCAGATCAGTGGAAAAGCAGTCTTCTTGATCTGCCCAGAAGAGGTGCATCTTGGCTATTTGTCCATAAAGAAGGAATACTTTTTCTAATTCACACAATGTTCCTTGTACACCAGCAGGGGCCCTGCCAATGCATTGCTTTCTGGGTGGAATTGGAGAAAAGTCATAAAGTCTCAGAAGCCTCTCTATCCAAGCAAGGTACAGATGGGGAGAGAATAAATGTCAGGTGGGGTGTTTATGATCATCGGCCTGAAGCTTCCTTACCAGGTCTTGTAGCACATTGCTGGGAAGTCTAGAATTTCTCCCCTCAATGTCCAGAGCAGTACTGAGGTGGTACTGAAGCCATAAGACCTGGAGAGTCCTTGAAGTAGAAGAAGGAGCTTTTCTGGAGAAGTAAGGAACCGAGAGTCAAAGAACATATGAGAATTAGTGGGTGGCAAGTGGATAAGTAATGTTGATCTATCATTATTCCCCTCTGAGTATTATAGAAACCCTGTGGACTCAGTGATAGCTCTGGGGAGAAGTGGGAAGATCTTATATTGACAGAGACTCTCATATTAGTGAGATTAGCTAAATTCACTAAGGCTAAATGTCTGATCCAGGGGAACAGGGACCCAAAGTAGTTGAGTGGTAGAAAAATTAAGAGATATATATATATATATATATGTATATTTGTTTTCACAATTTAGTTTGTGACCTAAAAAATTAGAACCTCCTGTACATTCATAAATAACCAAGGTTCCAAGTTGAAGTGAATTGCTCAATGTCTCAGAAAAAGTTAAATGGAAAAGCGAGACTCAAACTCAGGCTTTCTGACACCAACCCCAGTGTTCATTAACTTACAGAACCCACTTTCTCTCGGCAATCTGTTAGGAAACTCAGCAACACTGAGCAGTGTTTGGCACACAGCAGGTGCTAGATAAGTGCATGCTGGTGAATGTTAATTGACTCATTTGCTGCATCCCTGAAGGTCGAATTAGCTGCACATACAAAGGTGAAAGACTCTAGTCCTGTGCTTTAATTAGCAACCATGATGAGCCTAAGTGTTTTAGAGAAAGAGACAGAGGCAGTTGAAACTGGGATTTTAAATGATCAGAACCCCTGATCTGTTTACGCACATGATGCCAGAATCTCGCTGGTGAGTATTATAGGAGCATTTTAACAGCCAAAGCACTGTGCACAGAGCTAGCACCCTGTAATGACAGCTAAAGCTGAATTCACATCTCTTTCTCATGATGATTTAGCCCAGACAGCAGGCATCTCAGTTCTGTGGGGTTCTTTTGGCATACCATCTCCCCACTACTGTCTACACCACAACCATGAAGTCTGGGAGCCGGACCAATTTGTTTTATGTTTCAAATGCAAAGTGTTTAAGGTACTCACATTGCTTCACAAAGTAAATTCTACTTTAACTCACATACACACACACGCAAATACACACAAAGCGAAACGTGCATTTGCTAGCAGATTTCTTAATTTATAGGCCCAATTTAAGAGCAAAAATTTTAGGACTTAAGTTGAAGCTGTACAAAAACACAAACAGCCCAAATGTCATCCACAGGGGAATGGATAAAGAAACAGCGCATTCATACATGGAATGCTATGCCATAATATAAAAGAACAAACTACTCATGTGTGTAATAACATGGATGAAACTCAAAACATCATGCTGAGGGCCAGCCCCCCTCGCTTAGGGGTTAAATGCACATGTTCCGCTACTGGCGGCCCGGGTTCGGATCCTGGGTGTGCAGCAAAGCACCGCTTCTCCGGCCACGCTGAGGCCGCGTCCCCCATACAGCAACTAGAGGGATGTGCAACTATGACATACAACTATCTACTGGGGCTTTGGGGAAAAAGAGAAGGAGGATTGGCAATAGATGTTAGCTCAGAGCCAGTCTTCCTCAGCAAAAAGAAGAGGATTAGCATGGATGTTAGCTCAGGGCTGATCTTCCTCACAAAAAAAAAAAACAAAAAACCATCATGCTGAGCAAAAGAGGCCAGGCCCCCCCACACAAAAATAGTACATTTATATAAAGTTCTAGAACAGGAAAAATAAGTATTTGGTGAAAAATAACAGAGAAGTTGTTTGCCTCTAGGGTGAGGGCTGCCTGAAAAGGACATGAGGGAACTTTCTGGAATGATAGAATTGTACATTTAGGTTCTGTGAAATTTACTGTAGGTAAATTATACCTCAATGAAAATAAATTAATTTAATTTTGAAAAGTGAAACTCTAATAAAGGTGGCAGAAATGGATGCAGGTAAAGATGTCAAGAGACGGCTGTGACAGTGATTACTATTATTTGCATTGTCTCCAAGAACACATCTACTTTCCTTGGCAACACTGGACTCCATTGAAAGAAGTGATGGGAAATTTTCTTAATGGATAGATATTAGGTAATATAACTCTTTGGATAATTTGTCATTGGCTATATTGAGGATATTTTAAGTCATTATTATGGTAGAAAGCTTATTGTGTACACAACCAAGAATATCAGATCAGAACAGGTGGATGTCATAAAAATCAATTAAACATTTTCTTTTTAAATTACTCACCCCTAAGTCTTCTAAAGAAACTTGGAGTTAAAGGTTTCAGCTGAAGTTATGACACTTTAGTCTTGAGTTACCTCTTGGTTTGTTATTTAACTTTATGACTTTGCCTATATTAGTACCTAATCTGGGTTGTTATAAGGATCAAATCAAGTGTCATATATAACATTGCCTTGTAAATCATAAAGCGCTACATGAATGCATACTATTATGGACATTATTACTGTTTAAATTAACATGGAAACCTCAACTAGAATTTCTTCTTTTAAATTAGAAGGCTAAGGATACCATAGATATAATGTGTTAAATAGGTGTACTATGCTCCTACAGTGACTTTGACTGACTTCTTGTGACATTGTGACTTGTTTTCATTTGACCACGTATATTTCCCCACCCTCACCCCATACTCCAACACATTTTCCATTCACCCCAATCTTCAGCAATCATCTACATAAAACACCATTAGATCTTCATTTAAACCATATTTTGACAAGCACCGGGTACTTCGTGTGGGGTGGGTGTGGGGGTGCAGAGTGTTGAAAAAGGATACGTTCTCTTTAAATCACTGCCTTGGCTTGTTTCAATGTAAAATCCTTAGGATTTTCATTTTTACCAAGTCAGCTCATTTGGTGTTTTTTCTCCCCTCTAATTATATTCTGTTGGCTGCATTTGCTGAACAAATTTTACTTTAGCTTCATAAAAAAAAGAATTATCAGGTAAATAGAATTTGGCACCAGCTGCTTGGAACTTAGTCATGATGTATTGGTGCCTTTTTCTAGATGATAAAAACTTGGAAATGCTAAGTGCACGTTGAAAGCAATACTGCAGAAATTTAATGCACAGGTGTCTGAGGCACTGCTGGCAAGATGGACAAGGGAATTTAAAGGCTGTATGTAACCGCCTTAGGCTTTAGGAAATTAAAGAACTCCAGTGAGAGAAGTTCCTCCAGGTTTCTGGCTTTTCATGTGTAATCCATTTAAAGTATCTCAGAGTATATTATATATTATTTGTCAAATACTTCTAGGAATTGTAGAATTAATCAAAGAGAACAGATTTTTGAAATGCCCATGTAAGCTTAGCAGCTCTCTTCATAAGAGAAAATAGTGTCCAGATTCAAATACTGCAGAAAGATATGGCTAAGAACTTGGTATTAAGATGAGAGGGAGTTGAGTATAGCGTTTTCAAGTATAGACTCTGGAATTTAACAGAATTCTCTTCAGATATTTATTCTATCATTTCCTTGATATCTGATCTACAATTAGTTAAACTCTCTTAAAGTTTAGTTTCTGTATCTGTAAAATGGGTATGTTTGTAATAACTATTTCAGTTATTGATTGTTGTCAAACAACCTCAAAAGCTTAGTGGCCTAAAACAATCATTTATTACATGATACGGTGGGATATAGGTGGTTCTCTTGCTTCATATGTTGTCAGCTTAGGTACTAGGAAGGCTAGAGTCATCTGGAGGCTAGACTGTGAACCCAGAGTTGTGGAGTTGTCGATTGGGGGTCCTTGGTTCTTCTCTACATGGCATGGCATCTGAGTTCCAGGAAGGAACATTCCAAGAGTAAGCATTCCAAGAAGAATAAAGTGGAAGCTTTCAGCCAGTTAAGGGCTAGGCCTAGAATTAGCACAGTACCATTTCCACCATATTCTATTGATTGATGGTGAAGATTAAATAAAATAAAATTTGAGCATTGTACAGAGACTTTATTCATACTAAGCCTTTCTTCAGTTGTTACTAATGTTGATATTATGCCAGTGTATTATTATAACTTAGGTTATAGGAGGTGGTATTAGGGAATCTAAGATTAAGGCTTGGGAGACTGAAACATATATAGGCATCATAAAAGTACGTCTTTAAAAGTTATCTCATCAACCTCCCTCATTTTGTAATTAGGGAAAGTGAGATCCAAAGAGGAGCCTGACTTACTCAAGGTTGCAGTTTATGGTAGAACTGAGTTTGAAAACTAGTGTCCTACCTAGTCCATTGTTCTTTACCATGGGCAAATTTCTTCCCTTCCCCAGGGCCTCAGTTCTTCCATTTGTAAGTAGAGGATAATAATAATACCCATGGGCAAATTTCTTCCCTTCCCCAGGGCCTCAGTTCTTCCATTTGTAAGTAGAGGATAATAATAATACTTTCCTTAAACTGCTGTTGTAAGGATTCAGTGACTTGATGAATGTAAAGTACTTATTATAATGTCTGACAGGTAGTACAGTCTCAATTACTGCTTGGTTCTACATCTACAACAATTCTTCTTTCTGTTATTACTATTTTCATCATTACTATTATTCTGTGCTATCTTTGGAGGGGCTTGAGCACCTATTATTTGTACTGTTGTTCTGGATTTGGGGTCCAAGTTGCCCTTCTGCAATGTTTTCCCTAAAGCAGAAGTTTGGCATTAATTGAGGTTGAAATCAATTTTGCTACACTCAGCATCATTCCGGGTCTGTATCGTTTCTTTCCTACCTGTAAAGAGATCATAAGCTATACAGTGCACTCAATGTCAGACAATTCATAGGGAGACTGGTTATTTTCTGCAACTTTGAGACAAGACGGCCTTGTGACTTTAATTATCGTCTATATACCAACAACCCCTATGTTATAGATCCATCTATAATTATATAGCCAACTGTCTATTCAACATAATTCTTTGGGTGTCTAAGAGCCGTCTTGAACTTAGAATGGCCAAAATTGAACTCCTGATCTTTGCACTGAAACTGCTCTAGCCTTCCCCATTTCAGTAGAGACAACTCCATCTTTCCATTTGCTCAGGCTATGAGGCGAGAGGCCAAAAACTTTAGTGTTATCCTGACTCCTCTCTTTCTCTCATACTCTATGTTCAATTTTTAAAAAGATCTGTTGGATCTATCTCCAAAATATACTCAGAATCTCAATAATTCTCATCACCTACATGGATACCACCCTGGCCATTATCATCATCTCCAGGATTTCTGCCATTGCTTTCTAACTGATCTCCTGTTTTCCACCCTTGCTGCCCTAAAACTTACTTTCAACACAGTAGCTAAAGACATCCTTGTAAAAACGTAAATTAGGTCTTTTACTACCTCTACTCAAAACTGTGAAATAGCTCTTCCTAGTAAAAGCTAAAGTTTTTTCAGTCCCACAAGGCTCTACGTAATCTACCTTCTCCCCCTTTTGCAACTTCCTCTCCTATAACTTTGTCTCATTGCTCTCTCCTTTCCAACCACACTAGCTTCCTTCCTGTTCAGCAAACACACCAGGGATACTCCAAACTTGGTGCCTTTGCCTACCTGATCCCTCCACTGGGACATTCTTCCAAATATCCAGTTAGATAAACTCCCTCACTTTCTTTCTTCAAGTCTTTGCTTAAATTTCATTTTCCCAATGTTAACTATCTTGACCATTTTATTTAATAATGCAGCCTATTCCTACTCTACTCTGCCCCACACTCCTCATCTCCTTTTTCTCCTCTACCCTCCCCAGTTTTTTTTGCCTTAGCACGTATCATCTGCTAATCAGTATAATTTACTGATTTATTATGTTTATTTTTTCTGTGTCTCTCCCAACTTGAATGTAAACTCAATAAAGTCAAGGTTATTTAACTAATATATTCCAAGTGCCTAGAAGAGTGACTACAAAGTAGTAATTGCTTAGTAAATATTTGTTGTTGAATGAACTATTTCTAGCAGTAAACTAAAAGAAACTTCCATCGAACTAAAAAAGCTGCCTCTAAGCCTATTGTGTCTCTGGATGGTCTCATCTACTCACCTGGCTTTCATACAAGCTCTACATAATGACTCTCAAAACTGTTTTTTCCAGCTGCTGTCTCTCTCTCTCTTGCACCCAACTTCATATACAGCCCTCTAATAGATAGTTCTATGTGGGTGTCCCAAAGCCACATGAAATTCAACGTGTTGAAATTTTAATTTTTTATCTACCCATTTCCTCTTTCTTCTCCTGTTTGCATTATTTCAGAGGATGGCACCATTAATCCAATTCAGAAATCATTGAGGTATACTATTATTAATCAGATTAAGGCCTCCTGATAATTAGAATTAGAATGAACAAAGAAGCAATGTGGTATTATTTTTCAGTTTCTGTTTTGGCCCAAAAGCAGGCAGAGATTTGAATTTAACCATGGCTGTGGAGAGATGCAAATGAGCTAAAGTTGTATGCAAAGGTATAATTTTAGTGACAGACCACTGAATCTTATTTAGGTAAGGAAGAAATTGAGGACATTGGAGAAGGGGTAATGGACAGAAAAGGGATGGAATAACTAGATTGGAAGTTGAATATGGCAGAATTGAATAATTGTTAGAACCAAAATAAGAGAAAGAGTAGGTTGGAGACAGAAAAGTTTGGAATTTTGATTTTGGAAGTGGTCCAGCTGTTGGTAGTAAGATGTAGTTTGTAAGCACAGGAATGAGTGGAAGAGGTGGCAAGGAAGACAAGAAAATTGGAGGTGAGGAAGTAACTAATGGAGAAGCCAAGGCATTGAATATAGTATCTGTGGGGTTACTGATGTCATCAGAGAGAATGACAAGTAGATTAGTGGAGAATAAGATGGTAAGCTGAATGCCATTTTTCATTGGCTGTGAGAGAGTGACTGGGATTCAGTGGATTATTTCAGACTTCCATAAACCAAGAAATCAGTTTGAACTCCTTAAATTTAGTCACTTTCCAAGACCTATTGATTTCTCTCCAACATAGCTCTAGATTTTGTTCACTTCTCTCCATCTCCTGTAATACCGCCTTAGTTCACATTTATGTAATTTTAAACCAAGTTTATTGCAACAGCCTCTTAACTGGTCTTCTAAGCCTCTAGGAGTCTTAAGCTGATTTTTAAAATGTGAACTAATTCATTAGGATAATAAGTGAATAAATGACATTTGTCTCAGGATCAGATGGTGATAATATAGTATAGTGAACACTATTGGTTGCCTACCCAACATTGATTGCTAACTTCTTTCCTCTTAACAGGAAAATCTTTATTTTGTTCAGGTATCCACCCTTCCTCCCTGCAGTCAAATACTTAAGGGAAAGCTGAAACCACTCCCTGATCCAAAGAATGCCTGATTAGGTTAAGGGCAATATTTTTCAAAAAGAGTCCCTTGACATTTTGGGTGGTACATTATTTCTTGTGCACGGCTGTCCATGTATTGCTGGACATTTAGCAGTCTAAATATTACCTGCTAAACATCAAGAGTCATCCAGTTACTGTGACAGCTAAAAATATCCCATAGTAAATTAGTGAACCACTAGTGTAAGGATTCAGAGTAGGCATATGATCCAATTCTATTAGGAACACCCAGGAAAATTTTCTGCACATTGTCAAGAAGACCACAGGAAGACATGCCCTTTTCCTTTGGATTATGCCATGTCTACATTGATCACCTTGACTGCTACCTTGCTACCATCCTGAAGATAAAACTATCCCCAAGTTTGGTGGACTAGAGGAAGAGCAAACCCTGGGCCCTAGATTTTCTAAATCAAATAACTCTGAAGTCCGTATTATCTTGGGACTTCTTTTTATGTTAGAGAACAAAATTTTTAGTGCTTAAACCAGTTTGAAATGGAGTTTCTGTTACTTGCTGCTGAAAGCACCCTAAATAATATCTACAATATACTCGTTCCTTAAACCTACCTGGAAGAAAGGGAAATTTTCAACCATATAGCTCGTTGTTTTTGAGAGGTAAAACCAAATCTGTATTACAATGCATTTCTCTCTCTCTTTCTCCTCCTAATTCATTTAGAGAATTGATTTAAAAGCAGAGAAAAATCATTTGGAAAAAATAGCATGCAGCTTTGTTGGCTCAACCAAATATATATTGATTTCTTGCTAGAGGGAAGGAGAAATAAGCTTCTATCTCCTATAGCTTACTGGTAGGATCGGTCCTTTGCTATCTCTAAATTGATTCATTATCTTCGTTATTCTCCTCCCATGTTTTTCTTTTAATGGAAAGAGACTGCTTTTTGGGGTAGCTGGACTGAAGGGTCAACCTCAACTTTTTAGGGGACATAGTGGAATAAGTCAAAAGGACTTTTTGGTTGTCATAGGAAGGAAAATTTCTGTTGAGAGAAAGAGCTCTCTGCATCTATAAGTAGAAGAAAGGAAGCACTAACAACTCTTTATGACCTGTTTCACAGTTTAGGTTTGTCTTGGAATCACTAGCCACAGGTAGGGACAATCTGTACAGCAGAACCTGAAAAGAGGTGAAGAGAGAAACTGGGCTTAAAGTAAAGGACTTTTGCAAGGTTGGGTCTTTTTTTCTAAGTAATTCAAGGTGGAATTTACTTGAAAGCACTGATTATAAAGCTGACAGGTTGTTTCAGAACTTATGCAGAAGTAGGAAATGCATCCTTTGATGTATTCCTTTTGGACAAGCCTTCATCTACTAGATCACAGTGGATGAGGGTTTCAGTTCTTTAGGTCTTGAGTCTGTCTCTCGAAGAGGATAGAAAATTGGGCTGTAAATTTCTCCCTGGAACATGTAGATGAGAGAAAAATACATTCCTTTGAAGACTGTTTGGATATTCATCATGCATGCCTGAAACAGTCACTCTGTTTTAACAACACTTAGACAATTGGAATTGTCTGGCAGTGAAAGGAGGAGATGGAAGGGGAGAAAGAAGCTGGCTTGGATGGCAGGAATGAGGGCTTCGAGGGGTACTGGAGGATCTGAAATTGTCCTGGAAAAGTTTTGACCGCCGTCAATCTCTCTCCATCCTCGCACACAATGAGATTTGCAGTGAGCCCACTCTCTACGTTTAAGCAGTGACATCTCCCCCTGTCTCTAGCAAGCTCTCTGGGTATCAGGAACAAACCATACAATCTTCCACTACTATGATATAGTAGGTTTCTTAGCTTTTTTCAGCTTGCCTCAATCAATATTTATCTGAGTAGGAATTAGAAATGCTCTATGTTGCTTTTTGTAAAAATGATTTATTATCTCCTTTCATTCTTCAAAGGGTTAATATTATCTATTGTCGCTGGTAAAAACCTGTATTGGACATTTGTTTTTTTTCTTTTCTCTTTCCTTCCTTCCTACTTTTTTTTTTCTTTGACTGCCTTGCATCTCAGACATTTAAGCTCTATGAACCAGTTTCCACATTTTTAAGATAGGCATGGGGATGATGATTGTTATTAGAATCAAATGAAAATATATAGAAAGTCCAGGCCTTATGTAGCCAATGAGCAATCAGTGTTGGTTCCCTTCTCCCTTCTTGTCTTTTCTGGATCTTCTCCTATGTTATGGAGAGGAGTTTGGAAGTTATCTTGTCCCCAGGATCCTTCTCCCTATTTTAATCTTACCATCTTTTGTAACTCAGTTTCACTTTCTCAGTCACAGAAAAAATCTCTTTTTATCAGCTCCCTATGAACCACCAAGCAGTACCACATAGCACATAAGCTTAGTTTTTCATTTCACTATTGATTTTATGTGTGCACATCTTCAACATAAAGCCAAACTTCCACAAGAGTGGGGTCCATACCTCATGATACCACAGAACCTAACACTATGCAATGGTACATAGTAAGTACTGTAAATGTTTGCTTATGTCTATTGAATAAAAGATTTTATTGGCCAGCTTTAAGGGTTGGTACAGCTGTGTAAGGATGCAATGGTTCTGGCAAAAGGCAACTCTTTTGAAAGCATTTTCCTGTATATCACCCTGCTCTCCCACTTTATACTCCCTTCTTCCAAATCCTTTTCTTCCCCAGGTACCATTCCATCACAGCTTGTTTTGGTAATTAACCTAAGAAGCAAGACAAATTCATGAAATGGGATGGAATTGCTGCTTCTTGCCTTTCTCCTTGCAAAGCCAGCTCACTGTCTCTCCAGATGTAATATGCTCATTTTAACAATGGCTTCCTATTTTTTTATCCAGAGTGCTGATTCTAATGGAGATGGTTTTAGATGAGAGGAAGGAGGGTGAGTGGTACCAAGGTCAATTTGTATCATGGACAGCTGTTGGGACCTCTCTTAGTTGGGGTCCATGTGAGCTATAACTACAGTTGAGTTTACCTAATTCTTCCTACTACCGCCTTCACTCCTCAGTTTCAATATACAACTCAAGTTCTTCTGATTTATCTCTTACACATATATCTGTCAAATATATATCTGCATCTATATCTACATCTCTCTCTCACTCTAATCTATCTGTCCTTAAAATACTTCGATGGAGTTTCATAGTTTTTTTGGGAGAATAAAGTTAAATTTCTTAGCGGGCCTTCCTAAACTGATCCTGGATTACCCAACCTCATTTATAGTAAATCCCCATCTCAGACTTTCCCCTCTAGAAACATTGTACTTTTTATATTATACCTCCCACATATAAAACACATACACACACACACACACACACATCATGCTGCTGCACAATCAGTGCTTTGCTCCTGCTGTTTCTTCCCCCTTGTATACCTTTTCTTCTCTTCTGTGCTCAGCTCTTCCCTGCTCATTCATATGCTATATGCTCCACGACCATCCTCCCCATAGACTTAACTAAGCACTCTGCTTTAGTGCTTCTGTACTGAAATTAATGATTTCTGCCATGGTATTGAAAGGAATTAAATTTTAGATTCTGTCTTCTCTTCTAGACTGTGATGCCACTGACGGCAGGGACCACGTTTTATTCAGCTCTAAATTCCCTAGTGGACAGTGAGAAACTCAGTCTGAGTTTGTTGAGTGGAACTGAATGTGCAATGAAGACCCAGGTCCTGTTAGTTGCGTGTTTGTTCTGCAATAGGCTTTTTGGTCTAACTTCAGGAGGGCAAATAATATCTGCTATCAATGACTGCTGGGAGTGTGGTGCAGAAGAAATCTAATCCTGTGATTAATTAGTGTTGTCTGCCTTGGGCAGAATTACAAATGGCAAGTTTGTCAGTGCCTTTCTGAATCTCACATTCTTTGACCATGGCCTCTTTGAAAGATCTGTGCACTTTGGTCCAAATAAAATCTCCAAGAGCTCTTTCTCTTCTTTTATAACTGGTTTTTTAGCCATCACTGTTGTGATAGAAGTATAGAAGTCACGTTAATGGACACTTTCTTTCTGAAGTCAAAAGCATCATGTTTTGTTTTCTCTGGCCTAGAATCCTGTTAAGAATTAAGGAGCAGATGTTCAAGGCTTATTCCCAGAAGCTCATGGGTAAAACTCCAGAAAGTTAGCTTTATCTTTCAAGACCAAGCATTCTGAACAGGCTAGTCCTGGACCCCCGGTGCTTGAAACCCCACAATAGCCCAAAGGAGAAAAATGAGTAGTTCCACTAAGAATCCGTGCCCACCATTTTTGTCCTTATTTTGCCAGCCTCTACCTCTGTTTTCTTCCTACTATTCAGAGCTGCTTGAGTAGGCTAATTTCTCAGATAGCTGACAGATAACTAGAGCATCCAGTTTTTTCCTATCTAGAGATATCTTTGCATAAATTTCCATAAAAATTAATATAAACTAGTATGCTGTGTTCCAAAGTCCTAACTCCAAGGACAGAAATAAAGAAACATAATTACTCAGGCTACTACTACTGTGTTCAAATATACTATTCAAAACCATGGGGAAGGATGAGGCTTCAAACTAAAAGGGCCAGATATTGGCCAATGAATCTGTTTTTCACATCTGAGGAAACACTGCATTCAGAAATAGAAGACTCTTGAGTAAATGATAGATCCACCCAACAGTTGAGTGCAGGAGCTGTGCTAGGTGGGGGATGCAAAGAAGAATGGAGCTCTCTCTGAACTCACAGCACTTATATTTTAATGGGGGAGTCAAGATGTGTTGACAATTAATTGTAAAGCAGACTAGAGTGTTAGTGTATTGCACTAGCAGTGCAAGTAAAATGCCAAGTGACCACAGTGAATGGAGATTGTGGAAACCTTCCGAAGGAGGTATCTTCTATGGTATTTGGAGAAGGGATGAAAGAAATGGAATCCTTGGTACAATAAATATTGGAGCAGGGGTATAGCTGATTTCAGATCAGTTCTCAGACTACTTCTCATGTTCTAAGTACTATGCTAGGTCCCAGCGACAGAGAGATATGAGTAAAACACAGTACCTGGAATTTTCAATCTAATAGTGGGAAAGTCCGTAGCACGTTTATGGAGAATATTTAGGCTGGTTTGGCTTAAATTTTGATATAAAAGATGAATGGTGGAAAGAGAGTATGACCAGATAATAAAAAGCCTTGATTGGAAAACCAAAGAGTTGAGTACTATTTTATAGAAGTAATTGAGGGTTTAGGGGAACAGAAGTGACATGGTATTTTTTATTTGTTTTAATTGCATAGCATCTCTCATTACTTGAAATCTTTTGGCGAAAACTGTTTAATGATTTAAAAGTACACTAAAGTGTCATTGATTTGGATTCCATTAATCTTTTCATAATTCCAACATGGACTGGACTAAAATTTACTTTTGTGTTATCTATGAGGAAAGAATTTGATTTTCTAAATGAACAAATAGCATGACTGAGATTCTTGAAGGAATATTCTCATTTCAAACTGCTTTTAAGTACTTGAAACAGTTGTTTGCATGTCCATAATATATATGCTTATGGATTGGGCTTCGTTAATGCAGAATTAGCTTAAGATTACTGTAATTAATATATTCTATCATCCAGCTTCTCAATTATTATTATTATTATTTTTTGTTTGCTGAGGAAGACCAGCTCTGAGCTAACATCTATTGCCAATCCTCCTCCTTTCCCCCCACCCCAAAGCCCCAGTAGATAGTTGTATGTCATAGTTGCACATCCTTCTAGTTGCTGTATGTGGGACGTGGCCTCAGCATGGCCAGAGAAGCGGTGCGTAGGTGTGCGCCCAGAATCCTAACCCGGGGCCACCAGTAGCAGAGCGCGGGCCCTTAACCGCTAAGCCACGGGGCTGGCCCCAGGTTCTCAATTATTTAAGACATCATCATTTCAGCAAAAGTTTAACTTGATTGGTGGGGTTTTTACTTTTACAATGTCCTTTGAGATAGGACCATTTTGGGAATTTACATCTAGTTTGGAGCTAGGGTTCTAAAGAAAATTTCCCATTCTTTCAGGAGAAACCTTTTCCTAAGGGGACAAATGGATCTTACTTCAATGTTTTCCTACATCCCTACCATCTCTAAGATTTCTCAACTGTCTTTGACAGTCTTCGTTATCAACACTTTGGGTTTGGGGCTCAATACTCACATCTTGGAAATAAAACCTTTTACTAATCAAAAAGGAATCAGAGTATCCTACTGTTCCACACTACAATCCTAGGGATCAAACATAGTGGTATCACATATGTAATTAGCATCTTTCAATGACCCAGTGAAATCATTTACACTCTTACTAAAGTGTAAACGTCTTGAGGACAGGAATTATCTCTCACGCATCTTTATAAGCCCAGGGTCTGGAATGCCATTTGGAATGAGGTAGATGCTAAAGAGCAACTCTTTGAACTGAATTCATGAAAAGATAAGAAAGTCTGATGAGCTTACTGAGCAGTTTCCAACAACCAAGGCGTAAATAATCAAAAACAACTCTCTAGGGAATGCCTAACTTGGATTCCTAGAAGAACAATGATACTGTTTTCACTATTTTACATGAGCAAACTACCACAGTGGAGATAGAGTCTTGGAAAACATTTACATGAGGTTTCCTGTTCTTGATTTTTTTTTTTTTTTGTGAGGACGATCAGCCCTGAGCTAACATCTGTGCTAATCCTCCTCTTTGTGTTGACGAAGACTGGCTCTGAGCTAACATCTATGGCCAATCCTCCTCCTCCTTTTTTTTCCCCAAAGCCCCAGTAGATAGTTGTATGTCATAGTTGCACATCCTTCTAGTTGCTGCACGTGGGACGCGGCCTCAGCATGGCCGGAAAAGCAGTGCGTCGGCGCGCGCCCGTGATCCGAACCTGGGCTGCCAGTAGCAGAACGTGCACACATAACCGCTAAGCCACCGGGCCGGCCCTCTTGTTCTTAATTTGAATGTGAATTTCCAAAAACTTTTCCCAAGATAGGAAATCCAATTTCTCATTCTACCCCTTAGGTCAACACTTTAGTGGTTGGAAAGATGCTAAGAGATGCCACTCTTTGTAAAATTACAGCTCTCAATGGATTGCCATTGTAAAAACCGACAATAACTGGTATTAGTAGGTAATAATTGCTAATCTGCTAATAACTGGTAGCAGTGAGCACACCAGATGAAATGCATCCTCCAAGGTTTGAGTTCATGGCATTTAGACATGATCATGATCACTCTCCAGAGAAATGTGCAGAATTCTTGAATGGTAAAATATTTGAAAAGTGTATGTCATAGGAAATTCAACAATTAGTCAACAGACATTGGACAGCTACTGTAGACTTTACTGTTAGAGGCTCACAAGAGAAACTCATAAATAGTATTGAGGTGAGCAGCCTAATAAAAGGAACAAAGAAAATGATACCTCTCTCAACTCATCCATTTGTTCTGCATTCTTCTTACTTTTACCCCATAAGATAGTACTTTTATTCTAGTTCATATTTTGAAGGGCCCTCTAATAAATGGTTCTGATGACATTCTCTATATCCTGTATAGTTTCTTCTGTGGCTTTGATAATTTTAAGCAGAGTAGAAATTGTTCATTTTCTCCATATTTGCTGTGAGGGACATACGTAATTTTGATGCATGGATGTGCTCCATGGGAGGATATGAATTGTTAAGTGCCATACCTGGCACCAAACCACAGGGGCACTGTAGCGTAGACTGAGGCTCTCAGGACTGGCTTCCTGGGGCTGCATGTGTGGTGCTTCAAAGATGCAGGAGAGGAAAACTGGAGTCACCATATTTGAATACCCCAAGTATAAACCCCAAGGCTCGCCACCATTCCCATTATTCAATGAAGACTATTAATAAATATTCAAGTGTACAAACTTAATATACCAGCAGAATTGAGCAAATTAGGTAGGCAAATGGGAAAACTGGACTTCTTTCTCCAATTAACTGCCTGGTGTTTGATGTTATCTTGAAACAGAATAGACTACATATCCAGGCTTCAGGATTAAGACTTGGTTTCTTTCTTTTTTTCCTATGCATTTATCTAGACAGCTTTAAAGATTATTATCGCTAATTCCCCATATTCTTTTTGCTTATAGCCCTTTAAAGTGCCTAACCAGAACTCATAGTGGTCCCTTGGTGTACAAAAGTGAGGCATATTGGCATCGTTAAAAAGAATTACTAGTCTTGGTTCTAACAAATTTAAGACGATCAGAAATTACCGAAAGTGCATCGTATTCTGTGTGTCACACAAGATATATTATTTTGGAAAAGACAGACATCAGATGCCCCCTCCCTCCTCACCCTGCCCTCAGCCTCTGTCACCACACAGGTGGCTTACAGGTGGGAGAGATTCCTGTGATCTATATAAACTAGGTGCAGATGTATTCCTTTGAGATGAGCTTGAAATGTTACATTGATATTTCTCCTGATGAGTCCCTTGGCTTCACAGGGGTAGCATTTCTCTTTTGATACTACACACTGGCATTTTAACAATGATAATGGGAGTTCCCTGAACTGGGAAGATTGTGAACACTACAATTCTTAGGATCCTGTCACCCTTCACCACCCTGGAGAGAGGGAGAGAGATTCTCTACTCCATTATTAACCACTTTTCACAGTAGATGGAGCTCTAAGGTGATTGGTAAGCTTGGTGCATTCATTGAGCCACATTTTACCCATGGGTCAGGTCAGGTCTCAGACTTGGAGTCAGCCTTGAGGACACCGATTTAGGAGAGAGGAGAGCCTCGTTTAGCTTTGTAAGCCTAAGTTTAACAGTCCAGCAATGCATGCTAGTGAACACCCACAGGCCATGGGCAGGGGGCTGTTTATTGCATATTTGCTCCGTCATTAAGAAACTGGAGTTGTTCTAGTGTTTATCACCCTTTTGGCAGAATCAGGGAAGGGATGAGGTGTGACTGGCACGAGCAATAAACTAAAATCCTGATAGCAAATTAGAGAAGGTTTTGTTCCATTTGAACTATTATGAATCCTTAGTTCCTTGAAGTGTGATGGCAATAATGCTTTGTCAACCCTTGTGATGCCAGCAGGCATTCTGAGTTCTATAAAGTTTTCTATGATTCAGGAAATCAGACTAATTTCTGTCTTCACAATGTTACCCATAACTACTGGGTTGGTTCTATTTCTGTTAACGCAGACATTTGAAGATGTAAACATGAATAGAATAAGGCTCATGTTCTGGATACAGTTAGAGTCTGGGGAAAGAAGATAAAAACATAAAATAAATAGATACAAGGCAGCATTCACTAGCTGTCAGATGAGTAGTAGGGAAAAAAAGTGTTGTAACAGTTCAAAGGGATGGGTGGCTTTTGTGGACTGGGGTGGGGAGGAAAAGACTGATTCACATAAGAGGGGCCATAATTGATAGAACTCAACTAGGCAACTCACACACACTGTTGGCGGGAGTGTAAACTGGTACAGCCACTTAGGAGAGCAATTTGGCAAAACCTATTAAAATTGTTTGTGGGCACAATTTTCCATCCAGCAATAGCCCTTCTTGGAGGCTACCCTGGGAAATATACACACGCTTACACAGGGAGGCATGCCTGAGGATGTTAACTGTAGCAGTGGATGTAACAGTGCACACTGGGAACAACCCAGGGGAATAAGCTAACACATAGCCACAGCCCAGAATCCTATGTGGGTATGAAAAACCGTCAGATCACTCTACATTTAAAACATGGAAAAGCATCCAAGAAACAATGTTAAATAAAAAAAGTCACATGCAATCTGATCCTACTTATGTTTAGAAAAGCACATAAAACAGCATGCATGTAAATGAAAATACAAACAAAAAATAGAAGGAGACACACCAAATTGTTGGCACTGGATCCATTTAGATAAAGACCTAGGACTGGGCGTATGTTTAAATTACTGTATATGTAGTTATACTACTCATATAATTAGATTTTTAGAAAACAAGTTTTTAATGAAGAGTTCTAATAGGCAGAAGGAGAAGCTAGGAGGAGCTTCTCAGGTGCAGGAAGCAGCAAGGTATCTGAGAAAATATGCAAATATGTACCCAAGCCCCCAAAGGATCCTTACCTCCCTCTTGCACACCCTTCCAGTCTAGCTCCTCTCAGGTTTTGCTGTCTAAAATGCAAACGTGATTGGGTTACTTCCCTGCTTAACAGGACAAAGGTGAAGCTCAGCATTCCATCCAAGGGCCTCCAGAATCTGCCTGTATTCTCCTCTCCTATTCATTTCTCTCCCATCCCTTTCCTGCATCTTCAACTCCAGCTAAATCAAATCACTTGCAGTTTTGTACCTGTACCACACCGTTTATATCTCCATTATTTGCCCATGTCCCTGGAAAGATGCTCTCTGCTTTGGCCACCTAGTAATCCTCAAGGCTGTCGAGTCCCATGTGAAGATTTTCCTAAGAGCATCACCTCTCTCACTGGGAATTTCTATCTCCTTCCTTTTTGCCTGCATTGTAGGCTTTACATGCTTCTATCGCCTATACACTCAAACCTGTTTTCCAATGCATAAACTTTAATAAACTTTGATAGTTTAAATTCTTTATGAGTAGGGACTACATATGGCAGAAATTCATTCATTTGCTCACTCTTTCATTCAACCAACGATTGAGTGCCTGCTACATTCCAGGCAGTGTGCTGGAGAATACAAAATTGAGGAAAACATGTTTCACATCCTCAAGAATCTTATAATCTAGAGGTAAAAGAAGAAATGGATGGTTAGGTTAAGAGAAAAATCAAGATGATGTCATACCATGGGGGGTGTGGTACTTCACAAAAGAGGACATGGTGGACATTTGGTGTTGCCTTGGCTGCCTACTTCCATTCCTGCCATTTCCTAATAGTGGCTGATTTTCTTATGGGGAATGACCTCACTGGATTATGTCTGGTTTGCCCCACCCCGCAGCAGGCAAGTATTCCAAGCAAGGCCAGACATCCTCTTCATTCCTGCCATTATCCTCTTCAGTAGATGTTCACAAGGATAAGTGTTTTGGTCACTTAGCTGCTGAATGTCTCCAGAATTTGTCTTACCTGAGCAAGTACTTGTTTTAATTGGCTAGTTTATTCACTTGGGCTTGTTTTGGGAACCAGTCAATTATTAATGTGGCTTTTAAATGCCTCAGGAATTTGAAGAGATGGAAGAAGTCTGGGTCCCTGATTGACTTCATGGAACAAATCTCTCCCCACTGCTCCCTTCTGACATAGACAGAAGGGCTTGAATCAGCCACCCAGTCTTGCATTTTCCTTCTTTGCCTTTGTACCTGAGGGCAGGACAGTGGCTGAGGCTGTATATAAGTGCAAGTTTACTTAAGACTAAAAAACACTTATAAATTAATCATTTAGTTCCTTATTAAGTGTTGATTATCAGTGAGAATGGAAACACTTTGTTCTGCTAGGTGAGCTCCCTCCGAACTGCCTGTCTCGGAGGCAATCCATCAAGGCTTGTCTCAAAGCACTTCTCTAGGAAACATTTTCCAAGCCTACTTCCAACAGGGTGTGATTTTTCCTCCCCCCCCTCTTGACCCCCATGCCCTCCACTGAATTGTCAAAACACTTGTACAGTGTTGAGGTTAAGAGACCTGACTTTGGAGGCAGAGGGACCTGTGTTCAAATCTCTAGCTCTGCTGCCACAGTGCTGCGTGACCTTGGGAAAACTCTTCACCTCTCTGAATCTCATTTTTGTCCTCTGCAAATTTGGTATAATAACTAGCTCATTGTGTTTATTTTGAAAACTAAATGAGAAAATAGATGTTAAATGCATAGTTGAGTATGTAGCAATTTAGTTATTGACAGGTGTTTTTGATGATTGTTATTTATTTATTCATTGTTAATGCTATTCATTCGTGCTTTCTTTTATAGCACTTACCAAAATCTATAACATTCTTCTTTGTTTGTTTTCTCCTCCAGGAAAACAAAAAGCTTCATTCTTGTGTGTTTTGTTCATCATTGTATCCTGAGTATGCAAAACAAAGTAGGGCTAATATTTGTAGAATAGGTTTTTGCTACTGCTGTTATTCCATTATTCTGCCTCATGTTGTAGCTGTTCTAGACCATGAGGCCAACATTATTCATACATGCATGCTGAGAGCCTAGCACAGTGTTTGGAAGAGTGTAGAAACTCCACATCTATTATTAAATGAATGAGTAAAGAAACTAAAGCTGCATTTATCCCAGTTATCCTTTTAATTAGAAACTTTCTTGATGACAGAGACTGTGGCTTATCTTTGTATCCATGGAAACTAATAGGTGTCCAGTAAACATTTGCTGAATTCATTCTCCTCTCAAATTGAGAGGAGAGATTGGTGACTTAATTATAGAATTGCAATGAGCTGAGTTCATTTCTGCTAGTCCTTCTATTTCCTGTCTGACTTGGTTTATTTCTAGTCTCTATTGTGGAACCTGGCATGAGAATCTATCAACAGGAAGACAAGAGGGATTAACTCAATAAGTACTGAATGATTGTTCCTAATAAGACCAACAATAGCCCTTCCTAATTCCTACTTAGCCCCCACAACTGCATCATGGCAGGTGGGGGAAGGCCATCACATTCTGTTCCTGCTTCCTCACCCATCATGAATTTGTTTACGCCAGTGAAAATGAGTAGCATCGAGGACAGACTGGAAGGGGAAAATAACGTAAGAGTAACAGGCAGCCTTAGAGGGGGCCTGGAAGCAGGGATTGGCTTTAATTGGGAGTGCTGGTGCTATAATGGGCTGATTATATAACACATGGGTCTTGGGCCTTTTTAAACACCAGCTAGTTTGGCTGCCTTCTTTCTCCCAAAAGACTGCTTTCTGATTCACTGTGCAGGGTGGAAAGGAAGCGAGAAGTCTGTCAGAGAAGAAGAAAAGTCTGAGAGAGAAGTCTTGAAGGGAGTTGACTGCTTCTTTCAGTGTCCAGGACAATTCCCCTGATTGCTTTACCTACCAAGTGGCTCTGCCTCCACCATCAATGATTAGGACCCGGCGGATGCTTTCCTGCCAAGACACCATCCGGGAGTAACTAACAATGTCCACTAGAACGAGGAAGAGTAATTGCAAAAATGGGCTGCCTGAATTCCTGAATTAATCCTTCACTTGCTGTGGCTGGTTGACTCTCATCCTCCCTCACTCCCTTGGACAATCACGTTAGTGCAGGGTGACCTGAAAACACAAGAACTCGACTTGCAATCCCAATTCTGCTAGGCGCTTGGATCACCACAACGGTCCCTTACTAGCTGTGTGACTTTGAAAAAGTTACTAAACCTCTCTGGGTCTTCCTTGTACATATAATGTTACACCTGCCTGAAGATGCCGAGCCTGGCTTGGTCTTTTGATATCTCTTGTGACTCTCAGATTTTCATATCATGAAACTGCTCCAGGTAGTCCCAGTCTAGAGTAGTTGTGGGGGGTTAAATGGGGACATATTGGTGGTATTCTCAATTGACTCCACTCTCCTCTCCAGTTTCCCCCAAACCTTGGTTATGTGTAGATGTAAACAAACATCATGTCAGAGCCACATGCAGGTTGATAAAAACCGGAAAATACAGGAGGTTTCTGAACAGTCATTTCCCCAGTGTCCTCTCAGGTGGAAACCAGAGAACTTGAAAGATCCTTGAATGACAAGTACAGGAACACTTGTAGCAGCGTAGTCTTAGCCTGCAACTGGAAACAACACAGTGTCCACCATTGTAAGAACCCACAGGGAAATTGTGATATATTAACACAACATGGTAATGAAAGGAACGAACTGCTTATAATAACATGGATCAATCTCACAGACATTAGGCTGTGTGAGAGAAACCAGACACAAAAGAGCACATACTGTCTGATACCATTTATGTGAATTTAAAGCACAGGCAAAAGAAATTAATAGTGATAGAAGTTAGAATAGTGGTTACCTGGGGAAGTGGGAGGGAGTTGTGGATATTAACTTGGATATTGACTTGGGCGTGGGATTATGGAAATATTCTGTATCTTGCTCTGGTGGTGGGTGCTTGAGTATTAATATGTGTAAAAAATCATCAAGCTATATACTTAAGATTAGTACACTAAATGTATGTTATATCTCATAAAAGTATGTGTATGTCTTTATACATACTCATAATTATTCAATAATTTGGAATATATATGTATATGCATATGTGTATACATACATATGCATACATATATATGTTTTCTTTTTCACATGAAGGAAAAGATAAAGAGGAATAAAGTGGTCTCTTCAGTGAACAAATCCCACAGCAGCGTTACCACCACCAAGAAATGGCATTTGGATTTAGATGTTTAGAGGCTCGATTATATTTATGGTTATTAGGACATTATTTCTGAGGAAGGCCCACCCTAACTAAATCACTAATCAGTCTTTGACTGGTGACTCTGAAGGTAGAGTATGAGTCAAATGAAATTAATTTTGACAGGATCAAATTGTATTGATGTCTCAGTAATGGTCTCTGTGCCTCCTTAGTTAGCACAGAAAAAGAGTATAGGAAATGATCAATCACTGGAGCTCATTCAGAACCATCTTCCTGAATGTGGAATCCTTGTGCTAAGAACACAGTGAAGTTCATTAATTAGGAGGCAGTGGATGCTTCTCTCTGTTTTTTTAAAATCATATCTTTTCATATAAATTAACACCAAAGATAAAGAAAATTATTATCAGCAATAATTTTTTTCAAACTTTTTAAATGTATGTAGATCTAGAACTTTCCCATCCTCTTTTACTTTCTAAAGAAGCACAGAGGGAAAGAGAATGAGAATGCTTTTCCTTGGGAGGAATATTTAGTAGAAATGCTAAGAAAACAACAACGTATTTTTCCCAGGTTAATTTTTCTCGGGTTAGTGTTAACCTCATTGTATGTCCACAAAGACAGGCACCACAATTGCAATGAGGTTATGGTGCAAGGAAATAAAACTGTTTTTAAGATAATTCTTCACTACTCTTTGATATTCACTAAACTTCAGAGGGGATTAAACCCCACCGTGTTTTACAAATGAGGAAGCTGACACTAGACAGGTAGTTACCTGCCCAAGGTCATCTTGTTACAGTAGTTCTCAAAGCACCTTTCCGGGACCAGCAGCATCAGCATCACCTGGGAACTTGCTAGGAATGCAAATTCCCAGTCCCCACCCAGACCTAGTGAGTCGGAAGCTCTGGGCTGGGACCCAGCGATCTATGGTTTAACAGGCCCTCCAGGTGATTCTGATACAGCTAAAATTTGAGAACACTACCAGTGGTTAGAGGAGAAAATAAAAGATTATCAGGTAGAACCAACTTCTCCTTGCTGGAAGTCGTATTTTCCGTAATTCCTGGTGACAAAGCAAGAAATAGAGCCCAGTAGGAAACTGACACTTATTCCTGACCACTACTTAGACAATCTAAGAAAAGTCTATTATTTAGATTGCATTAAAGTGGCCTTTGGGGGAAGCTGGGCACTTCATACTAGTGACAATAGGATTGGAGGCAAAAAGCAAAATGAGTCAATTCAGTGAAATCTTTTGAGATGTGGGAAATGTACCTTTATTTTAGTGGGTACTCAATATTTATGAGAATTTCTTATACAATATATGTAGGCTCCTCTAGAGATCTAAAATGCTTATTCCCAGCACAATTCATGCTTCACTGTTTTGCTTTACAGCTGTGATCTGGGGGAGCCTACAGGCCAAACTCCTTGTCTTTTCTTTGGGTCTCTCCCAGAGCTCGCAGATAGGGGTCAGGCGGGCACCCAGAATGAATGGAAGACAGGCAGCAAAGTTGTTGATGACCAGGAACCACAGGCCCCTTCTAAAGGGGGCAGCTCTTTCTCACCTCTGGCCAGTGGTTGAGCATCGGAATACAGACCCAGCATTGTAAATCTTCCAGTTTTTCATAGGAACCATAAATCTGATTTTTTGTGGGGGGAAATTTCAGGATTTTAAATGTTAGCAATAAATTCATATTTTTAAATGCCATGCAAGCCAAATACAATGCATGTGTGGGCCATCAGTTCTTGACCTCTGCTATATAGTATACAACACATTGTAGGTGATTGATGGCCAGATTTGTGCAGAGAGCACTGTCTACCTGGGATTAAGGCAGGTAGTTGTTAACTTTGAGAGCATAGCCTCAGTTTACTAAAACTTTCCACCAGAAACCCCCCAGCCCTGGAGAACATGGAGACATTATAGTGTGACTGTATACGGGTTTCAGGATGGGTCAGACATTATCTTCCTCTGTGAATCTTACTCTACCCAGCCAGCACCACATTTTTTGGGTTTCTTCGTTTCCAAACTTTTCATATCAGTCTTAGGCCAGTCTGATATTACTCTCTCTGACACCATTTCTAATATCCTTGTCACAAACACTTAAGGGAGCTGGAGCTGACAGGCATGCTAGAGGTGCTCTGGGCCAGGTCCCTCACTGGCAGGTAAGGTGACACAGGTGAGAGGAGATCCACTGACTTGACTGGGATCAACAACTAGCTTTGGGGCAGCAGGAAGTGTGGAACCTGGGACCCGAGTCTAATTCCTGGTTCTTTACCATGCAATTCTTTACTAAAGCAAAACCATGCAGTGCCATCTGCATTGAAGGGACTATTGAACCTTCAGAGATGCAGGAAGGCTAGGGCCCAGATTTTGAATACCTCCAGGCCATTCAGTGTCAATTTCTGAGGCACAAAGTAAAAAATGACAATAATAACCCCATAACCCCATCCCCACTGAGGTGAGAGAATAATAAGATAATACTAGCTTTCCAAAAAGGAAATGCGTTAAATTACCATCAATTTCCAGGTTGTTTATTGTCTTCTATGCCATAATTTTGTTCAATGAAACACAATAAAATACCATATATCGGTAGATGCTGAAATGTAGTATCACCACATTGCAATACTTATTATGTGGGAAGATTTTGGTTCATGTTAGTTTCCTGATGGGCTCATTTATGGAGTAAAAGTAGTTGGTCTTACATACTGCTTTTCTAACAGTTATTTTATTATTTTTAATTAAAAAATTAGCCTTTGAATTATAAAATCTAATTTCTCAAAAGATGTAAGTCGTTATCTACTTCAGTGTCTTCCAAACTTTTAGCTGGGGAACCTAGTCTTCCAGTGAAACGTTACGAGGCCACCCAATACATAAATAGAGCTGAAGCAACAGTGAGGGTTCCAGAGCCTCTCCAGCAATGTCTTTCCCAAATGCTCCTCCTTAGACAGTCTTTGCTGTATAAACCCCCACAATCTCGGTATCTTACACCAACAAGCATTTGTTCTCATGAGATTCTGCTGATCTAGGCGAGGCTTATCTGGGTGACTCTCCTTCGGACTGTCATCTGGGCTGGGCTCCAGGATGTGGGTTAGGCTCAGGTCCGCTCTTCCGTCTCCTGGGAGTCCCAGGTTAAAGGGGCAGGCAATACCAGGGAGAAGCTGTTCTTATTGCAGGTTACGAAGTTTAAGAAGGCAGCTCCACCCCAGGCACGTTTCAAGCCTCTGATCACAGTATGTCTGCTAATGTCTCGTTGACTAAAACAATTCCTGTGGTCAAGCCCAGACTCAAGGTGCAGAGAACAGCCTACTCACCATGAGACAACTGCAAAGGTGTGTATACATCATTCTGTTCCATGAGAATGGGGAATTTGGACTATAAATTCAGTCAACCCCATCATCCTAGCCCATGGTGATCTCTGAGCCAACTCTGTGTAATCCATAAAACAACATTAAGCAGTTCGAAACCTGTGCATAGAGTCCAACCATCTCATTTTACAAATGGGAAAAACTGAGATTTAGAGAGACTAGTGACTGCCTCAAAGCTACACAGCTAGAGACAGATCTAGAACCCTGGTGAACTCAAAGTTCAGGACTTTCTGCACCATACCATAATAGGTCTACCTTTAAAAAATGCCCCAAGTCACTTGAAGTAAGTAGCAACATTGTAAGTATAATTTTGAATATATTGAGATATCTTTATTTTACTGGTGAGTTTAGAAGCCTGTTTAATCCAGAATCAGGAAGATGGCCTGAGCGCAGTGCAGGAAATGGGGCCATGTTCCGCCAAGATCGGGCATTTAGTGACAGTGTGACATTTTGTACACAGTGTCTGCTTCTTTAAGCATCTTTTCTAACATTTGTCAAATAGGCTAATAATAATACCCTCAGAGGGTCATTGTGAGAATTAAGTATCTGATACTCAATAATTGCAAGGGTTTTTTTTTTCCTTTCCATTTTTATGGTTTATCAATCAGTGACCAAGAGCTACACCTTCTTTTTCTTGTATACTGTTGGGAAACTGAAATCCTCTTTTTCAGGAGCATATCCTCTTTTTTGAAGACATAAATATTATAGAAAAAAGGCTAACCAATTCTCTATGTAGCAAAGGGCAGAAAGGTCAGTCTTCTTTGCCCAATCCCCCAGGTTTTTCTAAAATGGAATTTCCTAAGATATAAGCAAAACGAAATGACTGCTTTGAAGTCAAATTCAAGACACAATATGTGTTTAATAACTATGTAATAGACAGCAAAATTCAAAAGGCTTTAATAATTTACTCTGTGGTGGAATGCTTAAGGGCCGTTTGGTCAGCAGGGTGCCTATTTGACAAGGAGCTGGTGTGCTTTCTCCACTTTTTCTTGGTGGTCAGATGGCGTAATCAGAACCTCTGTGACATGTTTGTCTTACTTAAATGTTTTATCACCTTGCATTGCTCTTTTATCTTGAATCTAGTACTTGTCCTGCCATGAAAATGTATCTATCTATTCATTAGTCTGTCAAAATGTCTATAAACATTAGATTGCTCTTGAGCAGTAAATGCCTCGTTTATGGAAAGAAAATGTATTTAAAAATTTTTCCCCTACAACTTCTTTCTGTAAAAATTTTGATAAATGTAATTGTGTTCATAGGTTACATTAACACCAACCAGGTGTAGTAATTAAATTATCGGGTGATTGAAATATTTCGTGAAAATCACTCTATTGACTAAAATAGAAGTCATGGTAGAGATTCCTATACAGGCATTTCCTCAAAATACAAATAATGTCTCAATATTTTGCAAACAGTCATGCATCCTGGCTGTTTTTAGCATCTGCTACCTTGAATTATGTAGTTCAAATATAGTTCTTTTTCCACCTGGGAATTTCCAAAGATCCTCTTCCTTTTCTTGAGCTCAGTAACAGAACTTCACCGAATGTTGGGTAGAAGGCTATCCAGAGAGTTGTTGAATTGAGTATAGATAATATTTACAACTATACAGACACTCTTGCCCATAGTTTGTGTTATATTGAAAGTGGAGCTCTATTAAGAAATTTGAGGAAAGGGGAAGGTTTGAATTGTCAATATTGGCACTTTCTGCCCCGCCATATTCACATGCATTCTACTTCTCCATTCATTTATTTGCTACCTTTCATTGGTCCCACAGGACCCACCCATCAGAATATTCTTCTTGGTGTTCCACAATTATGAATAACAAAGGGCCTTCTGCCTTCCAAGCTGATTTTTTAAATTAAAATTTCCTTGAACTGTAATATACATACAGAAGATTGCACAATTCATAAGTGTGAATTTTCACAAAGTGAACGCAGACAAGCAACCATGACACAGATCAGGAAATAGAAAACCAACAACACTCCAAAAGCCATCTTCATGCTCCTTCTGGTTACTAACTCTCAAAGGTAACTACTATCCTGACTTCTAATTCCATAGATCAGTTTTACTTCTGAAATTTTTATAAATAGAATCCTATGATATGTCCTCTTTTGTCTGATTCATTTTGTTCAAAATTTCATTTGTGAGATTCATTCATTTTGTTATCCATAACACTAATTGACTAGTTCCCATTGCCATGTAGTATTATGTATTTGACTAAAACACAATATAAGTATCGATTCTATTCTTTATAGGCATTTGGATTGTTTCTAGTTTTTTGATTATTTCTTTTGGCTATTAGAAATAGTGCTGCTAAGAATATTTTGGTGCATGTTTTTAGTGAACAAGTGTATGAATTTCTGTTGGCTATATATGTAGGAGTGGAAATGTTATGTCATGAGTTATGAATATGTGCAACTTTAGTAGATACTACCATACAGTTTTCTAAAATGGTTGTACCAATTTTCACTCATCTCAGCAGTAAAAGAGAATTCTAGTTGTTCCACACATGTGCCAACACTTGGCATTTTCAGTCTTTTAATTTTAGGCAATCTGGTGGATATGCTTTCTTGATTACTAATGATGTCAAACACCTGTTCATATACTTACAGGCTGTTTGTATATCTTCTTTGTAAAGTGACAGTCTTTTACCCATCTTTCTGTTTAATTGTCTGACTTTTTCTTACTGATTAGTAGGAATTCTTAATATAGGCTGGCTATAAATCTTTTGTTAGATGTTTGCATTGTGAATATCTTCTCCCACTCTAAGGGTTGGTTTTTCACTCTCTTAATCGTATTTTTGATGAAGGTAAGTTCTTTGTTTTAATATTTTATTTATAATACTTTTCTTGTGATTATGGATCTTTGTATTATGCTTAAGAGATCTTTGCTTCCTCATCATCATAATGGTTTTTTTCCCTAGAAACTTCATTGTTTTACTTCTAACATCTAGGTCTCTGATTTTCCTGGAATTGATTTTTTCACAGGGTTCAAGTTTTATTTTTTACATCTGGATATCCAATTGACCCAACAATTGTTGCATTATCTGTTTGTGATTCTTTTACCTTATACTACAATTTCTCAATTAATGTAATTTAAAATAAACCTTAATAACAAGTTACATGAATCTTTTAGCTTTGTTTTCCTTCTTTAAGATTGTCTTGGCTTTTTTTTTTGTATTTCCATGTATCAATTTAGAATCAAATTTTCAAGAACGACAAAAAAAAAAAAAGACTGCTATGATTTTGATTGGCATTGTCCTAAATTTACAGATCAATCTGTAAAGACATGATGTCGTTAAAGTACTGAGTCTCTCAATCTATATACTAAGTATATTTTTCCATTTCTTTAAGATTTCTTAAAATTTTCTCAATATTATTTTGTAATTTTTGGTGTAGATTTCTTACACATCTTTTATTAGATTTATTTCTAGGTATTTGATGGTTTTTGTTATTTTAAATGTTGACATTTAAAGTACTCTAAATGATAGTGTTTAATATTGTCATTTTCTATTTCAGGATTATAAATATGATTGGATTTTGCATATTGACATTCTATCTAGCCACATCGCTAAATTCATTTGCTAATTCAAATAGTTTGTAGTTTCTATTGGATTTTTCTATGCAAATAGTAGTTTTAATGTGTCCTTTCTGGTTCTTAATTTCTTCCCTAGCTTATCATACTGGCTAGGACCTTCTGTTGAATAAAAACAATAATAACACAGATCTTCATCTCCTTTTTGTTTAAGGTGGGAAGCGGAAATGTTTTGCAGATCTAGGGTTCATTTAAGATGGTAATAGGCAATCTTTAGAGACTTCACTGAGGTCAGACAGGTGTGTATGAGAGGCTAAATAGTACAAAGTGGTTTTTACTGACAGCCGAAAGACTTGGATTTTAATCCCAGCTCTGCCATGGCCAGTATATATGATTTTAGATAAGTCATTTATCCTCCACTGATCTCATTTAATGCATGTGTTAGACCTTTAAGGTGTGTGTAGACTGGTGATCACTAAAACTTTTGTAATGAAACGTTATGTAATAAGGTGAAACTGTGACATCTTTGTAAATCTGTGATATCTCCTTTTTAATTTCAGGGCAAATACTTTCAATATTTTACTATTAAGTATGAAGTTCGCTGTAGGATTTTTGTAGATGCTCATTACAATGATGTACATATCTCTTTTACTGATAACTACATATTTTAACCCATGTGGTTATTTTTAAAATTTTTTTTGTTTACTAGTGTATATACTTTTCCCATCGTTTTTTATTCTTTCTTGTGTTTCCATGGTTCCACATGAGATCATTTTGCTTGGGTCTAGTGGAAGCTGACAACACATTCTGTTAGCGTTTGCTTATCTGGATATTTCTATATTTCATTTTTACCTTAAATAAAAATTTCACTTTTTATAGAATTCAAGATTGGCAGTTATTTTCCATCAACCTTTGAAAGATGCTCCTCCATTGTCTTTTAGTTGCCATCGTTTCTGTTGAAAAGTCAGGTAATTATCTTATTAATCCTCCATTAGAGCTAACGTGTCTTTTATCTATGACTGCTTTCAAGAATGTCTCTTTGTTTTTGTTTTTTGGTAGTTTTACAATGAAATTTTTGGGTATAGTTTTCTTTTTATTTATCCTGCTTAGAGTTTTAAACACTCTTTAAATTGGTATCATAATGTCATTCACCACTTTTGGAAAATATTTGGACACTGTCTCTTTGAATGTTGTCACTGTCCCATTATCTCTCTCCTCTCCCTGAAAGTCTCAAATTACATATATGCTGGAACTTTGCACTGTTTATCGTATATCTCCTATGCTCTTTGCCGTATTTCTAATTATTTTGGCTCTTGATAATTCAGTTCTGTGCCTAGAATCAGCAAATGCTTGAGGGAGAAAACGATCTCATAGAATTATGGCTCATCTCTCTGCAGTTTTCTTTTCTTTGGAATCTTGACCTCTCAAGTCCTGGTTGCCTCACTAGCTCTCTTCAAACATGAGTTTTTCTGGCTTCAAATTTTGTTTAACTTTTCTTATTGCTCTCAATTGGAGTGTTAGACTGTTACAAGCTGTTTCACCATAGCCAGAATTACAACTCCCATGTTCCTTTTAACTCAAAAATTTAATTCAGCACACGTTTATTGAGTGATAAAATTTCTACGATTCAGTTATTCTGAGTACAAGAAGTTTCACTGAGATTATTCTCTTTCTGGTTACATAATACTAAATCATTCTCTTAGAAACTTGACAGAAGTAGTGGCAACTGTCTTCTTTGAAGTATGCCTCACTTTGATATTTTTTAAATGCAAAAATATGGAAGCATAAGGAAACCAAGAGACAGTGGCTAGTCAGTCTTTATTGTCCCTCTTTTTCCTGCCAAAGACAATATGTGTCACAAGAAAATTGAGGGGGAGGGTGATGACAAGATGATGACTTCAAAGTGAGGAGATGGTCTGACCTTTATTATTTCTGTTATGGGAGAAATGACAGGTGATATTTAATTATAACTCTTTTACCTCAGTGAAAGCACCAAGGGGGAGTTCCCTTTAATTCTTTCTGAGAAACATTCACTAGCTGGTAAGCTGCATTTCCTGGTAAAACTTTGGTTTTTTAGCTAATTTTTAAAAGCACTACATGTGCTCCTGTCTTTGGCATTATGTATAATTAATTTCTGGTAGGTGAACACAAAACCTGGTATAACTGCTCAGTAGTTACAGTTTATTCGTTCTGTCTTTTTCCCTAAGAAAGAGGAAAAATAAGTGATGGATTGTCAGCACCAGGGGCTTTTTTGGCTCATGAAGGTGAATTTTGACTGGTCTGTCACCACAACCAACGAGGAAACTCAAAGCCTGATGCAAATTTACAGAAAGGGTCTTATATAGTTGCTTCTTGGTTTAAACACTTTTCTTTTTAATTTTCCATTTCCTGGCTTAAAGAATCAGGTGTAGAAATATCTTTTCTTGTCTATAAAGGAAAATATCCTTCACGTTTGGCCAAAACAAAAAAAGCAATCTTTTCTCAGTTTTAATTTTTGCTAATATTGTATATATGAATTATGTAAATTGAAAGTTTTGTGAAAATTTCTAGAAAATTGTCAAGCAATTGACTTTAAAGTAGAGAGATGTCTTTTGCCCTTGTCTTATTACGATAAGTCCAGACACATAGTATCAAGCACTAAAGCTTCTGGTTTCCTGAGAGAGAGTTTAATTTAATGGATATGTTTTGACTACCAGGATGGCACATTGCTTTTAAAATGTATACCTATTTTTAACCAAATAACAGCTATTTAACTTAAATTTTAAGAGAAAAATATAAAATACTGTATTTCAAACATCTGCTTTATTTTTTATGTATTTTTACTCATGAAATATTTAAAACACGGTGAAAAGTACAGAAAATAATATGACAAGTATCCATGTGTCTTTCCTTAAGATATTAACGTATTGCCATACTTGCTGTAAGCATACACTAGAGAAAATATTACATGGTGGAAAATGGAGAGTTGTATAATCATATGTGTTGAAGCACTCTTGTTAGTAGTGAAAAAGTGGGAGGAATCCTATTGTCCACCTATTAGGGAATTCAAAAACAGTGGAGGAGTAGATCAATTGTCCTAAATGTGAGAAAGGAGAGGAGGAAAGTATGGTGCAGTGGGACTTTACCTCTATCTATAATATCTATTCTTACCTGATTGCTTTTTAAAAAGTAAGTTATTAAAATAATATATATTTGTTGTAGAATTTTAAGAACTAGAAAATATTAAAAAAAAATAAGAATCTCCTATAATAAATGCTACCATTCAGAGATAATTGTTATTAATTTGATGTGTTTCCTTCTACTTTTTTCTGAAAATAAATATATATTTAGTTACATGTATATAATTATTTGGTAAATTGAATATCTCAAGCAGTATTAGTTCAATTTCACATATCATTTTTTTATCCTGCTTTTTCCAATTAATATTATTCATAAATATTTGTCTTACTTATACTTGATTTTCTGATATAAAATCTTAATTTTACTTGTTGTACACTCATATCATATGGGTATACTATATTTTATTTAACCACTCCCTTGTGATTGGATATTTGGTTTAATTCTTCTAAACAACTTTTGTATAAACCTTTGTGATCAGCCTGGAATCATTCCTTAGTATAAATATCCAAATGAGTAATGTTGGTCAAAGGGTGTGTACAGTTTAAGGCTCTCAAGATATATTAGAAAATTACCCTCCAGATAGGTTATAATGATAAACAATCTCATTATCACTTTGTGAGAACACCCCTGTCACTCATCTTGGATAACAATGAGCACTTTTTAAAATTAATTTGCCTATCTGACAGATGAGAAATTATATTCTCGCTCATCTGAATGAAAAATTAGGCGTGTATTGTCCCATAATACATTATGACTGATACATTATAAAGTTAAGCCTAGCTCTATTTTGTAAAGAAAAAAACTTACTATCTGTATATCTATAGGAAAAAGTTTTTTTTCCAATATAGTTTCTTCTTCCCTCCCCGCAGTACTCCCAGTCTATTCTAACATATGTTGGCATGAAAACAATAGTATTTATTATATAATTTTAAGTATACATTTGTTAGCTGGGTGGTGTACTGTGATTTGATTTTGTTTTTATATTTTTTTGTTTTCCTCAGAAGTACAAATTTGGTAAGGTTCAAATTCTCTTAATTTCTTTTAAAAATATGTTGTTTTATTATTTTAAGAGTATGGAGAAATGAAAAACATGGACTATTTTAAAAGTATAGAGAATAATAAAACAAACACTCAGGTGCCTGTCACCTATAGTTAACAAATTTGTCATTAGTGCCTCAAGTCCAATCCGACTCCTAGCGACCCTGTGTACAGCAGAGAGGAACCCTCTCCTGTTTTTTTGTGCCATCCTCTCACCTTCAGTGCTTTATCAGACTATGCTGTCCTGCTAGTCACAGGGTTTTCATGGCTAATTTTCTATTTTTTCCCCTGGAAGTGGGTGCCCAGGTTCTTCTTCCTAGTCTGGAAGCTCTGCTGAAACCTGTCCACCACGGGTGACCCTGCTGCTATTTGAAATATTGCTGGCATAGCTTTCAGCATCACAGCAACATGCAGCCGCCTCAGTATGACAACTGACAGACGGGTGGTGTGGTTCCCTGACCAGGAAATGAACCTGGGTTGCAGCAGTGAGAGCACTGAGTCTTAAGTACTAGACCACCAGGTCTGGCATAGTTAACAAATAAACCATATAAAATGTTTGGAATACAGTGAGACATACAATGAGACAAAGGAGACAAAATATTGAGGGTCTTTTCCTTGGGTTTTTAGTGATGAATTAAACGAGCATGTGTATGAACCATCCCCTCCAGATTACTTGGGTCTTGGATGGTGGCCCAAATATCTGCAAATCCCCAAGGAGGAGATCCACTGGCTTACACTTGGCCACTCCTACCATAATAGCCCTTACTCCTTGGGTCAGGGATCCAATGTGAATTCTGCCCACTTACTAAATATATCTCCTTTTCTAGAAATAGAGAAATAATCTTAGGATGTGTCCATGGTCATCTTGGATCCACTGTTAGGTGGATTTCTGTTTATTACCCGATTTCCATAAACTCCTTCTCCTTGGTATTTAGGATCTCCAGGTGTTAGCATTAGTTCAGAGCCAATATCCAATAACTTCCCAAAATGTCAGGTATTTCTCCTTTTTCAGAACACAGTTGCCCTGTGAATGGCTACAGGTCAGTTTCATTAGGAAAAGCTCAGACAAAGAGCCACAATGCATATATTTGGTCAGGCTGCAGGAGCCTTCCACAAGTAGAATGGGCCTCCACTACAACTGAGGGGCTAGGGTGCTGTGAACTGGTTTAGGTCAGAAAACTGATAAAAGAGCAGAATCTTCACCATGTTAATTTGAGTTACATTTCTTCCCAGGCAACCAAGAATATTTCTGCTTATATATGTCAAGCAGCACCTTAAAAGACTACCAGTCTATTTCATCTTTATGGACTGTGTGATCAATTGGCCATGTCTGCCTTATTATCAGTATAAATGAGGGACTCCATCAGAGCTACCAAGGAAGACTTCTCTGTGAGTTCATTGCCTTTAATTTCTCATTTTCTCTATGTTTGCTCTCTAGGGCCAAAATGAGCCAGATAACTCCACATCTTTAGAAACTCTATTGTTCCCCTTAGCAATTTAGGTTCACAGCCACTTGATCTCCCAATGCTTCACCTTACACCTGTACTTCATCTCATTCTACCACTGGTGATAAATTTAGTAGTTGTGATTCCACCAATTTCTGTGGATTATCTATTTTTCTATTTCCTCCAGCAAGGAGGAATCTGCATTCTTTGAATATATGAGCAACTCAGTCCCAGAATCTCATCTTGAGGATTTGGTTCTTCACTCCATTTTCAGTACAAATTACAGTATCAAGTTGAGGTCCCATCATCACACAGATGGCGTGATCAAATGGTATGATTTGAGGAGTTTAATAAGCAGACAGTTTACAAAGATGTGGACAATATACATATGTGGGGGCTCAGTATTGCAAGGTTTGGTAGTGATATCATTGGGGTTTAAATATTTGAGATACAGGGGCCGGATGGTGGCATAGTGGTTAAGTTAGTGTGCTCCACTTCGGCAGCCTGGGGTTTATGGATTCAGATCCCAGGTGCGGACTTACATACTGCTCAAGCCGGGCTGTGGCAGTCGGTGTCCCACATACAAAATAGAGGAAGATTGGCACGGATATTAGCTCAGGGACAATCTTCCTCAAGCAAGAAGAGGAAGATTGACAACAGATGTTAGCTTAGGGACAGTCTTCCTTACCAAAAAAAAAAAAATTAAGATACAGAATTTCAGCCGATCTCCATGTCATCAGAGGCCACCTCATCTCCACTTTCCACATTTCCTGGAGCCTTAAATGCCAATTTTCCCAGGGTTTCTGTAGGACAAACTCGCTCTATTCTCATCTATATTGTTCAGGTCAGGCAATTAGGTCAAAGCTGTCTCCAAGCTGCTACACTGGTTAACACTCTTCCGCTGTCTGTCCACGTCCAAACTTTTGAACTCTCTCAACTACAGTTGGTTCTTCTGTTTTGGTTGTACACTAACATCTTTTAAAATAAACTATCGTTTTACCCATGTTTTTAGAAGGTGAAAAGATAATTTTTTGTTGTTGTTGATTGACCATTTCAAGCACGGTCTTAAAATAAAAGCTTTTGTTATGGAAAATGTGCTTCCATTGTATAAAATATTTTTTCTCACATATAAATGGCATCAACACATATTTCTTTAATTAACTTAATTCTATTTAGATTTTAATTCTAAAAAATCTTGGGACACTGGAGCTTTAAATGTTTAGGAACATATCTGGAAAGATTGGACCCTGTTCTAGAACCCATGATATCCTCTTGTAAAGTATATTTCTACTCTTTGGGCAACAGATGAAGTTGAGCAAGGTAATCTCTGTTTGACAAGAGGTGGAGGTGGTGTTCTAACCTTCTCTCTGCCTTCAGCAAGTTATTGGAAAATCAAAGTAAAGCTCTGAGTGTGTGTGTGTGTCTGTGTGCACATGTGTGCACTTGGTTACATTCAAATTATTTCTCTATTAGATCGAATAAATTTAGAAGTATGTAACTTGCAGAATAGCAGAAACTGTTAATGCAAAGAAGATGATTATTATTTGCTTTATTCGCTTAATCCCCAAAGATACCTTAATTATTGATTATCAACTGTAGCCGTTAGAAGGAAGTGGTTATGTAACTCAGAATGTTAAGTATGAAATCGTCTCACTGTGTATATTGGTTTTAAGAAAACCTTTACATATTTTTCAAACACATTTTCAAGAAAACTCTAGTCAAAGTCATCAACTTATCAGTCAGTGACAAAATTAAAAATCCAGCAGCCAAAATAACATAAACATTTGAGCCGGTGCTCCAATCTTTTAGTGTTTATTCTAGCTCAAAAGGTTCTGGGATAATTATTCCTTTAGTTTCAATAGAGAAGCTGGGAAAAATTGAATGGAACTGTATATTAGCCTAGACCGTGATAGATAAACCATAAAATATTGGTAAATACAGTGGAGTAAATAGATTTGGCTATAAACTCTGAGGCATCGATGAAAATTGAAGATTGTCACTTTTCAGCTATTGACAGAGGCTCTAGCACTAAGATATCACAGCACTGTGAAATAATACTAACTAGAATTGTCTATGTGTGCAAGCCTGTTCCACTTGGTGTGGAAAAAGCAAGGTAAAAGTCTCTCCTTGTTTTGTTTTTTTCCTGATAAAGTGGTTTTGGAGATAAACTAGCTCACTGTGCATGACTTTTTCTTGAAATGTTGCACTTGAAAAACACAGAATTTACACAACTCGACTTCCCGTGTTTTTCATATGAGGAAAAGGAGACCTAGTGTTGTCTCATGATGTTATCCAAATCTACAAGACTAATTTATGGTAGAATCTGCTTATTTATTTATTTGATTACTTATTTACTTATGTGCTTATTTATATGCTTGTTTACTCATTCATTACTTCATTCATTCAACAAGTAGAATTGAGGGCCTAGTATGTGGAAGCAATTAAGCCACTTTGGGGTGTCATGCATTATCCTTGTTCCCAAGAAGCTTGTTGCTTAGTGCAGAAGATAGACATAAACAGATCATTACACACAATAAGGTAAATTTGATGATTATTGGCCAGACTATATACTCCATAAGGAAAAGAACGACATTGTCTTGTTCCCATTATAGCCCTAGTAATTAGTATGATAATTGCTGGTTAAATATTAAAGACAGTAGAAGTAGAATTATCAAAATATAGAAGTGGAATATCTAAACCTGCCTGTAAGGGGCTGGTGGAGGCTTCCTAAGGAGGTGTGGGCTACGAGTTAATCTGATGACGATGTATATAGGAGATGTTCCAGACTTAGCAAAACAACAGACAGGTAAGGCAACATATACATTTTAGAAATGGTAGTACATAAAGGGTGAACAGAGTGATGGAAGCTGGAGAAAAAGACAGAGATCAGATAATGGAGGGACTGGTTGGATTGTTAAGAAGGCTGTAAAACATCAGAAGTCACTGGAGCTATATTAATCTGTGTTTGCTAAGTGATGCTATGTAACAAACAACCTCAAAATCTCAATGGCTTACATCAATGAGTATTTTTCTCTTGTGCATTTTGCACGTTGGCAGCTTTGGGTTATCTACTGTGGCTTCTCCCGGCTGTGAGTTCAGACCTGCTCCACATTCCAGGGCCCAGGCTCAAGGACCCCTCTCCAGCATATGTCCTTCTCATGACAGAGGGCAGAGAAGCATAAACACACAATCACATTTAAAGCTTTTTCTTGGCAGATTTGTCACATTTGCCAGCAAGCTACAGGATTAAGTGCAACATCAGTGGGGTGGTGAAGTATACTCTTCCCATGAGGAATGACAAGGCCACGCTGCTGTATAATCCCTTTACAGGGGAAAGACAAAGAAGTATGAGTAATAATACAATCTACTGCAGAGAGTTTCTAGTAGGCAAATGGCTGTCATTTTAAAGGGTAACATGGAAACATATTTAGAGGAAATAAAGGGACTATAATCCAGGAACTTATTCAGATTTTATCTCAATATATATGTACCACATAAAACTTGGGATGTGCAGTTATTAAATAATAATGTTTAATGAAAGTGGGATATTCAACAGTGTTACAAAAGATGTGGCAATATGGGGAGGGGGTTCCGTTTCTAAGACCTCAATCCAGAAATGACTCATTTTGCTGGAGGGAATTTATTTTTCCCCTCTAGCTCTCTAGCATGGAGTACTGATGGGACAGAATCTGCGGCATGCAGAGGTGGCACACTTAGCTTGCAGAGATGAAGAGTATGCTGGCATGATCAACATCCAAGTTAGAGAGAGAGAGGCCTTTCTAGGGTCATAGCAGAGCAGGCTGCAAAAGTTTTGCAGAATATGTTGGAAAGAAGGTCCCTTCCACAGAGAAATAACCTAAAGTCATCTGTCATGTGGTGACTTTGACTAAATGTTCTCTCATTAATTAATCCCTTTTTAACCAATGTATAGAGACTAGATCATTAAGTGTCCCACAAGCCTCATAAAGTAGTTCAATTTTATCCTTTAGGCCATGTGAAGCCATTGAAGAGAGATGAATAAGAAAAGATTAGTGAAATTATCCAGGATATGTATATATACATAGGTGTATACAGACACATGAACATGTCTGTTGACTAGGACCATAGACTTTGGATCCAGAGCCCAGGCTCTCCTCCAAGTTAGCTGTACAGTTCTAGATAAACTGTTGAAACCACTCTAATCCTCAGTATCTTCATCTTTGAAATAGAAATTATAATAATATCTCCACTAATATGGTTATTAGGGGGATTAAACTTGCAGGTAGAAAAAGGTGGAGTGGCGGCATACCAAGACTAAAGTTTTGATCCGGATTGCCTGGCTTTAAACTTGGCTGTACCAGTTACGTGCTGTGTGACCTCCAGCAAGTTTTTCAACCTCTCTCTTTATATATTATTATATAAACTAATAATATCGTTGTTATGATGATTCTTATAAAGCCAATATTTCTGTTCTGTTCTAAGTCGTTCTATGATTCCTAGCCCAGAGTTTGACATTTTGAGTTCATTTTGTATGTAACACCAACCGTGGAGAAATTCCTTTTTAAGCATATCTCGGATCTTACATTTTTTCAGCATCTTACCATTGTTTAAACATTTTGGGAACTCATTTGTGTACTTGCCTCTTCAATGGTAGTTTTTCAATAGCATAAACGCATGCTTATTTATTCATCCATCCATTCATTCACTAGAGACTATCTAACCATGCTCCCCTGCTTTACGTTTATGATAAGGTGCAATGCCCATGTTTCTGACAAGAAAGTGGCAATTGTAACCCACCTGGCCTTCAAGGATATTTCCTTATGGATCTAATTTTCCAACAACAGGAGCCTGAGTGTGGATTTTTTCTTGTCTTTTTGTGTACTCCGTGTGCAGCTCCCAAATCTCATCTTCCATGCGTGAATTGGGTCTCCAAAGTATCTAACTCAATGGACTTCAGAAAACGACTTTGTGGAGTGTAGCTGACAGAATAATTTGGCAGTCATGCATTGGGAGTCCCTGAGTCTTCATGGACTTCCGATGCTTCTGAAGGCAAGCTGAAGCTCTGCGGTGATGCACACCTTGCACAGCCAAGTGCCCATGGCCATCATCCTCAAGACACGCAGAGCAGCACATTACATTACCTTACGCTCTGTACTTCATAAAATATGTTCACATCTGTTATGTCATTGCACATTCAGTAACCCTGAGAAAGAGACAAAGCTCACAAAAAGGTAATGCTCTGTGAACACTTCTCAGCCATTGGTATTCATCTGATCACTGAGTGGGCACTTACCAAGTTGGCTCCCCAGGTGGGAAGGAAAATAGCAAGGAGTAGGGGTGTGTTTCTTCTCTATAGGACGTAGAAGTGTCATGACCCTAGGCTAATACTGTTAAGCAAGGCACTAGAATCAGCACTGTGTCTCACTAAACTTTTTAACAAAATGATTATCTTTGTACTTCTCTTCTATTCTGCATCATTTTCATCTATTTCAATTCCTAAAGAGCATTTGATTTAAAAAAATAATAATTTGCCCTTCTAAGAGTTGTTTGTACTCTATCTTAAAATAAAACATATCACTATCAAGTGGAATGATGTAAATTAATTCATGGGAGTCTATGGGCTTTAGAATTTGATAACCCTGGTGTGCATTCTCACTCTGCCTTTCACTAGCTTTCAACAATTCTGAATCTTTTTCTTGAGCCCTCAGTTTTGTCATCTGTAAATGGGTTATTTTATTTGTGAAGCCTCACAAAAACTTAATTACTCAGAAGCATATTTTACATTTGAGAGACGTTATTGCACAGGAACTGAAAGGGCAGGTTCTGGAACCAGACTAACTGGAGTTGAATCCCATTTCTGCCATTTATTAACTGTGTGCCCTGGGGAAATGTATTCCATCTGTGTCTCAGTTTTCTCATCTGTAAAATGGGTTTCTCATAGGGTTTTGTGAAGGATTGAAAGAGTCAATACATGGAAAGTACTTAGAATTATGCTTGGCATAAAGTAAATGTTCAGTATATATTAGCAATTATTATGGGCAGTTAAGCATCTCAATTCTAGATTCTTGAGTTTAGTTACACTTGCCTGAACTCAAAGAAATATCTTAAGTCTAAGGGCCTAAATTGTAGAAATATAGGTTCACCAGCATCTGGAAACTGTTATTTCAGACAAAATTTGAATTAATCATGAACCACATTATAAATAATATCCCCATTTCTAACTCCATGACATAAATCATACTCACTCTGCATAAATGTCTGGTTGTAAGAGCCCATACATTACTGTGAGGGTTTTAAGTAATTAAGAGAGAGCTGTGTTCAGCAACAAGGAGCTCTTTAGTTGAAAGGTTAATTATTTTAATTGTTGAAGAGACTGTCTTTTCAGGACCTTCTTAAAAGAAGGGTTTCTTCTTTCTTTATTTTTCTTTTCTTTCTCTTTTTTTTTTCAGTTACACTCAGAACAATCTCATTGGCAAGCAACTATGCTGGGCAGGCCATGTGAAAGGAGCGCACACCTCTGTTTGAAGTAGGCCTTAAAAAGTGAGGGAGGCAATCAAATACAAATCCTGCCTTCCAGCTTGTTTCAACACCTTTCATATTTTGTATAGAATTTGCCACAAGCTGAGAGTTTATTAAATTTATTAAAAGGCCAGCAGTTCTTCCATGCAGAATATTTCTATACCTGGGGGTACAGGTTACCATCTGACTGCTCCCTCTGACAGTAACCATCCTCTTAAACTCTTCCTCTATTACCAAGCCACTCATGATTGCATGAAAATGAGAGCTGGTCATTCACACCATCCCATCATGTCAAAAACTACACTTCAGGCCCTCCAGTCCACTTTCAGGATTTGTTTTCCTATTGGTCCTAGTGTAAAAAAAAAATGCTGATGTTCCCCGTGAAAAAAAGTAATTGACCGCTTTTACCCTACAATCACACATCTTTCCAAATGAATGAGATATGCAAATGCGCACCTTCCAGCAAGACCCTGAACACCTGGCTTCAGTGCCTTTCTTATGATCTCTCAATTAATAAATTATTATATACCATCTGTAATGGCATACGAAGGATATTTCTTATTGGAAGATTGGAATCAAAAAGATGAAACAGTTTTTAGCCTTAATTTGACAATCATGTTGATGTTTTTTCTTTCCTTGAAAACAGAGTAAAAAAAACAGAGTTGAGAAAGTAAATCTGTTTTTGGTTCAAAATACGTGTGGAATGAAATGATAATTTTGTATCTATCAAGAGGATTCAACCGGAAAGATGTTCTGATTAATTAAGCTTCTCTCCTTAAGTAAGGTAAAGTTTTTGAGTCCATGGTGGTGGTGGAAAGCCCTCTGTATAAGTCAGGATAGATTAGGCAATTCTGCAATAAGAAGCCCAACAGAATCTCAATGGCTTACTATAACAAATGTTTATTTTTTGCTCTTGAAAAATCTTCTGCAGATCTTGGTGAATCCCAGGGCCACCATCTTCTGTGCAGTGACTCAGCATTCCGGGATACTTTGGTTTGATGTCACCTCCGTCTGAGCATATGCTTATATCTTCACTGTAGCAGGGGAAGAATAGGTGAAGAATTGGATTACCACCAAACCCATTTGTCAAAACTAGTTACATGGACCTACCTACTGCAAGGAGAGGGGGGGAAGTGTAATGTATCCCGGGAGGGGAGAAAACTGGAACTATCAGTGAGGGAATATTTGCTACTCCTCAATATTTTGCTAAGAACTTCAGCAGAAATAAGCCAGTGAGAAATAAATCCCTTTCTGCTACTACCATCGTGGCGTGGAGGGACCAATGGAAAGATCTGGTGGGCAGGAGTGGGAAAAGAGCACTAGTAGATATGAGCTCAGCTTATAGACAAAGCTGTTTCAGTCAGAGTTACAGCCATAGCACTAGAAGGTCATTCTGTGACCCAGCCCTACTTGTCTAATACCCTTTGGCATCAGAGAGAAGGAGTTGTTACCATCAAGTTTGACCTAAGCCATGCCCAACCTACCAGGAGGCATCTAGAGACCTGAGGGTAATTCACGCTGGGGTCAGGGGCAGGGTATTGGAAGGAAGATTGGCTGACTCTATTTCTCTCTTCTCTCCTTTGCCCACAAACCCACTAAGTAAGCTTCTTTGTGATGTACATGTTTGGTATTAAAGAATGCTGAATTCAGTTGAACCTCACGGATTGGCTGGGAAATGCCAAAGTTATGTTGTAAATTATTAGAATTAGCTCACAAAAGTCAGTTTTGGCCTTAGTCCTATTTGGATTACAAAGGAATACTAAAAGGTACAAATCTTTTACACTTCAATTACAAATGGAAAGCATTGAGACGTGTTTTCACTAGTCTCATTATTGATGGGGATACAAAGATGAGTTTGGCAGAATCCGTTCCCTTAATAAGACTATGGAGGTAGACACTCTCAGTACACATAATTAGTGCAAACAGAGGGATAAGTTTAATGTGCTAAGGTGGAGAGGAAGAGTGAATTATTAACTGTGATGGGTGTGGATGGAGGTAGCATCAGGGAAGATTCCACAACAAGAAAGATTGGATCTGAGAGTGGAAGATAAGTAGGGTTTTTAGCCTAGAAGCCTGGACACCATGCTGGGCGGCCATGGGAAATATTTCTCTCAGGTCTCAGAACCAGTAGCTGATTTGTTTTTATCTTCAGTTATGATGAAGCTTATAACTGATTAGGTTTCCTTCTTTGCTTTGGCTTACAGGAAGTGCACCTGCTGATATGGGGCCCCAAGAAACAATTGTACATGTTTTTATGGCCTGTATCTTTACCTCTGATGTAACCTTTCTTTTTTGTCTTTTTTGTCTTACCATATCCTCTTTCATCTTTGTCCATCTGTTTTTTAAATCCTGTTATATACTTCTCTATAAGTCATCTCCAATTCCTTTTTGAACAAATTATAAAAGAAAGAACAGTGTATTTTGGAGAATTCTGTTCGGTTTGGTGTTTTTGGAAGGGAGGGTGAAAAGGAGAGAGGCACAATATTTTCATAATTAGCATAATGTGGGGGATGGACTGAGGCTAAAGCCCGGGAAACAAGTGAGGAGTTTTTCTTTGTCATTTGTAGAGACAATAAAGGCCGGTACCAGGGCAGTCACTCTGACAATGTAAAGAGAGATAACTGTACTCAGGATAGTTTGAAGATGTACGGTGCAAGAAATGAGGACTGCTGGGAGATCAAGAATGACTTTCAGATTTATCATTTGAGTTACTGGGTAGATTCTGGGGCCCTCACTGAAGTACAGAAACAGAAGAAGGAGAAAAATAGCAGGTATGAAATGAAGTGCATTTGGATATATTGAGTTTGAGATTTCCATGGGAATTCCAAGTTCTGACTTTGTAGCACAGCTGAGGCAGTAGGCCAAAGTGCAAAGGAGTTGAGGATGCTGTTCAGAACATAGATGTGGTGATAATGGATCATCAAGTTCAGGTAGAGAAGGAAAAGAGTGAAATCGGAAGGGGTTAAGAGACCAAGAGAAAATGGTGGAATTCAAGATATCAACACGATGTCTGGTGGAAATACAGTAATAGTTGAGGGAGAAGGATGAGAAGTTGTGGGCAAGATTGTGGGAATGTGAAATTTAGGAACTCAAAGGAAGAACCATTGCAGGTGGGAACCAGGCCTAGGATGCGTTCCTAGGAAAGAGGTGCTCAAGGAGATTGTAGGTGATAGTCATTGTGGTAAAGGAGGTTAAGGATAACAATGGGGTGTGGTGACTTGCCATGAAGAGGAAGATTTCTATGTGTGTATTGAACATATGAGAAAGATGTATAGGTTGTTGGTAGGTAAGGGTATGGACAGGTGAAGTGCGTTATAAACAGGTTTTAAGAGATTCAAATGATTAGTTCTCATAGCTGTATAACAACAAATGACATGGAATCAGAAGTGGGAGCTAGAACTTTGAAAAACCCTTCTTCAATTTAGAATTCAAGAAAATAAGTGGCATTCCATCACTCCAGAGAAAGCAGAGACAATGGGAATAATTCTCCCTGCCTAGATGTTTCACAAGGCTGCTATGTGGCCTGAAATAAGAAATGTGAAAGTACATGGGTGGAGCAAAAACTTAGGAGGTATTGATGATATTGAACTGAAATTCAGTCCCCCATGTTGATCACTCTTCTTACTCACAGGGTTTGGCTCATTGTGGCCTGAGGTTGTTTTCACAAATCCAATTATGACCAAAGGCAAACTTTGTTGCCATGTAGCCCCAGGAATCATAGCAGTGGTACATGATTCATTGGTTCCTGATGCATTGGTAGCAACATAGTGCACTAGTTGAATATGAGGCTATCAGGGAAAAATAATACTAAAATTGACATGGATATCTGAGAGAGTAGAATTAAAAAACTCACGTGTTTAAAGTAAAGCAAGACTCTATAGAAATTTCAAGATTTGTGTGGATACTTTTGTTCTACTCTAACATATTTTGGGGGACTATGCTTTCTCTTCTCCCTGACTGACAACCTGCCTAATAGTGGAAAAGTATGAGCATTCATAGTCACGTCCTGCAGATGCTGGAGGCAATTCTGAAAGACAATGCCAAAAGTTGCTCATTGAGAGCATTGCTGGTATAAATGGACAGCTTTCTGAAGTGCTGACACTGAAATGCCCAGGAATCTTTTGGAAGCGTGAACTCTGGAAAGCTTGTGGAAAGCGTCAGGAACATTTCCACACGTGCCCACTGGAAATAACCCAAAGGTCTGATAACAGCAGGGTAATTAAATAAATTATAGCTCATCTTTATAATGGAACATTATTAAAATGAAGATGTAGACATATATTCAATTATATGGAAACAGGATACATTAATTTTTAAAAGGATGTTACAAAAGCATTTCATGTAAAAGTCAATTATTAGTCATGTAAAAGTCAAGGTCATAAGAAAAAATCAGGAAATGTATGTATGAAGATAATAACATTGGTTGTTTGGGAGTAGTAAGATTTGTGTGTGTGTAATTTAAATTATTTTTCTTTTTGTTCATCAGTATTTTCTAATTTGTCTATAACATATGTACATTGCTTGTGTGATAAACATAATAATAAATAGAAAATAAATAGAATATCAAGGGGGAACACAACATAGCGTTGAGTCCCAGAAAACCATTTTAGGAAGAACAGAAGTTTATTTACAGTGGATGAATTAGATTAGCCATTTATCTGTCTTCACCTTCTCATAATCCTGTCCTGTGAAATTGCCCAGCCAGCTTCGGGGTGGTTGTTGGCTCTGTGGGTAGAGTATTCCCTGTTGACCACGCTCTTACTGTGCCCTGCGAAATATACTAGACTACAATACCCGCTAACCTTTGAAGGTCATGGGTAGCTTCCTCTTATCTAGTGCAAACTGGCTTTATGCTCACATGTTATTTTTTTGCTCTGCTTCTGATTTGAGTCTTGAGGGAAAGTCTTCAAGCTGGCTTTAGAAGGAGAAGCAGCTGTCATTTGTGAATGCAGTTAATTAGAATAACATTTGCTTTTAAGTATTCAATATTTGGCATGGTTATCAGACCTAAAGGTTATGTTGTTCTATCAGATAAGCTGGACTCCAAGGGATGTCTGTTGTCTCCCCAGACTGGGCTGGCTAAATATAGGAATCCGAGGTGGATAGGAATAATTGCCTCAGATATTAAATCTGCACATTATAACGATGAAGCTTATTTAAGTCTTTCGTGGCATTATTGACAGATGGATTTCTTCTGTATGGACAACTGGCTCATTGCTGAAAAAATTTCTTGGAAAGTTCAGGAGGGAAAGGTTGATTCCCCTGAGGATACTGGAAGCAATAATCAGTCAAGGTAGCTATTTGAGAGGGGAAGCCAGTTTGGGCAAAGGCTATTTGATTATTAACAGGGCCTGGCATGCATCCCTAAATGTCTGGCAGTTAAACAGCCCAATTAAGAGAAACATCCTCCACAGAGAGCATGAAACCCCACCCCTACCCCATTTCAATAATCAGCTGCATCAACTGAACTGCTCAAAGCATAATATATGTCTATGCTGGGAAATAACTTCTCGCTTCGATGATTGGCTGATGAAAACACCTAATGTAACAGTGACCCAAGTTCTGTCTCACTCCATGCCATGCCTCACATGAAAATGGGGTGGGAAACTATCATTTTACTCTTTAATGTAATCATCTGTTTTAGAGGGAAAAAAAAAAAAAGGAACGTATATATTTGGTAGGGGCTTGGGAGAGAGAATGAGGAAGCCAGCGTGGGAACAGTGCCTTCTGCGTCAGGCTGCATTTCTAAGTCATTTTTCCCCCCTGAGGAACTAACACGTATTGACAATTTCACTTGGAAACTGTAGTTCATTGCAAGCGATGAAAGATGCATGAATAATATTAGCGACAATGCTCAACGGGGCCCAGCCTCATGAATAGTTTTAAAAGGAACCCTGGTTGCTTTGATGGCTTCATTCATCATATTCTGGAGGAAGAATCCTGGTGTTCTGGGTACCTTTCTGCTTCAAATTTTTGGCTGAAATAAACTGTTTCCCTGTTTCTCATCACTTCAGTTTCCTCTCCCTTTTATTGAGTTTCTGCCTGGTTAGGGCTGAGAGAAAGCTTAAAAGCAAACTACAGACTCCTTGAGAATTTGCTTTCAGTCCCTTTGACTGATGTCAAAGGTGCCGGATTTTGATGCTCATGAACTTGGCCAGTCACATACTTGTTAAATTGGGCTTCTACTTTTTACTATAGAAGGAGGCCCCTCCCTCCAGCGTGGAAGTTTGATATCTGTCTGTTCAGCAAAATTTTTATTGAGGCTGCTATATCCTGTAGATTGTAGAAAATTATCCAAACCTCGGTCTTCTCATTCAAAGAAGTTACAGGCTGATTAGAGAGTAAAAGTTTTCATCCTCACTTGCATACAAAAAAAAAAATGTAAGTAATAGAGAGAAAAATAACAACATGGCCATATAAGAAAAACTTCCAGACAACATGTAGTTAGCAGCAAATAACTGTCATTAATTTGTGCTGGGAGGTCCCAGGAAAGAGAAAATACTGGTCAGAGCAGTCTCCTGAAGGATTTGAGAGTGGAAATGGGAATGTTAAAAGAATTCACCTTCCTCCTTAATCTTTACTTTCCTGCAGGTTGAATGGCACATGCCCTGGGCATTTCTGAGGTTGGAAGGCGCTCATTCCATTTCAATGGTTGATATCAGAAGTAGTGGGTTGGATATGCTGTAGCAAAACGCAAGAGCTTGAGAACTCAGGTAACCTCAGGAGAGGGTTCAGCTGCTGGTCAGATCTGGTGGAGAACTGGAAGGTTGCTGAGATTAGAGAGCATGATCCTGGCTCAGGGCACCTGGGTGGTCCACCACTACTATGATTTAGCTTCCCACTGAGGTTTTTTTCTTTTTAATCAAAATACTCTACTGCTACTGCAAGTCCTTTCTCTTCTCTCCTCTTTACCTGTTGTTTCAGCTAATGCATGGCTTCTATATTGACTTGTGGATTTTGCTGACTGCCTTCTCCTCCTCAAGAAAAGAATTAATTGGTTACTGTCTGGTTATCTATTGCTGCATATCAAACTATCTTTAAAACCATGACTATTTTATTTGCTCATGATTGTGTGGGTCAGGGCTTCACACAGGGTCAGCAGACATGGCTCTTATGTTCTCCCTATGTCCGTGGGGATGGGAGCATCTCAGATGGCTTCTTCAGTCATGTGTGGTACCTGAGTTAGGATGGCTCCAAGGGCTGCGGCTGGCTTGGACAGCCTGACTGCGGTCCTATGTATAGGGACCTATTTTCCCCCTGTTGGCTGGATTCCTCATTTCTCCCCAAGTAATCTCAGGACCTCTCCCTTCCTGTGGGTTCTGTCTCCTTGTCTCTCCAGCAGGGTATCTGGAATTTTTATGTGGTGTTTCAGTGCCACAAAGAGAGCAAAACCAGAAGCTGCTCTCAAAGATAAGCAAAGATGGACTTTAGTTAAAGTGGTAAGGATAGATTTATTCAGTAATAACTATTGCAATAGGGAAGAGTCCAGCATGAACTGAACCCAACTTCACCGAAACAAAAGGCAGGAGACTTGAAAGGCTGGGCTGTGCTAAGGGTGAAAAGGGAGTTAGTCCATGTGACTAGGCCTCTGAATTTGCTAATAGATGCTTAGCCAGAGGAAAAACAAACTTCTCGTATCTCTCTGATGGGAGGCAGTGGTGCAAGTTGAAGCCAGGCATCCACCTAAATTAGGCCCTGTGTTTCCCCAAGAACTGGGAGCAACAGCACGAATTATCTCCTGAACGTTTGCCTTCCAAAGAGAAGGCTCTCAGGTCCTTGAGGAAATATTCTGGGTAGTATATTTACATCTCAAAAAGCAGAGAAAGGATTTCTAATTGCCACCTTTCTGAAGTAACTGCCCTACAGGGCATTCGGGAGCCTCTCACTCTATCACTAGGTTTCGAACAAGCAGCAAATTCTTCTGGCAGTGTTGAGTTTTCTCAGGCAGACATTTTAAGGGGGTGCTGGGGTCATCCTACAGACGGGGCTTTATGCTGCTGGAAGCCACACTAGAGTTTGGTCAAGTCTCGTAGTGCTCGGGTTTGGATGGAGCGATTATGTGCTGAAAGTTTTGTAGTTCTCACTATCAGGCATTCTTAAGCCCTAGGCCCCAAATTCCAGAACTTTGCTTCTGCTACATTCTTTGCTCTGCTACAGAGCAATTTGGCTCTGGCTCCACTTGACTGTGGCAAAGGTGGTTGGAGTCACAACTCTGAAAGCTGCATTAAGCATAAAAATCTACACATAAGGCATTCCTCCTGGCGGCTTTTTTCAAATAGGTATTTTTGGCATAGCAGGTATTCAGCATTTCACAAGACTCCTTAGTAATGACAATGAGCCTGGAAGTCAGCTCTGATTTGGACCTTAGAGAATACTTTGGTGCTGTGTCCCAGGGATTCAGAGGTAACTGAGTACCGCAAATTATTATTTTTTTAATATGGCCAGAATTTTTGCTGTGGTTGTAGTTATTGCTGCTGGTTTTCACTGCTTCAGGGAGTCAGCAGGAAATACATACTGGCAGGACCACAGAATCCTGCTACTATGACTTTTTCTAACTTAGGTCAATTTTATTGGCACATATGGCAGAAGTGATGCATATGGATAAGCCAATTAGTGTTACCCCAACTTAATTTGGGGGGGACTTGAGGTTAGGTTTGTATGTACTCTAGAGCAGCATTGTCAACCCTTTTTCCATGGTGGCTCACCTGAAGGATGATGGCTATACTTGCTCTCCACAATTCTTAGTATGCTGGTTGTAACTGCACACTTTTCCCCCACAAGAAGTCATGTTAGAATGCAAATGTGAGACATTACGATTATCAGAGGAATAACTCTGAATTGCTCTAATTTATAGATTATTTATGTTCAACCAAATCGTCTGTTTCCCTATGCACTGCAACTCCCGCCAGAGGCAAAACAGTATAGCAGGTAAGAGGGCAGACTCTAGAGTCAATTCTGTATTTGATTGCCTGTTTGAATCATTTAAAACAGTATTTTTCAAACTTCAATGTGCATAGAAGTCATCTGGGAATGCTGTTATGCTGTGGAGTCATGTTCAGTAGATCCAGGGCAGAGCCTGAGATTTTGCACAGAGGATGCTGATGATGCTGGTCCAAGGATCACTCCTAGAGTAAGAACGTTTTTCTTTGTATTAAACTTTTAATGTAATTGTTCAAGGTACTTGGGATATATCAATAGAAAAAGAATGAAGAAAGAAAAAACCCAATCCTTGACCTTGGAGTACTTATACTTTAGCAGGAAAAGATAAATAATAAATCATAAGCATAATAAATAAACAAATACAGTATGTTGGGAGGTATTAAGTGCTATGGAAAAAAGAAAATGTGAAGCCAAAGTAAGCTGTCAGGGCCAGTTTTTCTTTCACGTCAGTCTGTCCCCACACAGTATTTTGTTCTTCATTCATTTGATAAATAAATACTGAGGACTTCTCATGTGCCGGGGACTATCTTAGTTACTGGGATGACTGAGTTGATGACCAAGGGAAAGTGGTCCCAGCGCTCACAGAGCTCGCATCCCTCTTATCTGGCATCAGTCTAACACGAGACAGATCACTGGTCCCTCCATACATAATGTCCTTCCATGTTGTGGTAGGCGGCTTCTCAGATGATGCCCAATGATCCCTGCCTCCTGGTATTCATATCCTTGTGTAACCCTCTCCTTTTGTGTGTGGGCTGGATCTAGTGACTTGCTCCTAATGCAGAGAATGAAGCAAAGGTGATGGGATGTTGGAGGTTAGGAGATTACGTTATAAAGGACTGTGACTTCTGTCTTGCTCACACTCTCTTGTTCTCTTTCTACCTATGAGCCTTCATTCTAGGGAAAGCAATCTGCTGTGTTATGAGTAGCTCTCAGGAGAGGCCCACATGGCCAACATTCTGCGAGGACCTGAATCCTGCCGACAGCCACGTGAACAAGCTTGGAAGTGGCTCTTCTACAAGTGGAGCCTTGGATGACTGTGGCCTCTGCAGACACATTGATTACAGATTTATAAGAGACCCTGAGCCAGAGGACCCAGCTACGACCTACCCAGAGTCCTACTTTCCAATTACCGTGAGATAATATATTTGTTGTTTTAAGCCCTTAAATTTTGGAGTAATTTGTTATGCAGAAAAGAAAACTAATGCATGTGCCATAATGCACATGCTGCCTCCTTCTTTCACTCACTCAACAAACGTTTGCTGAGCATCCACTAAATGCTAGGTTCTTTGCTAGGTGCTAAAACAATGGAGACAAAACAGATGTGACCCCAACCTGAGGTCCTGGTGGGAGACGCCAACTTAAACATGTTAATTTATTAATAATTTAGAATTTAATGTAAAAATAGTTTCCAATTTTACAAACTACATTAGGTGCTTTGGGAAAAAACTGAAAGGGGAGGGCTGAGATTTTAAAATTTTAATAATAATGATAGAGGTGAAGGAAATGGTAAGTCGGCTGCTGAGATGGAGCTGGAGTAGACCGCTCAAGGAAGAGATCTTTAAGCAAAGGCTAAATGGATAGACAGACAACCATGAGGATAGTGGGGAGAGCAAATAACTTGTGCTGAGCTTCTGCTGCAGCAATGAGCAAGCTGTTCTGGGTCTGACGCAGCAACAAGCAAGGTGTTCTGGACCTGCAGTAAGACTCCTGTGGCTGGGCACAGTGAGAAAAGTAGTATTCGGAAGTATTGGAAAGAGAGGCAGAGGCTACATCATGTAAGGTCTTATAAGCCATGGAGAAGAGTTATGATGTTATTCTAACTGCAGTGGAAATGCCTTTGAAGAGTTTTAAGTAGGGGGACAACATAGTAAAATGTATGCCTTGAAGAGATTACCCATACTGCCAAGTGAAGAGTGGATTAGACGGGGCAAGGGTGGGTATGGGGAAATCATCAGGGTGCTGTTTCAGTAGTTCAGGCTAAAGATCTTTGTGATATGTATTAGGCTACTGAAAGTAGAGATGAAATGAGTGGATGTGTTGAATATATACAACACCCTTCCCACCCATTCCCACAAAAACCTACTCAGACACATAGTTACTCAAGAATTATCTTAGACATTATGTCCTCCAAAAAACTGTTTCAGATATGCCAGATTGGGCTAAGCCACCATCCTCTGCCTTAGCATTTATAAAAATATAATAATAATGAACAAATAAATATATACTATTATATATGTATTTATATAGTTTTTCATAATGGGTATTTCTTCTTCGTTAGATTGTCAGCTCTTTGGGGGCAGGGACAGAGTTATATCTTCATCCTGAGCTATGCACATAGTAATTATTCAACAAACATTTATAGGTGAATTTGAGACATTCTGTGTCCCTCAACCTTTGAGACTGAATCTCTCTTTATATAAAAACCTGCTTCTCTCCATCAGAAGATTATTTAAATATTTATCCATTGCTGAATCTTGGAGCCTCGATGTGGAGGTTTTCTTTGATCGTCATTTTTTTTTTCAGTTTCTCTTTCTTGAAAAATAGATAGAATCACATCCATGTCAGTTGAAAATTTTATCAATATTCTCTGTAATCATTCATAAGCAAGCAGGGAAGGATTAAACAGCTTGAAAGCAAAACTTTATTTTTGTCAAGAATACATACATATTTGTTTATTGGACCCTATGCAGATGGTTGTGACAGGAAAGGCTTGTGAAAGGAAACATTCTTTCTCTCTCTCTCTCTCTCTAGGTCTCCAAACACCCCTTTTCATTTCTTTGACGTGTTTCCCTTCTTCCTTAACAGGCCTGTTGACCTACCTCTCTAAGGTAGTTCCTGTGTCATTTCTTGTCCCTGACAAAGCAAATCTGCACTTTCACTGGACTAAGTCCAATCAGAGTAAAGTTATCAAAGCGCCAAACTTACTGGAGGAAACCAACAGAAACTTGACATGACACTTCTGAATGGCTGCTGACTCCTAATTTAGATCCCAGAAGATATTGACTGGATTATACCTGTGAATTTGTCATTGACCCCATGTCAACTAGAGTTAATTTTCCTTGCTGTAGTTACATAGATTTCCCATCTGTGAGTATGCTCTTCATTACAAACTTCCAATGAAGTTTGTAACCAAGTGAAAATTTACCAAAAGTTTGGAGAGAAAAGATGTTCTACATAGTCAACTTTTTGGACTTACCAACAACAACAACAACAAAAAGGTAGAATGACTTAAGGTAATTTAGACAGTTCAATTTTTCTAATTATATTCCAGTCGGAATAGTTAAAGGGTTCAAACTTGGATTTTTCAAAATAAAAATCTGGACAGAGGCATATTGTGTAATACATTTCACTTAGATATTTTGGTTTTCATTATTAATCCATGAAAAGAAAAATGTGAAACACAATTGAAACTACATCACATTGAATTTTGCTCTTGTCAATTATTAATAGCAGAGTGGCAGAGTGGTAGAGGAGACGTAAGTCATGATGAGAGGCACAGATGTATTTTCAAGTTATTTTTAAGACTAATGTAAACCTATGTATGAGATACTTTGGTCATTTGTTTTCAAGGGGTCTTGAGGATTAATAAGCCTTTCAATAAGGATTTGTTGATGGTGGTCTTCAGGCAGGGAACCTATAATATGTCTCTATCAGCCCTATACACCTGAGGGCTCTGTGGGCAAGGCCATCTCACAAGTATGACATATAGACCAAGAACTTCCCCTGCAATTGCTGCCCATCAGGCCAACTTCTAGAACACGTGGAAGTATAATCATTTCACTCTAGCTGTTGCTCTGTTCTTAAGTTAACTATATTTCTTTCACCATTGAACATTCTTTCTCTCAAATCCCTGGAGGAAAGTAGTCTAATAACTCATTCACAGGAAAGTGCTTATGACCGAAACAAGGAGAACAGTAACTATCATTTACTGAGTCTTAACAATGGTCCAAAAATGATCACTAAACATTACAGAAAAAATAGCATTGTTTATCCTTAAGCTACAGCTAAAGAAACTGGAGCTTAGAGAGATTTCATAACATATTCAAAATTATAATTAGTAAATGACAAAGTTATAATTTGAAACCAAGTCGTGTGACTCTGAAGGCCATGTTCACAAAACCACCATTCTAGGATGTTTTCAAGAGAAAGAAAATCTTTGAGGGGTGAAGAGTTAAACTAATGGAGAGTATCTCTAATGATGGAATTTCAGACATTGTGGACGATGGATGTGGAGAGATTTCTTGCGAAGTGGTAGCCCAAGAGTATTTAAAATCTCAGTATAAAGGCAATTGCTGTGTGTTTAAGTGTGATTTTGGAAACACACAATAGAAGGGAGGAACCAAGCTTAGCAACTTTTGCCCTGCTTTTCCCATGTCATTCTCCCCTTATCACCATTGTCCAATACAGAGGTCGAATCTGGACCAATGATCAATTTTCTTTAGCTCAAACAATATTTTGTTTTTTCAATTAAATTAGTTGTCAAGATTTTAAAATATATTCATTATAAATAACAATTTTTATTTCCAGTTTCTTAAAAAAATTGGAAAATGTAGCAATACTGGGCTTGCATTTCCTCTTGTGGCAACAAGAAGCCAGAGCTGAATAATGGCTGGGTCCTATGAATGAGGCCTATGCTCACTCCAGTTCATTACAGTCCTTCCCTGGCCAACCACCTTCATTCGTGCTCCCTGCCTCGCAGGGCCTCTGAGTACAACCAGTACGGCTATACGCAGCTGCCTATCTTGATAGGCAATTGAGACCTCTGATCTTTCCATCCTTGTTATGCATCTAATGTGAGCTAGATGCATAGCATATAAAATCTTGGTAGGCAAGGACTTCTCAAATGACAACTCTGTATTTCAGTGGTCATTTCCTGAATGCTTAGAGCAATGGTTCTCAGACTTTATCATGCATCACCTGGCAGGCTTATTAAAACACAGATTGCTGGGCCCCAGCTCCAGAGCTTCAGATGCAGTAGGTCTGGGGTGAGCCTAGGAGTTTGCACGTCCAACATGGTCCCAGGGGATGCTGATGCTGCTGATCCAGGGACCACACTTTGTGAACAGTGCTTCGGGAAAACATTTTTACGGTTGTGAACTGGATCAAGATAAACCAATACTCTTTCTTCTACCACCTTTTGTTCTTTCTTACATAACTTACTTCCTGATTTTTCTTAATTATATGCTTTATTTTCCACCAAAATAAAATCCTTTCTTTTTCTTCTATTTTCTTAGAATTTCTCCAAGGCCAGGGTTGAAAGTCATTCACCTGGAATGGCTTAGAGACAGGAGGATGGTCTTGGTGACACGTAGACTTCCTCTTCTGACTTGCTTTTATATCTTTCTTCTTTTATGATATCTTTCCATGTTCTCTATCATGGTGACCACCAACTTGCGGCTGCTGTCCGGATGCCCCCTGCACTGCTGCCAATCCCAGCCAGATTTGAAAACTAGGGGCTTTTCCACTTCCAGCAGATCACAGTCCAAATCCGTATCTTCTGCTAATCTATTTATACCACACAGATGGTTGGAATCATCCAGAAGAGTCACACTTTGAAATCTGGAGAAAGTGAATGTACTGTAAGAAAAAATAGTTTGGCAATATTTTTTTCTCCTGGCCATTTTCCACTGTGTGTATTTTTTCCCCTATATTGCTTCTCATATTCTTAGTGACCACTTTTAAGCTACTTTTCCCCAATATGTGGCTCATTCCTCAAACCTATCTAAATAAATTGCAGCGTATGCCATTCACCTTCACATCTTTCTTAATTCAGCTCAATAAAGGATGGCGAGATAGCAGGACTGGAGGCACTGAGAAAAAGTAAGCCTGGTGTGGAGTTGCTTCGAGCTTAAGAGGTGAGCAGTGGACAGAAGTCTGTGTAGCCAAAATTATGACTGTTGATTTCCTGTTTTCCTGCCTTGCACAAAGGCGATAAACATTTTCTTCCCAGTACTGACCTTTCAAGCCCTCAGTACATTTAATAGGTGATTTAAAAAAGAAGAAAAGGAGAACCACGGAGGCATATTTGGAAGGGCTTCATTTAACAGGAATACCTAATGAAATGAAGACATGCAACGACCAAGAAGAGGAAGATGTGCCAACACTAGGATTTTTTGAGGTAGCAGCCATTTTTGATCAACAATATCCCTTCAGTTGCACCTGTGTATAGGGCACAGCAGGAGCACTCGGTCTAGAAAAGACGGGAAATGAAGTGTAACTATACATTAAACAAACAAATTCATGGAATGGTGGTGATATTATTTATTAAGCACCAACCTCGTACCAGGTTCGATATAAATCATAGAGTTATAGTCCATCAAAGTAACTTCAATTTCCATTTAATTATAAAGATGTATGTTCTTGTAAGAAAACCCATTATGTAACCATTAAATTTTATGAAGCAGAGGATTTGGGTTTGATTGTTCATTTTGACAAATGATTCTGAGTACGAAAATATTCCTACAAATAGACAGTTCAGCCTAGCACATTTAAATTTTTATTTATAGATCATTAGCTATTTGACTAAAAGGTGGGACAGGACAGAGACTTGAAGCTAAAATCATTAGGATTTCAAAATGAAGATAAAGAATGTCTAAAGTCATAGAGTAAGTTTCTGACGACTTATGATTTAAGTTACAACGGTTAATTAATGCACAGCTTTTCAGGTATACCTTACCACTGGGTAAGGCAAAGTATAACTTGAATTTAAAAGTAAGAGACTATTTAATGTGATATTATTTTCCAGTGGGCAATGGAGGATAAAGCTTTTCTCCCAGTTTCTCCCTCTAGTGCTGTTCCATCACTTGTTAAAGATAGGATCTACTTTTAGTAATATGTACTTACATTTCAGGACATTATTAGCCTCATTTTACTTACGTTAGAAAAAGGATCAAAATGCCTGCTTTTCCTTTCTCACTGTCTTTGTTTGAAAATGAACAAGATACATCAAGGCATTGGTGTCGAGATGGGAAAAATCTTCTAATGTGAACTGAATGGTCTTGGTAATGGTCTCCTAAGAATTTAGGGTTAGGAGGAGGGTGAAGGAACAGATGATTTCTACTTAAAAGCTTCTTTCTTCCCTGTTATACAATGAAGTAATTACTGAAGAAAATGCTAGAAAGGTTCTAAGGATCATCCAGGTCCTCCGTCTTCTTTTAAATCATCACCTAGTGATAATGGTTTTCCCAAGATGGAAACATGGGCGTATAAGGATAGAAGGGAACAAAATGAACTGGTGACGCATCCACCTCTGGTTTTGAGTTGGCAAAGCTACTTCAAAGTCACTTCTCATTTGAAGATGTTTCCTTCTCTCTTTCTTTCTTTCTCTCTCTCTCTCTTTCCTTCGTTCCTTCTTCCCTCCCTCCCTGCTTTCTTTCTTTCTTTCTTTCTTTCTTTCTGTCTCTCTCTCTTTCTTTCTTTCTTTCTTTCTTTCTTTCTTTCTTTCTTTCTTTCTTTCTTTCTTTCTTTCTTTCTTTCTTTCTTTCTTTCTTTCTTTCTTTCTTTCTTTCTTTCTCTCTTTCTCTCTTTCTCTCTTTCTCTCTTTCTCTCTTTCTCTCTTTCTCTCTCTCTCTTTCTCTGTCTCTCTCTCTTTCTCTCTTTCTTTCTTTCAACAAAACTCTGTGAGGACATGCAATCATTCCTTGAGAACCCATCCTTGTCTCTCAGCTTTTGGTCATTAATATATTTGGTGCCGTGGTGAGATGAAAGGCACAAAGTGCAAAGTGTTCCACAAGATAAGACAAATGAATCTTCTTCCAAATATTAGGAAGCCATGTGTGTGTGTGTGTAAAGCAATTTGTTAAAGGGTATCTCAGTGGTCTTCATTTTCCTGATATGGGTGAGTGCTTCATTTAATTTAGGAACGTCTTATTGGGAGTATTAATTGTGTAGATCAAGAGTTCTTTGCTTTATCTAAAGAAGAGGGAGCAGTCAGAAGCTTCTCATACCTTTTGTTCTGTAATCTCAGGACTACCAACTGTCTCTACATATCAGCCCCAATCTACTTAGATAAATGACAGTTTATAATATATTTGATTTTCTGACATGCTCCTCTTGCCCTATACCACGTTGTAAGGGTAAAGTATGAATCCACCTCATTACCAACTTGGATCTTGATCTCTTGTTGGAGGGAGTTAAGTGTGTGTGTTAACAGGTTGACCCTTTCTAGCTAAGAATTGGTAGCAAATTCTTGAATATAATTCTTCAGAGTCGTTTTAGCTTTGCTCACTGATTTTAGCTGAAACAAATGGCACATCCTGGAATACTTACAATGAACGAAAATAGTTTGTAAGATGATGCCTCGAGTGACTTACAATGTACCTTCCAGTTGTGGGTGTTAATATCTAGCATGAGCTCCTTGGCTAAGTTTAAGCATCCATAATCCCTTACTCATTTTGTTCCCAAGGTGGAGAGTATTTCTGTAGATAGTAATTGGGCTACATTTTCTGGAAATGAAGTATTACAGGAGAGATATGAATAAACCAGTGCTAAGTGAATATACTTTCCTTTCGGCTTTCTCCTTTCCACTGGTTCCTGCCACGTGCTATGTATGAACATTGCCTTTCTTCATATTGGAGAGATGATACTTGAGATGGGGTTAGGGCTTTTGTTGTAAGGAGGGAGAACAAACCTCAGCCTGATTTTTTTCTAAGCTTCCAATCTAACCTAGTTTAGGAAAATAAATCCATAAGAGAAGAAAGTTTAAGCTCTAGCTCACAATGCAATATAATTTTACCTTTTGAATTTTTTTTTTAATATTTCTCTCTGTGTTGTTGTCTCAATCAGCCATCTCTGTGGAAAAGTAATTAGCTAAAGGCAAATTTTGTGTTGTACTATATTCTGGCCAATACCATTTTGGTAGGCAGAATAATAACCTTCTAAAGATGTCCTTGAGTGTTCCTCATTTCCAGAAACCGTGAATATATTATGTTACATGGCAAGGGGGAATTAAGGTTGCAGATTGAATTAGGGTTGCTAATCAGCTGATCTTAAAATCAGATTATTTTGGATTATCTGGGTCAGCTCACTGTAATCACAAACATCTCTAAATGGGGAAGAGAGAGTCAGAAGAATCAGACCCAGAGAGATGGCATTGTGAGAATGGCCATTGCTGGCTTCAAATATGGAAAGAGGCCACAAGACAAGGAGTACAGGTGGCCTCTAGATGTTGGAAAATGGAAGAATATAGATTCTTCTCTAGAGCCTCCAGAAAGAAAGGCAGCCCTGTCAACTACTTGGTTTTAGCCCAGTGAAACCTGTGTTGGATTTCTGACTTCCAGAATTATGAGAATACATCTTTGTTGTTTTAAGCCACTAAGTTTGTGATAATATGTTACAACAGCAATAGGAAACCAATACAACTATGAAGTGCTCTCTTAATAGAACCCCCAACCCAAACTCTACTTCTAACATCTGACATGGTGAAGTAGCCCATTTTGAGACGACGTGTACCAGTTGCCTACAATTCTAATGCTCTGGGTCATCTTCCTTTTTTCAACTTCATTTTCTCTGAATGGCTTCTCTTTTTTTTAGTCTTTAGTGAAATGACTCAATGTGAGAGATAAGAAAGTAAAATGTTAACAGGATAGAGAATTCCATCGCTGAGTAAAGGAAATAGTCATAATCCAGATTGGGTTGTGCGTGTGCGTGTGTGTGTGCATGTGCAGAATTTTATCAACTTGAATTAGGTAACAAAAATCTGTGGAAAAAGGCACCATACAATTTCTTTAAAAGTTTATTAGTTTAAAACCAGATGTGGAAACGTAAAATGCACTATGTTAACAAAAAGGAGGTGGGAGAGAGTAACAGCTGAAAAAGTCCCATTTCTCCAATAATTGGCTCAGATTAATAGATAAATAAATAAATCTTGTGGCTCAGATGAAGGCCTTCTGGAAAGAACAGCTAGATTTTTGGTCTTTGTCTAAAAATCGCTGGCTAATAACCTTGAATTTATAACCTCATTTGATATATTGCTCAAAGATGGTAATAATGTCGCCTTTGTTTGATCAGTAAATATTTTACCTCAGGAAGAATTGAATTTAAGTAGGGCAATGGTTAAGAGATGAATATAATATCAATACTTTTACAAAAATTGTATTTACGCAGTATATTTGCTTGCAAGTTTTGTAATTATTGTTCTGCTTTGTGTGTGCTTCATCTATGTAGAAGATATTCTTTTTTTCACTTAAGATAATGACTTATTATATAAATAAGTTATTTATAAATTTGATATATTAGATTTATACAAATTTCTTAAATGCTTAGATTTTGCTTATTAAAGTCATAAGTTTTTCCTTTCAGACGTTTGAAGTATTTGAGAGAATAGCTATAAACATAGTTTGAGATGCTTAAGGGAATCTGTTCAACTACATGTGTAAATGGGGTTAATTGTTCCTAAACAGGACTTCTTAAGATCTTAATCCTTTAATCTTATAAATAAATTGATCATTATGAGAAAAATAAGTGCAAGTGTTCTTACATAAAACTGCTATATTTTTCTAGTTCTTACATAAAATTGCTAGATTTTTATTTTTTTTTATTTTATTTTTATTTATTTATTTTTTATTTTTTTTTTAATTTTTTGTTTATTGCAGTAACATTGGTTTATAACATTGTAAAAATTTCAGGTGTACATCATTGTACTTCTATTTCTGCATAGATTACATCATGTTCACCACCAAAATACTAATTACAACCCATCACCACACACATGTACCCAATTATCCCTTTCACCCTCCTCCCTCCCCCCTTCCCCTCTGGTAACGTAGATTTTTAAATAAAATAAATTTTTTAAGCTGATACTAGAGGCTAAAGGAAAACTAAGTTTTGAAATTCATTATATTAATAGTTTAATTATACATTAAAGAGAACTAACCACAAATAGATATTTGTGCTCTTCACCACCCCTCCCTAGTAATTAAAATCTTAATTGACAATTCATATGGGCAATTGGAAAGAAGAAAGACAATTTGGTGAATATCAAATATTCCACATTTATTCAGCACATTCATTGAATGCTCATGTGTTAGGTGCTGTGCTAGGTGCTAGTATAAAGGGCTTAGAACGATCCCCGACATGCAGGAAATGCTCAGTAAGTATGGCTATTATTATTAACAGAAGCCATCTTTGTGTCCCCAGTTCTTAGCACACTACTCACTACTTTGTGTATATGTGCGTGTGTGTTTATATGCTTGTATGTCTTACTATGTCTACATCCATGTCCATATCCATCTCTTTCTATCATCAAATTTTGGGGGAAGGAGAAGAGAAAGAAAAGAGAATATGAAAACCAGTAGAGATTTAAGGTAGTCCATTGTTATTTCACAATAGACACATGCATGTCTGCACACACACACAAACATATGCAAATGTTCACAATCTGGTGTGAACTTAGAAACGCTCGGATAGGTTGTGGTGAGTCCTTTGGAATGAAATCTGAAAACAAATCTCCTCTGAAATCAGAGTGTAAGAACTGGAAGGGACAGCTACTTGGCCTTACTCTGACAAACTTTTTGATAGATAAGGACACGGAGGTCCTGAGAGATGATGTGACTTGCTCAAGTCCCCTGTCAAAGATAAACAAAACTAGACACTAGTTAAAGTGATATGAACAGATATTAATCAGCAATAACTATTGTAATAGGGAGGAGTCCGGCATGAAATGAACCCAACCTCCATTTGTTCAGAGGTGAATGGGTGTTTTAAAGAGACAAAGAAGGAGTAAGGATTAGGCCAAGCGGGGGCTCGGCAAAGTCAGGGAAGTGAAAAATTACAATGGGTTAGTCAGTGTAAATGCGATTAGGTCAGCTGTACCCACTAGCT